>NW_028142937.1:600000-1154000 GCF_977018435.1 Lepisma saccharinum
AAACACTCGAATAAAGAATACAAACAGATTATATTATGCCATAAACAAAGGATTTTTAGGGAAAAAGGAAATAAGCCAAAAAACAAAAATGATTGTGTACAAACCAACTTATGTACCAACATTGATATATGGAAGTGAATCCTGGATAATTAATGAAAAACAAAAACAAAACTTACAAACAGTAGAAATGAAATATTTGAGGAGAACAGTGGGAAAGACCAGAAGGGGCAAAATCAGAAGTGAAACAATCAGAATAACATTAAACACAAAACCAATATATCAGGATGTGGAGCAAGCACAACTCAGATGGTTTGGACACCTCAGCAGAATACCTGAACATCGAATACCTAAACAGGTATGGGAAGCAAGAATGGGAGGATTGGGTGCAAAGAGACCGAAAGGAAGACCACGTAGGACATGGAATGAGGGAATGAAGGATATCCTGAGCAGGAGGAACAAGGAAGGAAGTTGACAGAAGATCGTGACAGATGGCGAGCTCTCTACAAAACCTCGACACCAATCAATAGAAGAGGATCGGAATAAGAAGAGATTGTGATCCATCTTATGATCCATTCAGTATTGAAGCTTTTGTGCAATGGAAACGAAGGCAGGGAAATGTTCAAGAAATGAACATTCGTCCTTCTGTGTTCCTTTTCAAATGTTTGATCTACTTGCAGAGTTAAGGAAAATCATCGAGTCACAACAGGTGGAATTTACAAAAATTAGGGAAACTCAAGATTCTATGAGGCAAACTCAAGAGTCTCAACAGCTTGAGTTTACAAAAATGAGGGAAACTGAAGAGTCTCAACAGCTTGAGTTTACAAAAATGAGGGAATCTCAACAGGAAATTAAAAATTCACAGCAACTACTCAACCTTGACTTCCACAAATTGAGTACATCGTTACAGAAGTAATTAGCTGAAGTTTCCGAGTCATGCAAATTAGCAACACGTTCATTACATCAGGAAATGGAAAGAGAAGTGCAAGGACTAACAGAGAAAATCGAGAAAGTCAACACTACTTGTCCAGAGAATTCTGATAAACTTGCTGGATTGAATAATCAGATTACAGAATGCCAGAACAATGTTTCCGGGTTGTCTCGGCAAGTTCAAAGACTTGAAGTCGTTGTGAGCAAGGACAAAATAATGAAGGGCGTGGAAGCATGTGAGGAAAAAGATTTCTAAGTTAACATCTAATATTTCGACTAATGTTGACTCAAGTAATCCTGTACAAGTTTACAGTTCTCATGTGAATGGTAACTGTCAACCTGGTATTCCTGCACGGAACGTAAGCTCTCTTAAATCATCTGATTCTTCAGCATGTGATGTTTCTGATGACGAACACAATCGCATTGCTTCACAAAGACACAAACGTTCTAGAAATAATCGCATGAGAGCTAGTAACACTAACAAGTTATGTCAATCAACCCGTAAACCAATAGTCATCAAACCTGCAGAATCATCGATGTGATTATCCTGACAATTGTGTGCGTTCGCTTACTCAAGAACCTCGACGATTGGTAAGATTGAATGAACTTACTGTTCTTCCTAAATTTGTTGACGAATTTCTGAATCACTACATGTCTCATTCCTTAACTCAGGCTCAATTGACTGAACTTAGAAGCCATAAATATGATCCTAAATCTTGAGTTTTTGCTATTCGTATGCATTCAGCATATTATAATTTAGTTGATCGTCCGAATGATGCAGAAGTTATTGATATTTTAATCAATCAGTTGCCCACATCTATTGCACAAACAATATTAGCTGCTAGATTGGACAAAATGGATGATTTAATTGCGTTACTAAAGAGGTTGGATTTAGTGAAATCTAACCTAACTAACAGACCATATAATCGTTACAGACATAATGATGCAGGAACTCAACATTTCCGGCAAAATAGAAGTCCACAAAGCTGTCGATACTTCAACAATAATGGTAGATTTATGACCAACAGTTTCAATACCAGAAACCAGCAACAAAAAACAGCAATTTACACTGCATCCTAACTCTCAGTTCTCTGACGATAATGTCCACTCATGTCAACCATGCAATATATGTGCCAATTGTGGATATTCATCATCTCAGTTGTCAATGGGAAACAGTTGTAATGCAACTACAGTGTCGAATACTCCATGAAATGAAAATGCTCCATTTTTCGATCTAAGAGAAACTTCTTGTAAACAGTTAATTTCTTCTGCCCCTCAAGAAACATTAAACGAAGGTCGCGGGTGAACGTGGACCAGTTTGCTCGCACTAATGTAAAGCAGGGTCCGTCTAGATCATATTGAAAAGCCATTATCAATTGTACTATCTTCTAAGTGAGAAGTTATATTATTCTCATCTGCTCGTTGAGCTTTCAACCAAATAGAGGAAGTATCATCTTGTGAATCTTCCAAAATTACTTGATTGATATATAATTTATCATCAAGTGCACAATATGTAGTACAAGGTGGAAATCTGCTCAACGTATCAGCAGTATTATTCAAAAATCCTGGGACATGATATAACGTGAAATCAAAACACTGCAGTTTGAGAGATTGCTCTGCAAACTGTATATAACTTAAGTTGATCCGCTGCATTAAATTTGGCAGTCAGAATAATAAATTTTATACTACACCATAACTCATAACTGACTAAGTCACACTGGCTTCCACTGTCGATGACACACTGTATGTATGTTAATACCGCAAACTGTTCTTGTGATCAGTAATAGGAGTATGTATGCCAGTATCCACCAGCTGTCTTGATCACATCGCCTAAACTAGATTGCTCAATTTTATAAGTAAATAAATATTAATGTTATTAAAAATAGAAGACAATATGTATGTTTTAAATGTTAAAACGTATTTATGGCACCTCTACACCACCAATGCTATATCTGAAACTTTTTTAATAAATACAGTGTGCCCTGACAGAATAGAACTGTTTCATTTGAAGAGAGTTGATGTTATTTTTTTTTTAAAAAAAAGATATTTAAAGTGTCAGAAATAAAGAAGAGATAAATGTTTATAATATTTTTAAATACATAAAATTATTCAATAATTGAGCCTATATGAAGCATAGTGGCTAATGTTGTTGTCTAGCAATTAAGAGATCCTGTGTTCAATTTTCTGTGGAGACACAATGCACTTTTGGTTTGGATTCAACTTTATAAACTAGATCCAGTCCTAATTTAGTCTATGTGAGCTTTAAATAGAAACAAGTTTAGCCAAACTTTGACCATCAATGAACTATGAAACTTTCATGCACTACATGCTGGAATTGGAGGGCATACTATCAAGGAAGCATAAAGTTAAAACTAGAGTAAATCACAGTATCCTTTACGTTACTGGAAGGAAAAATAGCATGCTTCCATATGACATTTTTTTGGCAACATGTATAATTGTGACCAGCTTTCTCCATAGTGAACTAACTATATGAAATTAAAATTAGGGAACTGGCTTGGTCACATTTCCTGAGGACTCTCTTCAAATTGTTGTGGCTTGATTTAAAGACAATGTTTCAGTCTCATGTTGAAGTCAAAAACAGTCCTCTATTTTTAGGAATTTTTGTGACGGATTCTTGGGATTATTGTAATATTCTAATGACCAAGTTACTTTATTGATTCCAAAAAATATCATAATAGTTCACTTCTGTAATATGTGCAAGAGGAAAGAAAAGGATTTTAATCACCTGTTGACATAGATATTGGCTGTGAAATGAAATTGAAACAGCCTGTAGTGAATACAAACAGGGAGTCGCTATAATTGATAAGCTTTTAAAGTAAGTGTGCATATTTGTTTTTTCACATGCATATAGAAATGATGTCAACTGATTTACAGAGTAAAACTTTGCTTCCAGAATGTAACTTCAGTAAGTACAAATGTTGCCAAACTCTGTCAAAATCAAATTAATTTAATATACCGGGTGTCCACAATTTATCTTTACAACTTCAAATCTAAATAACAAAATAATGGAATGAGGTATCTCAGTTCTGTTGCCTTCATTTGAAAGAGAAACTCTCAATTTTTTTTACTGTGGTACATTGAGTAAGTGGTGAAGAGGTGAGGTCACATTTCCACAAAATGACTACTCCACAGGAGAAGGCACAGTGTAAAGGTTAATGTGTGGTGTGGTCTTATGCACAATCAAATCATTTTCCCCTTTTTCTTCGCTGAACAAACTGTTAACTTCAATTGTTACCAATTGTTACCTGGATATGCTGGACCAATTTGTTTTCCCACGACTGGAGCATCTCCAGCCAGATATCTTTTTCCAACAGGATGGTGCACCACCTCACTGGGTTCTGGAGGTACAGATGAACATTTTCCTGGTCGATGGATTGGGAGGAATGGCTCAATTACTTGGCCACCAAGATCACCTGATGTAACCTCTTTGGATTTATTTTTATGGGGTTATGTTAAGGATATTGTGGAACGAACGCCAGTTCCCAATATTCAAGTCCTACGACAAAGGATTACTGCAGCCATTGCAACAGTTACTGAGGAGGTACTAGAGCGAACATGGCAGGAAATCAAGTATCGCCTTGATATCCTATGGGCAACAAGAGACACACACAGAGATGCATTGAGGTGGTAAAAAAAAACTTTGAGAGTTTCTCTTTTAAATGAGGAAACAGAACTGAGATACCTCGTTTTATTTAGTTATTTAGATTTGAAGTTGTAAAGAATAAATTGTGGACACCCATTATATTTTATTCATAATTCTGAAATATCATCTGATTTATTGGCTCTGCATGAAATATATTTGTTTGTATTAATTCTTTTTCATATGAATTCTGATGACAGTCTCTGGACAGTGTGATTTTCACTGGATATTATGATATTTCTGGATGTTTCCTACTTTCAAGATGGATAGTGCATATAATGCTGCACATGTTCCATATTCATATTTGGCTGAAATGGCATATTAATGGCAACAAAATATGCAGTATCTTTTATCTTTATAGACAATCGTATCATTTTTTTGAGCTTCCAATGTATATGGAGGATGTGTGTTCTAGATATAATGTGAATGAAGCCCCATAAAAATAAGAGAGTTTTATGTAAATTCAGTTGAACAGTAGTTATTCAATATTTCAAATTTCACACAAACAAAATTAAATTACAAACTTCCAATATTTTTAAGACTTCAATCAAACATGCAACTTTTAATAAGTTGAAGTATAGTTGTCACAAAATGCAACTGTGTAGATGTGTGTGGCATTTTCTCTGAACAGAATTTACAATTTAGGTACCTTATTATGTATGGTGATTCATAATTCTCACATTTATAGCACTAGAACTATAATGCTTAAAGCAAAAAGGTGCATATCAGTACATAAAGAATCTCTCCAAGTTTGGTATGTGCCTTAACAGGTGCTCGATATATGCACCCCTGGTGACGCAGCAGACATCTATCCTGAAATAAATATATCAATCAATACCAGAGACTGCATATAGCACCATGCCATGAAGGCACATTTAGGTGATGTAGGGGTAGGGTCAGAACATATTCTCGGTGTGATCAGAACCACACTCGTACTGCCTTTACCCCAGTTACACATTGATTTGAGGCTGGGTGAGCCCCAGAGCCACTTTATAAAGGAACAAGGCTGGAAGAATTCCAACCTTAGATCTACCCTGGGAATCGAACCTGGGTCTCCCTCATGGCAGTTGGATGCCCTACTGACTAGACCAGCATGGCTCTTTTGCCTTAATATATTTATACGTAGATTCATATTAGGGATGAGCAGATATGAAATTTTGGCTGGTAATGATGAAAGTATCGATATAAAATTTACTGATATTCTACTGATCTCATATAAAATTTTAAATGGTTCATTCACCTCCTTAATAAATGTTTCTTACCAAATGAACCCAGTTTTTGCAATGCAAAAGAAGCTGCATATTTTATATTTACCGTGTTGGCCCGAATATAAGCTGCACCCTAAAATTTGAAGGACCGAAAAGTAAAAAAGATGATACTCGAATATAAGCCGAGGGAAGAAAAGAAAATACCGGTAACCATTTACCAGCAGATTCAGGGAAATATAATTAGGTAGGTACATATTTTATTTTATCATAAATACAGTACATACAAAATACAGTATCATTATTGAAAAATTAAGGTTACAATTGTGTGCTATACCTACTTCAAAGGTAGTTTTCTGTTAACTACCAGCACAGTACTTATATTAGGCAACAACATTTGCCTATTCACCGCCATCACTATTGTCACTAGCAGCAACCCAATGTCGCACATTAGATTCGCCAAGTCCATATTTCCTTATGGCCTCTCTGTTGCTTATGACTTTAGAGTAACGAACAACTGCAAGTTTGAAACTTTGCATCGTAACTATACCTTATTCCCAGGCTTGATGAAGCTTTCTTCTCCACACGATCCTTCATATTGGCGACAAACCTGTAGATCCACTTCAGTAGAAATGAATACGTGAATAAGCTTAGAGAAGAACGAACACAATCTTAATAAAATCAAAGAGTACGTTATCAAGAATATCGACAGCTTTTACAATGCTCAGTTAAAAACAACAATGCTATTGTTCCAGTTAGAACCAACAATGCCATTGTTTCAGTTAGAAGCAACAATGCTCTTGTTCCAGTTAGAAACAACAATACTATTTTTTGGATAACATAGTATCTACAATGCTATTGTTGCATTATCCTTATTTCAAATGAGAAATCAGCACATTTTGAACAGCATATGATTTGACGAAATGTCATAATTTTTTTAAGGTTGCGAATATAAGATGCATCCTAATTTTTCACAATTGAAATTTGTATAAAATGTGCAGCTTATATTCAGACCAATACGATACTTTTAAAAATATGGAATTGAGGTTACATGTTTATATCCATAAGAATTCTAACAAAATAGCATAATATTGCACTAAATTCTAAGATATTTATAGATATATTGATTTGGTAGAATTATAGGTAATTTTACTGATACACTGATAAGACTATATCGGCAAATACTGATACTAATTAATTAATGTGTCCCATCTTTAATTCAAATAAAGTAAGAATATTAAATAATTTATCTATTATTTAACATGAAGTCCACTTTTGTTATTGGTACAGATTTTAGGAAAATTGAATTTAAATAATTCCCAGAATATTTGAACTCTTCAAAAGTGTGCCAGCATTTTGCAAACCCTCTGTGTTATTTGGACTCTATAAAAAGTATTGGCCACAGTCTGTGTTGGCTCTACCTTAGTATAAAGAAATACTGATTTACATAATTCGTGATAACCTATTCTTTTGCATGTTCGGGTTTGTGTGTTCAAATGTTCATATATTTTGCATCAGTAATAGTAATTATGTAGAGATTGCTGATACTAATTTATTTTGTTTCTTTTCAGTGTATTAGGTAGTGGCTGCAGACAGAAAGTGTGTGTAAAATTTGCAGTGTTTGCAACAATGCAGGATGAGTTTCCGCCACTGAGTTAATTCTGCACCTTAATGTCTTAAGCATTTGAAGGATAGGAGTATTCAATTTTGAACAGTGTTCAGTTTTCATTAACACTTTGCAGAAGCATTAAGAGTTTTGTGGTTTTCAAACATGTTTACATTCTAACTTCTCTTTGTATTTTGACATTGTACTCAGGCAATATGTAAGTTGTTGGATTATCAGGTGTGTACAAAGTGTTTTTTCTTGCGTTTGTATGAATATATTATTTAATAAATACACAAATTTGTAAGTGGAAGTTGTACTTATCCTATGTTGTAAATTATAATGTGACATACAGTTACTTATCACACAACGTTGGAACCAACAGTTTTGCCAACATTAAAACCTGGAAGAAAATTGGTGACACCTTTTAGCAACAGATTGAAGAGTTGTCTGTACCGTGGAACATACTGTTTGAGGAAAAAAACATACAGGAGAATTAGGGCTGAGCTGATACCGATACTGTTCATTTTCTTTTACTGATACCATCCGATAACAAAGATTTTCTGTGGCTAGAAAAGCGGGCAAAGGCAACAGCTCGTCTCAACATTTGTCGGTTTCAAAAGTTCGTTCACCCTTTCTTGTGACAGATTGGGAGACCAGCACAGGAAGTTCCATGGATTTTCCTAGAAATACTGGATCATAAATCCCCACCCTCTTGGGCAAGATGAACCCAAACGTGACTATGAAGGCATGTAACTGCTTAGTTAATGCTGTGGGAAATAACCATTCATTGCTAAGTATTGCTTGAAACTCGTGGTGGATGTTTTTAACCCCCCGCCACAGTAATGCCGGCTCAGGTAGTTGCGAGGTTCTTGGAAAAGATTAATGATGAAGGTCACTGTGAAATTAGCTTTGTTTTATCTACGTTCAAGTGTGAAAGGGAATCAGCAATTTATACTCTTCACTTCTGTCTTTCGTGTGACTGCCGGTATCGGCCAAGATGGCTATTTATATCTGCCGAAAGCCGGCCCCGGTGGTGGAGTGGTTAGCACATCGTGCTTCGATGCCAGGGTTTGAATCCCGGTCTGGGCATGGATGTTTGGGAGTGTCCATTCATCAATTTCATCACATCATCACTCATCCCCATCTTTGCAAATTAGCCAAAAGTGGCACAAAAAGCAAAGTAAAATAAATCACATCAATCAATCAATAATTTCCGCTGACATTAGCTTGAGAACATACGGCTTTGAATGACAGTATTAAGAAAGGTAAGCTAATCGGGACTGGACCTACATTTTAAAGTGGGACTGAACCAGTGTGTGCCTCCACTGAGTATCGAACCAGCGATCTATTGATTACAAGGCGAAGGCGACATCATTGGAGAAGCCCCTCTAAAGATTTATGTACACCACTACTTACAATAATGGACATAAAATATTTATCAGGAACTTTACTTTTTGTTATTCAATAAATATTAATTTTTTTTACTTCTTTGACATAAATTTCCTTGTCATGACTGTTATTTTTACACAAATTTTAGCGGTCTTAACTACACGTAAGCTAGATGATGAATATTTGCTGTTTTATCTCTGATTTTGTAGCATCTTTTTACTATTTATGTAATAATATTTTTTAGTCACGATAGAAAGAAAAAAATAGGTATTAGCGTTGTTTTCCTCCGTTTCTTAGTCTGTAGTTACATACAACAATACTCCACACACGTCAGAGAAATTAAGTACTAATTAATTAATTTTCATATTATTACAAATAATTATATTAACGTTTTAAATAGAAACAATTTTATTATTATATTTCTGAGACACTTGGAATGGACTAGCTCCCCAAATATATTTCTAGATACATGCCCAGTGATGTGACGAGATGTAACTCCTAGCCTTTTTATTTTATACTGGAATTATACAAGTATCGGTATCGGTGGGTATCAGTCATGGTATCTGTATCGGCATCGGTATCGGCTAATGGTGGTATCGGCTCAGCTCTAAAGAGAATACACCATAACTTATTGCTATGCTGTTACTGTTTCTTGTTGGATACGGTGCAAAGTGCAAGATTCCGCACGTTCATGACTTTCCGCAAACATTCAAGGCACTGTGGATCTTATCTTCGCTTGTCTTCAGTTCACATGCACTCTCTACCCTTCAGAGAAGTAAGGTCGGCAACAACAGGAAAACTGTGGTTACTGCATTGGTTACTTGCAACCGATTGCGATCAGCTACCCCCACATGAGGGCAGCTCTACATGTGAGGACACCACGTGAGAATGACCCGATGACACGATAGCAATACGATCAATCCTCTGTCTACTCATCCCTGACCTTCTACACTTCCTGAGAATGACATAAGGCAACAGAAATAACCCTGCCTATGGTTGGTTCACCCACATCCGTAGTATTTAAATCCTAGTCAGAACTAGAAGGGTGGTAGTTGACCAGTAGAGCCGGAGGCACTGTCCAGTCTCTGACCCCAGATGCCTATCCACCCAGCCAAGTCCAGGCTGTCTTTAGGCACTTAAAAGATGGACAAGGATCTTCACGTACAGCTTACTAAGTATCACTAATCTACGTTTCTTTCCAAGCAGCTCCCTTACCTTAACACCCAAATGTAACGGTAGGGTTCAAGAGACCCCACACTACTATTAGGGGTATGTAACTTGGACGGCTGGGCTTAGAGCTGTAAAGGAATACATCTAATATTTTGGTAGGGTCTCAATACTAAGTAGGAGCACCTGTAAGGTAAGGTATAGACACAATTAGGTGCATAAGTAATGGTCAACAGTAACAAGATTTATTATAACAAATAGTTGTTGTTGATATATGAAGAAGAGAAAATATCTCTACCTAAGTGTTAAGGGGAGGATATACATGAAAGAGTGCTCATATTTCTTACTTAATGAGTGGTATAGGTTAGGGGGGGGGTTGATCTGTATAACTGCGTTTTTTCTCCGGGTGGATAGCAGGCCCGTAGCTAGGCAGGGTCCAGGGGGGCTGAGCCCCCCCTGGCATTGTCGTCAGCCCCCTGGTATTAGGTAAAACTATTGCATAATTTGTTTGCCGTGACAAGTGAAAATGTAGAGTGTGGATATTATTTGCTCATAACTTGATAGAAGGATAAATTCACAGTACATAAAGAGCAGCTATCACATTTGTTCTTCTTGTTTATAAACCGAAGTTTAAGTAACGGGAAGTATTTAGAAGGTTCTCCAAATTTCTTCCACAGGGGATCTATGCACCTTCGCTCCCCCTCTTTCGGCTTTCCCTTGTAGCAGGTCCTTTCCATCTGCATCAAAGGTCATCGGCTCCCAAGTTTTGCAAAGGGAAGTTTTATTGCCCAGTCGGGGGTGGGGTGGAATATAAGGGCTTGCCCATGCCCTATCGGGGGAAAACATTAACAAAGACACTTTGTTGAGTTCTTCATTCGTGTAAAGAAGGTTTCGCGTTTGCGCGGGTGTTATTGTGTTTCGTATCTTTGTAAAACTGATTCGTGTGATAGTGAGTGGTTTTAGTGACGAATAATATAACCATGTTTCATCCTTGGTGTGTAGTATTGTGATATTTTAACGATTCCCCAGCACCATGGATAAATTTATAATTCGTAAAAAAATATCTGAATCTTTGACCATGGCTACCACTGTACCTACTCTTTCCCCATCTACGGCTGCCTCCAATCAAGAAGAGGATTTCTTGCCTACAGAAGTAAAGGACATTTCCAAACCAGGTGAGGAAATTAAACAGCTAAAACTCAAACATTACCCCCGAAATGCTGATGGACGGTGTTTTCAAAGTGACTGGTTTAAAAGGTTCAAATGGTTAGAGTATTCACAATTTTTAAATGCAGCATTCTGCTATGCTTGTAGACAATATCGGCCTTTCGGATGCAAAGAAGTGGCCTTTACATCTAAAGGTTTTAAGAACTGGAAGGCAGCTCTCGATAAAACCAAAGCAGGGCTAGTGAAACATGATGCGACACTTACACACATAGAAGCAAAGTCAAGGTGGGCAGAAAAGCAAAACCGTTCGTTGGTGGGAAAATCTATTTCTACACTAGTCAATCAGAATGTTCTTGAAAAGAATCAATATTATATCAAGAGCATTGCTGAAGTTATTCAGTTCCTTGCAATAAACGAATTGCCTCTTAGGGGAACGTACCACTTAGAAGAACATGAGGAACAAAGCCTGTTTCAAAATCTTTTCGAGTTCACGCTTCGAAAAGATGAGAAACTGGCAGACTGTTTTAAGCAGGTGCCTAAAAACGCATCTTACTTGTCCCCTGAAATTCAAAATGACATTATTGAAATAATGGTTGACATTGTACATGAAAACATTGTTAGTGACATTAACAGTGCAGATGTTCCTTTGTATACTTTGCTTGAAGATGGTACACGAGATAAAAACAACAGAGAAAACGTAGCCATAGGAATCCGCTATGTAAAGAATGGGACAGTCATGGAATCAATTCTGTGCATAGAAACACTGTCAGCTTTTGATGCAGAGTCTTTTGCAGATCTAACACTAAATATTTTTCAGAAATATGGTTTGGATAGTGCGAAATTGCTCAGCCAGTGTTTTGACGGGGCTTCAGTTATGAGTGGGAAGAAAGGGGGTGTGCAAGCTTTAATCCAACAACGGCTTGGGCGTCTAATTCCTTACGTTCATTGCTTTAACCATCGGTTACATCTGGTAATTGTTAAATGTGTGGATGAAATTTCTCCAATTAAACACTTTTTCGAACAGAGTTCCATGTTGCACAATTTTCTAAAAAAGGGAAAAGTTGCCATTTTATACGAGGGGAGAAGTCTTTCCCGACTTTTAGAACAACGTTGGTCAGGACATTTAAAAATGACGAGAACAATATTTGAAAACTACAGAGATATAATTCATGTTTTGCAGTTGGTGAAAAATGGAAATTTTAATGGGGATGACGTAGCAGCAAGTGTTAGTTTGCTTGTAGTCATTAGCAAACCTCAGTTTCGGTTGCTTGGTGTACTTGAAAAAGATCCTTGAAATATTAAGCCCAGTTGATAAAATGCTTCAAGCACGTAATGTTCATTTGGATGCTGGTAGAAAGATGATTGAAGCTGCCACAGAAACATTAAGGAGCATGCGTCAGGAAGATGTGTATGAAGGCATTCTGCACGAAAGTAATGCACTGCTAGAAGAGGATGGAATTCATGACGAGATTGCTGAGCACCCCACAAGAAAGAGAAAACGAAATACACAGTTGCAAGACTTCGTTATCACTGACGTCCTAGGAGAGGAAAAGCTCACATCTCTCACACAAATATTCTACGAATGTTTAGATCTTGTGCTAACAGAAATAAATAGACGTTTTACCAATAACGACGACTTATTGGAGGCTGTATCATCGGCTGAGTCCCTTCAATTTAGCAACATTGAATATTTATCAGCCTTTGGAATCACCATTCCGTCAAAAGAGGAACTAACTGTTGCCAATGCATATCTCAAGAAACTGGATTCCCCTGATACTTTTGAAGAACTGTACAAAACTAGAATGGCCTACGAAGACACTTACGCTCTACTTGCTGGCATAAGAACTTTTGCATGCAGTACAGCGTTGTGTGAATCCACTTTCTCTGTGTTAACCCACATCAATAGCCCTCAGAGACTGTCAATGTGCAGCAAGCGCCTGGCAAATCTTGTTTTTCTGGCATTTGAGAAAAACGAGCATCAAACATAGATATGTCGAGACTGCTTCACAGGTTCAACAACATGAAGAATCGCCGACTCCAACTTTTTTAAGGCAGAGGTATGTTGAATATTGTGCATTTTTCATATGCTAACTAACTAACTAACTAACTCTCTAGCCTTCTTAAACCCAAAGGTTCATGGCTGCAGCAACACAGGCCTTCCATCTTTCCCTATCTTGAGCAAGATCTATATATTCTTTTCCATCCCTACCGATTTCCCTTAGGTCTATCTCAACGTTGTCCCTCCATCCTCGTCTTGGCCTTCCTACAGGTCTCTTACCATCAGGTTTCCCAACAAGAATCCTGTAAACTCCTCTTTCCTCTCCCATTCGTGCCACATGGCCTGCCCACCTAAGTCTTCTTGATTTAATCATTCTAATAATATCTGGACATGAATACAAATTATGTAGTTCTAAATTATGTAACCTTCTCTACTCACCTGTCTCCTCATCCCTTTTAGGTCCAAAGATTTTCCTAAGGATCTTCTTTTCAAATACTCTCAATTTATGTTCCTCTTTCAATGTAAGGGACCAAGTTTCACATCCATATAATACTACAGGCAAAATTACTGTTTTGTATATTTTAACTTTTAGTTTCTTAGATATTAAACGAGAAGACAAAAGTTTATGAAGAGAGAAGTAACATGCATTTTTCATATGGGATACAAATATTTGTGTAATCAAAAGTGTATGAAGTGGTTAGTAAGGAATGAGGTCAGTAGCATTCAATTAACACTTCGAGAGATGACCGTGTTTTAGAAGATATTGAAAAAGAGGGTATTATTTGTATTATATTTCTATTTCTTTAATGACCCCCTTAACACACACAAAATAGCTTACATTTATTTAATGTGAAACCTTTTTTTAAAAAGTCACCTGATATACCATGAGCCCCCCCCTGATAAACCGTGAGCCCCCCCTAGAGATCAATACTAGCTATGGGCCTGGTGGATAGTACCTATATGTTCCGTTCCTGAGACGGCACGTGAGGGTAAAGAATTTTGCTGCTTCTCTATAGTGGAACCACAAGCAAAAAAAAACCTGCACAGACCAGTGACTCCTGTGCACCGCACTCCCACGAGGAGGGGAGGGAGAGAGTGGACCATGCTTCTTTATGGCGTAAGCAGAAGGGAAGAAGGGAAAGCTGCATGGGGACCTTTGTCCAAGTTTTTTTTTGCCTTGTGGTCGCTCTGTAATGGGGAACAGGGGCACCGACGACCACGAGAGCAGTTTTATTCTTCACCAACAGTTTATAAATCTCCCCGAAAACCTTACCCCACATATCAGACACACAACGCGAGATTTGTCTTTTGAGTTTGTGTAAAGATACAGGAATTTAAATTCTTGTTGCAATTCCATATTGAAACTGCATGTACGCTTCTTGGCCATGCTTATTCACTGCTCTACAAATAACGTAACACGCACATAACAAAAATATATTTTTTTAAATGTAATATATCTCAAGTTTAGACATAGTTTTCAAATTACTCCTAGACTTTTATAAGACGGGACAAATGGTGGCTTTTTAATAATATCAATGAGACGACTGGGACACGCTTCTGAAACGGGACGTATGGTCACCCTATCCTTGGGAGACAGGTGATCCTCACAATTATCCAAAAGAAATGGAATTGTTAAATGGAATAAATACGCTAGTATAGATGGTTACAAATTTATTAAAGAAAACATTTCTTCTTTATAATAAAGAAGGTATAATTTTAATATGTGATAGATTAATGTGTTCATGGTACTGAGCAAATTATAATGCCGCAAGGTATTTTAAAGCACAATCTATATAGGTAATGGAATAGTAAAAATTTTAATTTCCTTAATTACTGTACAACAAAACTTCCTAATTTTACTACAACTGAGAACTAGATTTGTGAAGAAAACTTTAAGATGAACTTAGAGAGGAGAGAGAGAGAGGGAATGAACTTAGTTGTTTTGCTATCTTAATAATGTTATAAATGTTTGCAAAGAGATCCCCAGAATAATATTTAGTAGGCTGTAATTAGTTTCCATTCATTTAAACCTTGTATGCAGATGTTCTCTTTTACCAATATACTATGCATGCTTATAATTGGACATTAATTGCTCAATCAAGGCTGCCCACAGGATTTTTCTCAGGGGGTCAGTAGTACTTAAGTGGAGGAAAGGTGGGCTGATGCTTTCCTCAGTTACGAGAATTTTCATAGCATCCCCACCACTTGGATAAATAATTTGCATAGGCACTTAATCTGCTGTCCTTCACCGGACCCCTCATCCATGTTTTCATGCTACAATTTCAAAATTTGAATTGTATGAAGTGTTTCCAGATATCTTCACACCCTCTGCGGGCGCCCTTGCGCTTAATATCTAATCCAACAGAAACCAATGGCGTTCTAAGTTTCGTTGATTCAGATTATAGTCCAGTACCTCCTTTTGGCAAATCACAAACCAAATAAGAATGAACAGCAATGTATAAATGTTGCCAACATTTAATGAGCAGCGAGGTATAAAAAAAATATTAACGAAATAATGTGTGTTTTTATATGTAGATATATATGAACTCTTGAAATTAAGTGCAGTAAGCTGGAACACTATAGGTATTATGACGCTTTCGGATCTTGAGAAATGTGAATTAAGGAAACGAAGAATTACGGACTATTACAAAATTATAGGGGTGTGCGGGAAATGAATTCCCGACTTATCAGGATTCCGAGCAGTCTGAGAATACCAAATGGTTATTTTAAAAAGTCGTTAATTCTCGACGTTTTCTGCATTGTAAATGTCTGGAACTTATCGGAAATTGTTTTTGCATTTCTGGTACAAAAACTAACAATCACTTAAAGTGAAAATGACGTGTAGAATTCGAGATTACCAGAGTTTCGGGAAATTTTTAATGTCGGGAAATTGCGAATTTTTCCCGTCCCGAATGTCGTGATTAGTAGAATTGAAAATACTTCCCGGACATTAATTTATTTATAACAACGCTCGGCTATTGTTATGCTGTCATTTTAATTATGATTAATGGGTTTTTTATGTTAATTAATCAAGAGGCACGTGTAGGGGGAGGGGAGGAGATGAGTCATGGATGACTCATGCGCATGTGTGAACTTGGTTTTAATGGTTTTCCATTAGTGTACAAAATATACTATTATGTATCCCGTTTTTACCCTAATCTAACCCTATTGTTGTATTTTATATATGTGTTACAGCCGGATATGAGTCATGGATGCCGCATGCACACATGGGAGCTACTGTTATGGAGGCTGTTTCTTTACCCTAACCTAACCCTATTGTTGTACTTTATATATGCGTCACAGATGGATATGAGTCACGGATGATTCATACAGATGTGGAGCTTGGTTTTCATGGTTTTCCATTAGTGCATAATAGATACTATTATGGAACCCGGTTCCGGCATATTCTAAACCAAGCTACCCAGTTCCGGCCTATTCTAAGCCAGTTTATGCTCTTCTTATACGCGAGGATGAGTCAAGGCTGATTCATGCACTCGTGGGAACTTGAAGTTAATGCGTTTTATTCACTAATGAGGAGACGTTTCCGGCCTATTCTAAATGTAGAAAGTTGCTATCTATAGGCGAAATATATTTAATTATCCTGAAAACTAGACTCTTAAATGAGGATCGTCAATACCAAATAACTTTTATATAACCCTGGCTAAGTGATGTCAAAAGAAAACCGATTATGACATTGGAAGGAGGTTTTCTATGATCACTTTGCCATGCAGTCTTTAAATTGCTTTCTGAAATTCAATAGTCTAACTTGTTTGCTCGACGACTGACTTTTATTACTATTAATAAACTCTCTTTTAAAAGGAATGATCACTTTGGCATCTGTGCCTTAATTTCGAAAACAGGGTGAGCACATCAAACAATGATTTTCCGATAATTTCCAATCTCCATAAGATGATTAAGATTTCTTACTGTAATACATACAACCAGCATAAGCACGTATCCTTCCACGATAATCTTCCTGTGGGTTACTTGAAACAACAAATAAACTTCTTCTTACCTCCAGAAGAATGAATCTATCTAGAAACTCCAAGAGATACTCCGAGATTCCCAGAGCAGCATCCCTAAAGTGGCGGCGATTACGGCGGGGGAAGAGGCGAGGGGACATTTGCCCACCACTTTTCGCCACTTTTACCCCCGCACTATGCTAAACCTTATCTAGAAATGGAAATATACTGTCTTTGTCCCCCCGGCTTTGGAACACAATCGCCGCCACTGCAATGATCAACAAGATGCACCGGCACTAGGAAAGAGGAACACAACTTTCATCTGCACCGCCTTCGTGAAATGAAGAATCCAAACAAATCCGGCACATCTACATACATATTGGTGACGCAGTGCAACGCACACATCATTTAATAAAACAATTACACACGATTGAATCGCTTCATAGCTTCATGTATTTCATAGCAAGTGGGTTGTTGTACACTTCTGTTAACAGAAAGTGCCACGCTCGTTTCAGTTAAAGATCAGCTTCGGAGCCGATGGAGTGTTGCAGTACAGCCGAAGTAAAGGTTCGAGAAAACAGCACTCTGCAGTGTTACTTACCACTAAAGTTTTTCACCGGATG
The DNA here is from genome assembly GCF_977018435.1 of Lepisma saccharinum. Classification (NCBI taxonomy): domain Eukaryota; kingdom Metazoa; phylum Arthropoda; class Insecta; order Zygentoma; family Lepismatidae; genus Lepisma; species Lepisma saccharinum. The sequence goes on from NW_028142937.1 coordinate 617,707, forward strand.
CAGGGAATTTTCTGACGTGCCGAGTGAAAAGAAACAGTTACAGGAAAGCCTTGCATTTTAATTATTAACGCAATCCAGTGTCCAATTTTACAAGAGAATGGCGGGAAAATAATAGGGAAGAAATGTTCGAGATACTCAGTATCCCATAACTAATAATAAAAAAAAAACCCTGGAGATTTGCGGGTCTACCAAAGACTTCGTTAGGAACGGGTCTGTTGAATAATAATTCTGAAGGAGCATAGCCTGTTGCTTCAGATACCGAATTGTTGAACAAATAGTGGAACAGTGTAAATCAAAATAACTGATAACGTTTACAGAATACAACGACCACGCAGGATCAAATAATAAGTGAAGCTAATAAACTTAGAGATGAGTAGTGTGATTGGATATGTTCAAAATAAAACTTGGTACGAGGCCTATTATTTTTATTAATTTAAGCACAGTGGTAAACCTATTTTGACGATGTTTTTGTCGATTTTATAGTATTGCAACTCTGTGATTTTTCATCTCATACTTAGTACGAGAGTCATAATTTCTTTCGAGTTAAAGTACGTAACACCCACACCCAACCACACCTATACTTACACACACACAAATTTACTTCCGGTTTACTTCCGGTCTACTGACAGACACCTGTGGGTTTTTCTAGTTTTTTATAAGTACATATATTTTAGGGGTTCAAAGTAATACTTGGTACGAGGCCTATTGTTTTTATTAATTTAACCACAATGGTAAACCTATTTTGACGATGTTTTTGTCGATTTTATACTATTGCAAATCTGTGTTTTTTCACCTTGTACTTGGTACGAGTGTCATAATTTTTTACGAGTTAAATTACGCAACATTACGCAACATTGCGATGGCTCGTAAGGGTAAATTATTGCATCATGTTATGCAACAAGTTATTACGCAACATTGCGATGGCTCGTAAGGTAAACTATTGTGCAATGTTTACGCAACAAGTTATTACGCAGACCCGTATCTAACGTGTTGTTGATTATGGCGTAATGGGTGTCTTCTGATTGACTTACTGTTTCGGATGTTTTCATCCGCGCTTAGGTTACTTAAAGGGTTTTCGCATTACAGATCAGTCAGTATCGTGAGAGTGTTTGAAGAGTACGGATGTGTTGTTGCATTGTTAAAAGTTAAGTATTTAATTTATTTTAAAGCTACATACTATTTATTATTTTTAAGTTTAAAAAAGTGTATCAAGTGATTTCTTTTACATAGTAATTTCGATCAGATTGAGTTTTGGTGTATTTTTAATTTTTTTATACTTAGTACAAATATATATATTTTATATATAATAAAAAATGGCTAATATGAAATAAAACATCATGAATATTTTTGGGTTTAAGAAGCAACAACATAATCAGCCTGTAGAGAGAATTCCAGTAAACATGGTTGTATTTAGAGAAATTTATCATCAATTGAAAGGGTTACTTCTTGTTCACTTGAATAGTATTTGGTCTCATGTTGACGAGGATACTGGAAAGCACTTATTTGTATTTAATAATAATTTATCATCATGTAAGTTACCTGTTAGTGGGAAAATTCAAACAAACGTTTCTCCACCCAATGCGGCAGTTTTGCACATAGGTCGAAATTTGTATAGAATTAAACATAGTACATTACTTCCTGATACGTCTTATGATGTGGAAGCTAGTGAATTTTTGTATGCTGAGATAATTGGAGAGTATGATAAATTGATTGCTCTGTTTATCGAAATAAGAATAATCTATCCTCTTATTAATATATAAAATACCTAAAAACAAAAAAACATGGATATATTTGGTAATAGAAGGCGACAGGAGATTCCAGATATTTCCAGCGAGATTGCTAGTTTAGATGCACGTCTAAAGAAACAAATCAGATTTACTCATATTACAGAATTCGCTAAATCTAAATATTCAAGCAGAGATTAAAAATCTTCAAACTCAACTGATTGATCCTATAGTATAAATTGATGGAGAACTCAAATCTTTGCTTGAGAAATATACTAATTTAGCTTCAATAGATAATCTTCAGAACTTAGAAGAGAATATTGCCAACTTGAAAAAATAACTTGATAAATTTAGACAAATCCAGAGAACAAATACCGAACAGCTGAAACAGCAATTAAATGACCAGGCAAACAGTATTCGTACCGAACTGCAAACCATCATCCAGAATATCAAAATTCAAGAAGAATATGAGCAGGTAAATGCTAGTATTGCTAAATTGCAAGAACAGTTTCAATCTTTCGAAGTTCCTACATTGCAAAGTATCAAATCTGAATTACAGACAGATGAACTGCTTACAGCTATAACAGAAGTTCAATCGAAACTACAGACATTGGAAGATTTTATCAATAATTTACCTTCATCTTCTGAATTAAATGCTATTGCTCGGAGCGTTGCCGGCATCAAATTACATTTGGAGACTTATGAAGATTTTGAGAAGATACAAAGTACCATAGCTCACGTAGAACATACTATGGCAACTATGAGAAATGAGCTAACAAGTGTACAGGAAACTCTGGAATTGAAACTGCCTGGCATTACTGATATTTTAGCTATAGTTCAACAGCAAGTTACTAAGCTTGAATATTGAATCAGAATTATCGCATTTCCATCATCTTATTGACGACATTCAGAGTAAATTAGAGACACAGCAACAGTCTACACCTACACAGGATGACATAACGCAACTGCAAGAAATTTTGAAAAATGCAGCTGATGCAAGAGAACTCGATGCTATAAAATTAACTCTTACCACACTTCAAAATACTGTAGCTGCTTTGCCTACTTCTCAGGAAATCAGAGCTTGAGGAGAGCGGTACATCGAATTTTAAAATCTGAGGATATCAAAAACATTCAAGCCGAAATTGCGCAAATCAGAGAAACTGACGTAGATACTCGTCAATTTTATTCTATGGAAATTGTTAGGTTACAAAGTGTTCCAAATGCTCGAGGGCACTGGACGTACGTCAATGCTGGAAATGTTTACAAATTATATCCGTATACTCAGGTACATGAATTTTTTGTTGATGGTAGTTTACGACTTCTGAAGTTTAGTTTTCTAAAACATGGAAAACATATTGAAGTTCCTCAGTTTACTATATTGCGAAAAGATGGTATACACAAGGCAGTTCAAATACCTATTGCATACTGGGATGAGTCTTCCAATAAATATAAAGTACATGACGACGAACAATTATCAGTTTTTGATATTGAAATTGGTGACAAGCTAGTATTCGTCATAAAGCGGTTATACCCTATACAAAATATCCATTTTATATTCTCACTTCGAACTCGATGCCAAGACAAGATATAGTTCATGAATTACACAAACCAGCCCGTCGCAATTACAAGCGACTGAGTGTAGTAACAAAAGATGTAAATGATTTGTTTCAGGCTGATCTCATCGAGATGCCCCCCCCCCCCCAAGGGGTACTTTAAAAAATTTGGATAAGATAAATCATGGTTACAAATATATGCTTACAGTTATTGATACCTTTAGCAAATATGCATGGGCTGTTCCCCTAAAATCCAAGACTGGTACTTGTGTTACCGAGGCTTTTAAGTCGATATTTAGTGAGGGAAGGATACCAAAATATTTACAAACAGATAGAGGGAAAGAATTTTACAATTCTACATTTGCTAAGTTAATGAAACAACATAATATTAAACATTATTCTACATACAGTGATCTGAAAACTAGTATAGTGGAACGATTCAACAGAACATTAAAAAATCGCATGTGGAGGCAATTATAAGTGGGTGCAAATTTTACCCGAGCTAGTCCATGATTATAATAATACAGTACACAGTACTATTCACATGAAACCTGCTGAGGTAACCAAATCTGATGAGCAACGATTGATTTCTACTGTTTATTGTAAAAAATATACATATACTACCAAGAAGCCAACGCTTAAAATAGGGGATCAGGTAAATATAAACAGTTATTCGAGAAGGGTTTTACTAAAAATTGGAGTACGGAGTTATTCTCAGTGGTTCAAGTTTTACCAGGGAGTAGAAATACATATATAATGAGGGATAATCATAACAAAATATTGAAAGGGATATTTTATGAAGAGGAACTTAGTAAAACAAAATATCGAGATACATATCTAATCGAGAAAATATTGAAGAAGAAAAATAATAAATTGTATGTGAAATGGTTAGGTCTGCCAGACAAAAGTTGGATAGAAACAAACCAGGTGATTCTTTGACACCAACATGGAATGTGGTACAGCGTTTACCAGATGTAGTGGAAACTAATAAAAAAATGGAGAGTTTTTACCTGATAACATAAGATGCCTCATTGGAGGCCCATCAGGTTGTGGAAAAAAACACTTTGCTGGTTGATAATTTCTTGCTTGCCCCCCATTGGCTAGATTGGAAAAATAAACACTTCTATGTCTTCTCAAAGAGTTTAGAACAACCAAAATACCAACAACTAATGAAGCAGTACGACGGACTGGGCATAGCTACATTTGCATCAACAATAAAACCTCTCGACCAATCTTTGAAAAATTCTTTTTTGGGTATTCGATGATGTTATTCTGGAAAATCAGAATGAAATTAGAATTTTTTTTACACAGGGTCGTCACAAAGAAATAGACTGCTGTTATTTAGCTCAAACTTATTCCAAAATTCCCAAACAATTACTACGAGATAATACAAACTTAATCTGTTTGTTTCGTCAAGATCATACTAATTTGAAACATGTATACGATGATTATGTGGGAGGAGACAAATTACAACCAATTTTCAAAATTCTGTTCATCTTGTTGGAACAGCGACGATTTTGGATTTGTTACTATCGACATGACTCGGAAACCTAACAATGGTAAGTTTAGAAATAAAATCAACGACTTTTTAAACGTTGAAACGATATAAAATAACCATTAATCAAAAAAATAAATATGACAAAACATAAAATAGAAGATAATTCGAAATTACGAGAGTACTTGTCCAAACGTTTCAAAGGTTGGAAATCAGAGAATCGAGGTTTTTACAAACAACAGAAGCGTCAAGACCAACCTATTATCGATGCAATCAGTGGTGTCGGTAAAGAGATTAAGGGTGTGACAGAACAAAATAAAAACCTCATCAATGAATTGGTACCTCTTACTGCTAAAAAGTTTGCAGATTTTCCTCCTACGCCATTATCCAGCATTCATACTCCTCTGGTACTTAAGGAACCACCTGCTAAAGCAGCTATAGAAGAATCAGTTGGGTCCCTTAGCAAGGGACTATTTGAGTACAGGAAAATTCGAAAAAGATGAAGTATTTGGTTTGTATCCAACTATGGAGGGTAGTGAAGGTGTAGTATGGAAAATTGGCAAATCTAAAATAACATTCGAAGGGGACAACATAAAAAATAATTTGGGTGGGAGAAACAGCTGGTCCAGATATCCTGGTACCGTAGGGCTATGGGAGCTTATTACCAAAAAACAACCAAAAAATTTTACAGATGATTATCAAAGTTACTCTGAAATTTTGACACTCTGTGATGCTTTGTACCAAAATAACGATGCCAGTCAAAAGCGTGGGAAATCGAGCAGCGGGGATAAATACAAAAATCTGATTAAACCTATTTGAAATCAACTAAAAACCGGTAGTGGTATAAACCAGTAGAATACTTTACCTAAGGAATTTGTATGGGTAAACGATGTGAGAAAACTTATAGATAGGTTGCTGGTTATAGCAGGGGAGGAAAATGCTGGAAACAATAATTTCCATAATGAGAAAATGGGTATTGTATACATGATTAGTGACAAATTAGCTAATTTTATTGTAAACGATCCTAAAGGTATAGGATACTTAATTAAAATTATCAATACTTTACCTCCTAAATTCTGGAATATATCAGAGGGTCGAGGTTTAGTAAATGATATTATTAATAAACTTCCGTTCGAGTTACGCGTACCTGGTTACCAATATTGTGGTCCTGGTACAAAACTTGAGAAACGAATAAAGAGAGGGGACAGGGGTATTAATCCTCTGGATGCAGCTTGTAAAGAACATGATATTGCATACAACACACACAAAGATCTGAATGATCGTCATGTGGCTGATCAAAAACTAGAAGAGGCAGCGTTTGGAAGATTAACAAGCAGAGATGTATCATTTGGTGAAAAAATAACAGCGTTGGGTACAACTATTGCTATGAATACAAAACAAAAATGAGGGTGGGGTTTGTAATATAAATACCCTGAAAAATAATAATAATAATAAAACAACATGAAACCAAAAGGAGTTGTTTACCAAATACCATATTACGATCTTAAAAATTTAAAACTTAATTCGATTTTAACTAAAAAAAACAACAAGAAAAGAAGAAGCAATGTATAGCCAAAGGAAATGGAATGAAGTTATTACTCAGTACGCCACAATTAAAACGATTGCAAAATGCAAGAAGGAAAACACACAGTGGAGGATTCATATTTAGCATTTCAGCCATCCTGGCTGCATATGGGCAGTGGGGAGCTTAGCTGGGGGTAGTGCTGCTATTGCCAAAACTGTAATTGATTCGAAAAAAAATAAGGTAGAAGTAGAAGAGCAAAGGCGTCATAATCTTGCCATGGAGAAAAAAATAGGCAAAGATGTGAAGTCTAGAGCACTCACAAAATTTTAAAAAAAGAAGCTCTTACCAACCTTGACATTGAATCTTTAATTAAAATATTTAAAAATAAACACTTCAGGGGGTTTTCATGTCTGATGCTCTCCCTAAAAATAGTCCTCACTCTCGAGAATGTGGCGTGGTGAAGTTGGATAAGTCCGAAAACGTTGGTACTCACTGGATATACTATTATAAACAAAATGACAATGTTTTTATTTTCGATTCTTTCGGCGGGTACCCCCTACAGAATTAATTCGTTACTTGAAACATGTTGAAATTTATTACAACGACGATCAGTAGTTGTATTTACAATATAACCAGGACGAGAAATGATGAACCCCCCTCAGGCAGATTTGCCTACACTTAAAAGTAGCTCAACATGAGCATATGAGCTTATTGCTCAAGTGTGGAACCCTGTCTAATCCAAGATTTTTGTAAAAATGCCCTCGGGAATTTCCTGTGAAATGATGAGCCCCCTCAGATTGATTTGCCCACACTTACAAAAATTGCATCAGCCAGATTGTTGTCCATAAACTTGTCAAAAATATGCCCCTCTTGATATTTTTTTGGCTATACTTAAAATTAAGCTAAAAAGCCACACACACACACACATATTTACTTCCGGTTTAAGTTCAATTGGATACCAGGTTCAATTTGTTTATCTAATATTAAAACAATGTAATATGCAGAGACCCTCTAGAATTGCTCTGTGACTCTCTCATTTCTTACATCATATGTTTGCATGTTTCATATTGATTGATTCTCAGTATTTATGGTATTGAGATCAAAGTGATTAATGTGCACAATTCCCGACACGGTAGCATTGAACTTTTGCTTTGCATGTTTCAAGTGATTCTCCTCTGCGTCAGTGTTTAGATCAAAGTGATTAATGTGTACAATTTCCGAGTATTGAAACTTTGCGTGCAAACAAAATTGCATCAGCCAGATAATTTTAATAAAAGCTCTCAGGAAATTCTTGTGAAAAATATGACCCCTCGGGAAATTCCTGTAAAAAAAAGCCCTTGGGAATTTCCCGTAAAAACAAAATTCACGGGAAATTCCTGTTTTTTTCTTCTCGGACTGGCTTAGGGTATATAAAGAGATTTTGCATCACATATCAGCTAGTATTGTGAGAATAGCTGAGGAGTACAGATGTGTTGTTACAGTGCTTCTCATACTACAGGCCTGTTTGTTTTAATTTAACATATTTCTTATTATTCAATTTCTGGTATATTGAACAAAAAGGCTTATATTTTGTATAAAAAATCTGATATTTGTTACACCCAGCTTGTTTGTTGTAATCCACTTATATTTAGAGTCGGGCTTATATCTGTCCCAGCCTGTTATACAAAAATCAATACATAACACAGTGCTAGGTCATTGCCATTCTAGACATGCATGTCCGTGCAGGTATTTGTGCTAGGTCAGTGTGGATCAATATTTATTCTCTTTTTCCACTTGTAGGCTATTAGCTTTACAACCTGCCATAATAGGCATAGAGTTTTGATTTAAAACCCAAAAAAATTTATATAATAAACCGAGGATAAAAATTAATAATATTAACATATTAAATATACACAAGAAATATACAAAGCACACAGCTGAACAATATATATATATATTAAGTGCAAAATTTTGAATTGAACCCCAGGAAATCTTATATAATAAACAACAACAAAAATGCCGAATCAAAAATATTGCAATCAGTGTAATAAAAATATATCCAGTCCCAATTGGGCCAGGCACCAAAGAAATTGTCTTCTAGACAAATGCAGAACTCCCACTAAAATATGCCCTAAATGCCATAGAAAATATAGCATGGAATATTTCACATATAAACATAAAGGTACTTGCTCTGCACAGTCATCAATATTGCCCCCACAACCATCTATATCTGGTCTGAAAAGGAAGCATGAAGCACCTGTTAATGCTGGACCGGCAAGACAGCCACGCTATGAACCACCTATCCATAGCAGTTTTAATGGCCAACTTAGGGATTACCGGTTTGTATCAGAGTCAAGATGTGGTATTAAGAATTTTTTGAACAGTGTAAATCCTGATGTGCAGGCAATTCTAAATGCACAAAATGGCTCTTATAAGCTGTCTCTCAAATTGTTTACACAATATAAGAAACCAAATGGCACAAAATTTACACAGCCCCACATAACAGAAACTGTACCTGTATACTCAAATACAAATTCAAACAAAATAATAAGCAGTTTGATATATCAATTGAATATTAAACATTCTGAATTTGCAGCAAAAGAGTCTGGATGGAGCCTATGCGGTTCTCCACACAAGCTCTATGTTAATATTTCTGAATTCAGCCCATTACAAGGTTCTACATATTTGCCATTACCTGCCAATATTAAAAACAAAACAGCCGTGGTTAATATAAAAAATAATGATGAGAAATGCTTTTTGTGGTGTATTTTAGCTGCTTTGTATCCAGTTTCAAGGCATCCTGAGAGAATAACTTATTACAAACAACATGAGCACGATTTTGATGAGGCAATGGAGGGTTTAGAATATCCAATGTCTGTTCAGAATATTGATAAATTTGAAAAAAAGGCCAGGAATATCAATGATAAACAATTATCTATTAATGTATTTACTTGTTCTACTGGCCGTGGCAATTGCTTGATAGCACCTCTCAGAATCAGTACATTTGATGATGATTCTGCTGTTCCGATTGATCTGCTCTTAATTGAAGGGGATGGCACATATCATTACACTCTGATACATAATCTTGAAGCTTTAGTGAGAACACAACTAGACAAATCCAATACAATATTCAAGTTGTGCAGAAGATGTTTAACTGTATTTGATGGTCAAAAAATGGTGAATAGGGTTCGGGAAGTGAATGCAGAAATTGCTAAAAACAAGTTAATTGAACATTTAAAATACTGTAAAAATCATAAACCTGTTAATATGGTGATGCCCAATCCAAGAGAAAATGCAAAATTCAAAAAGTTTGAAGCCTTGTTGGAACACCCAGCATATATAGTCTGTGATTTTGAATCAAATCTCAAACCTCTTGCATTCTGTAGCCCAGATCCTGATGAACCTTCAAGTACATCATACCAGCTACATGAACCTTCTAGTTTTTATTATGTTGTTGTACAGGATGGTGTTGTTAGTAAGAAAGATTTATACATGGGACCAGATGCCATCAAAAAATTTGCACATAGAATAGAAAATGAGTGCCATAACATAGCATCTAATGTCTTATTAAAATCAAAACCTATGTTGCCTTTAACAGAGAAACAGATTGAAGATTTCAACAATGCAGAAAAATGCCCGGTATGTGATTCTGAATTTTCAGATACAAAAATCAAGGTGAAACACCATTCTCATACAGATGGTAAATTCAAAATGGCCCTGTGTAATAGCTGTAATATTAAGATCAAGAGACCAAAATTTGTCCCCATATTTTGCCATGGAGCATCCAATTATGATTTTCATCATTTGATCAGGTACGAGGGGTTTGACAAACAGAATTTAAATATTTTAGCTGAAAATGATGAAAAATATATTGCTATTAGCAAAATAATTAAAGTTAATGGTGTTCCTATTCACTTAAGATTTCTTGATTCATACAGAATTCTGTCTGCTAGCCTGGCTACACTGGCCACTCAATTATCTGATGATCAATTCAAAATCACATGTGCTTTGTTTCCAAATCAGGACCTGAAATTAATTAGGCGGAAGGGTGTATATCCATATGACTATGTTACACATTTTTATAAATTTGATGAGTGTGCTCTGCCAACACAACAAGAGTTTTACAGCAAAATCAGAGGATCTGGAATCACTGATGAAGATTATCACCATGCCCAGTTGATGTGGAACAATTTAAAATGCCAGACATTTGGTGATTATCACATGGCATATTTAAAACTTGATGTGACCCTCTTAGCTGATATACTTCAAGCATTCAGAAAATCTTCTATGCAAAATTATAAGCTGGATCCAATGTATTTTTACAGTGCTCCGGGGCTAGCATGGTCTGCAATGTTTTTAAATACTAAAATGCAATTGGATCTTATCCAAGATCAAGATATGTATCTGTTTATGGAGCAATGTATAAGAGGAGGCATGGTGCAATGCTCTCAGAGATATGCCAGAGCAAATAACAAATATATGCCTGATTATGATCCAGCACTGCCATCAAATTATATACTGTATGTGGATGCAAACAGCCTCTATGGTTATGCCATGATGGATAAACTGCCATATGCAGGGCTTGAGTGGGTTGAAGATTTCAATATTGCAGATCTTAAGGATTTTGATGACAGTGACTATGGCCTCTTCTTAGAGGTTGATCTGACAATTCCTGATGATTTACACAACACATTTTCTGATCTGCCCCCAATTCCCGAGGTTCAGTGCTTACCTGGCTCTAAACAAAAGAAATTGATGATGACTCTGGAGCCAAAACAGGGTTATGTCATATATTACAAAAACCTCCATTTCCTGATGCATCATGGTGTTCAAGTGACCAAACTTGGCAAAGTTTTGAGGTTCAGACACTTAAAATGGTTGAACCCATATATTGATACAAACACAGAGCTTCGAACATCTGCAATGAGCCAATTTGATAAGGCCTTGTTTAAATTGATGGTCAATTCTGTGTATGGCAAAACAATAGAAAATGTCAGAAAACATACTGATGTTAAAATAATTACTGACCCCAGCCTGAGCAAAAAATTGATTGCAAAGCCTAATTTCAATTATAGAAGAATTTATGATGAAAATATGGCACTCTTCAACATGAAAAAAACAAAAATTAAGTTTGATAAGCCTATTTATGTAGGGGCTGTGATATTGGAATTGGCCAAATTACATATGTTAAAATTGTATTATAATGTGCTGAAACCTTTTTATGGTGATTGTGTAAAATTGATGTACATGGATACAGATAGTTTTGTTCTTGATATTCAAACAGAAGATGTTTATCAAGATATAGCACAGCCTACATTGCTTGAATATTTTGATACCAGTGAACATACAAAGATTCAACCCCACAACAAAAAGGTGCCTGGCAAGTTAAAAGATGAGACACTTGGTGATGTTATTGCGGCATTTGCTGGGTTAAGGGCCAAGATGTACAGTTTTGAAACATGTAGTGATATTGTTGCCAAAAAAGCCAAGGGCATTGGCAGAGTAACTGTAGACAAAGAGCTTGAATTTGAAGATTATAAAAATTGCCTCTAATCATGTAGCACAATCAAAACATCAGAATCCAGAATTCAGAGTGTGGGTCACTTGCTGACTAGCAATATTGTAAGAAAAGTGGCTCTGGACCCACATGATGATAAGAGATGCATTTTATCATGTGGCATACATACTTTACCATGGGGTCATTGTGATTTGAAAAATGGCAATCAATGCCCAATTACAGAGCAGAATTTGAAATAAATAAAAATGCCTATGAACTTATTTGGGTTCAAAAAACAGGCTATTGTGGAGCTGCCAACACCACAACCCTCTTCTGATATAATATCTAAACTGAGTGCTTTGTTAATTATTCATCTGAACAGCATACTTACAGATGTTGATGATGAAACAGGTAAAACATTGTACATATTTAACAATAATTTAAATCATTACCAATTACCTGTAGGTGGTCAATTGCAATTTATTACAACCCCTGAGGGTGATGTCAAGATTTCAATAGGGAAAAATATTTATAGAATTAAGCACTCAAACATGATTTCTGGCACTGTTTATACTGTTTCTGCTGGTGACTGCTTATATATTTAGGTCCCTGGATCCTATGACAAGCTTATACCCTTTTTTATAGAATTAAGAATTAGATATTCAATAATAAATAACCACTAAAACAAAAATGCCTAATGATATATTTGGCAATACAAGACATGAAGATCACAGTGATGAGATTCTGATGCTTGATGTCCGAGTCAAGAAATTGAGAAGTGATTTACAAGCTTTACAAACCACACTGAATGCCAGTCTTCAACTAGAAATTACAAATTTGCAATCACAATGCATGGACCCTCTTCTTAAAATTGATTCTGAACTCAAATTATTGCTTCAGAAATATACTGATTTGACCACATTGGATAATTTTCAAAGTTTAGAAGAAGCTGTAGCAGATCTTCAAGCCAAATTTAAGTCCCAGGCTACCAACTCTGAGCAATTGAAACAACAATTGGAAGAGCAGATAAATAATGTCCAGGTACAGCTCCAAACAATTGTCAAAAGCATAAAATCACAAGAAGATTTTGATCTAGTGATTTCCACTCTAAAAGAACAGATTCAATCATTACAGATACCTAATCTGGACCCTCTGAACAATGCCATATCCGAGGTTAAAGAAAAAATTGAGACACTTGAAATTTTTATGAACAACTTGCCATCTTCTGATGCTTTGAGTGCAATAACTCGGAGTGTTGCCAATATTAAGCTGCAACTTGAAACATATGAAGATTTTGGAAAAATTCAAAGTATCATATCCCATCTTGAGGGTACAATAGCAGCAGTGCAAAGTGATTTGACAAATGTACAAGAATCTCTAGAATCTCGCCTGCCCGGTATTGTAGATACCTTTGCCAGTGTCCAGCAACAGATCACAAAGCTTGAAAACCTCAACACTGAATCTGAGCTATCTCATTTTCATCACTTGATTGATGATATCCAAACAAAGCTTGAAATTTTACAACAATCAACACCCACTCAGGCAGATATAGCCCTGCTCCAAAATGCTATGCAAAGTGTGGCTGATGCTTCTGAATTAAACAATGTAAAATTGGCACTTGAATCTTTGCAGAATACTGTATCAAATCTGCCTACATCACAGGAACTTAAAAATATTAAGAGAGCAGTGAATCGCATATTGAAATCAGAAGATATCAGGAATATCCAGACAGAGATCAAACAACTTACTCAGACAGTGGCCACTCTTCCAACCAATCAACATATTAATGAACTGCATGCCCTGTTTGAGGATATCAGAAGACAAGTCCATGATCTTACTGCTCAAAATTCAAAATTGGCAGTTGTTGAAAATTTACAGCAAATTGTAGCCAATATCAAGCAACAGCTAGGGACCATGGAATCCAATCAAGCAAATGCTCTGTCTGTTTTTGCCACACAGCTTCAAGAAATTGTGCAACAATACAAGAAACTTGCTGTGGACATAAGAATCAAGCCGGGGCACGATGAGATTGTTAGGACCATCAATGAGCACCTTGAATCTGTAACAAGCAGATTGCTTACAGCAGAAAAAGAAATAACAGGCATAATCGAGAATCCTAAACATACAGTAATTCTTGAATTGTATAGCATCCCCAACAAAGAATATGATTCACCATTTACACCAGGAGGCAAAATATATATGCTGTCCCCTGCACAATTTTATTACCAGTTTTTTGTTGGGGGTACACTTAGACCAATCAAGATCAAATATTGGCTTCAACCACAGGCACACCACTACCCTACTTTATCAATAACAAGTGCTGATAACAAAGTGAAAATCACCCATGTAGAATTAGAGGATTTTACAGATCCCAATACATTAGAAACAGCATATGTTGAAGATGATGGCTCTCTGGAATTTAAAATACAAATAGGGGACAAATTATATTTAGAAAATCCTGTAGTATCAGCTGCTGAACACCCTATAGTTGCAATATTCTTGTTTACATATTATGTCTAGACAAATTATTGTTGATGAATTACACAGACAAGCCAGACATAATTTTAAGAGACTGCCAGTAGTCACAAAGGGCATAGATGATTTATGGCAGAGCGACTTGATTGAAATGGCAAGTGGACAGCTGAAAAACTTAGACAAAATCAACAAGGGCTACAAGTATCTACTCACTGTAATAGACACATTTTCAAAATTTGCCTGGGCTGTGCCACTCAAATCCAAGACTGGAACATGTGTTACAGAAGCCTTCAGGACAATCATCAATCAGAGTGGAAGATCACCGTGCTATTTGCAAACAGATAATGGCAAAGAATTTTATAATTCAGTGTTTCAACAATTATTTAAAAGCCAGGCAATACAACATTACTCGAGTTACAGTGATCTCAAGGTCTCAATTGTAGAGAGATTCAACAGAACCTTAAAAAATCTTATGTATAAACAATTTACCCTCCAAGGTAATTATAAATGGATTAATATTCTTCCAGAACTTCTACAAAAATATAACAACTCGGTCCATTCCACAATCAACATGAAACCCTCTGAAGTAACTTCATCTGATGAGCAAAAATTGATCAGTACTGTTTATTATCCTAAATATCAGCCAACAACAAGAAAAGCCAAATACAGGGTGGGTGATCAAGTAAGAATCAGTAAATATAAGCACTTATTCAAAAGAGGTTTTACAAGAAACTGGAGCACTGAATTATTTACAGTGGTTCAAGTTAAACCTGGGACTCTTAACACATATATAATAAAAGACCACCGAGGAGAAATTCTCAAAGGCAGGTTCTATGAAGAAGAACTCAACAAAACTAAACAGCCTGACACATATCTCATAGAAAAAATTATCCGCAGAAAAGGCAACAAGTTATTTGTCAAATGGCTAGGACTTCCAGAACACAGCTGGATCGATGCAAACAAAGTGATAATATGAACACCTGGGATGTTATAAAAAGACTGCCAGAACCTGAACAGCAGAATAAGAGAAATGGAAAATTGCTGCCTGATAATATTAGGTGTCTTATTGTTGGGCCATCTGCTTGTGGTAAAACTACACTAATGATTGATAATTTTTTTATTGGCACCCAACTGGTTAGACTGGAAAAACAGGCACTTGTATATCTTCTCTAAAAGCTTGGAACAATTAAAATATCAGCAGCTGATGAAGCTATATGATAAACTGGATATAGCCACTTTTGAACCAGATGTTAAGCCACTTCATGAATGTCTCGTTAATTCTGTTGTTGTGTTTGATGACATTATACTGGATAATCAAAACAAGGTTAGAAATTTTTTTACACAGGGCCGACACAAAAACATTGATTGCTTCTACCTTGCACAGACTTTTTCTAAAATTCCGAAGCAGCTGATCCGAGACAACAGCAATTTTATATGTGTGTTTCATCAAGATCATACCAACCTCAAACACATACATGATGAATATGTAGGTGGGGACTTGAGCTACAATGATTTTTCCAAGATTTGCAGTGGGTGCTGGAACCACGACAGCTATGGGTTTGTCGCAATTGATATGACAAGAACACCTAATAGTGGCAAATATAGAAATAAAATCAACAATTTTCTAGACATTGAAACATATATAAATAACCATGAAAAGGCCAATTATTGATGATCTTAAATTAAGAGATTATCTTGTAAAAAGATTTAAGGGATGGAAATCAGAGAACCGAGGAATTTATGAAAAACACAAACAAACAGAGCAGCCTGTTATTGATGCTATTAGTGAATTAGGTAAAAATATCAAAACTGTTACAGAGCAAAATCAAAATTTGATCACAGAGCTTGTACCTGTAGCTGCAAGAAACATAGTAGATTATCCATTCACCCCACTTTCTAGTATTCATACAACTAGTCCTGTTGCTCCTCGAAGAATTGAAGCTAGTCTGGATCCTATTGAATTGGGTCTTCTTGCTCAAAAATATTTAAGCACACCTAAAGACAACAAAGATGAGGTGTTTGGCTTATATGCTGACACAGAGCGTGATGGTAGCATCATACATAGAATTGGCAATTTCAGAGTAACATTTATGGGAGATGATCTGATTTTTTTATTCAGAATCTCGTCTCAGAGAAAAAGGTGCTTTTGTTAAGTATCCCGGAACACCTGGATTGTGGGAACTGATGACTAGGAAAAGGCCTGGCAGCTATACAGATCAAGATTATGAGCATTACAAAGAAATATTAATAAAATCAGATGCTCTGTACCAGAACAATGATCCCACACAAAAAAGAGTCAAGTCTAGCAGTGGAGCAAAATACAACAATTTAATCAAGCCCATATGGTCACAGATCAAGACTGGCAGTGGAATCAAACAATACAACACCCTGCCTAAAGAATTTGTCTGGGTTGATGATGTCAGGAAACTTGTAGATAGGTTATTGGTGATAGCTGGGGAGGAAAATGCTGGCAACCACAATTTTTACAATGAAAAGGTTGGAATTATGGACATGATAAGCACCAAATTGTCTAATTTTATAATGAATGACACTAAGGGGATTGGATATCTTATAAAAATTATTAATACTCTACCACCTAAATTTTGGAATATTTCTGAGGGTCGGGGGCTGGTTAATGACATTATAAACAAGCTGCCATTTGAACTACACATTCCAGGCTATCAGTATTGTGGTCCAGGCACAAAATTGGAGCATAGATTAAACAGAGGTGATCCTGGTGTTAATCCCCTAGATGCTGCTTGTAGAGACCATGACATAGCATACAACACACATTCTGATCTTGACAAGAGACATGTTGCAGACAAGAAATTAGAAGAGGCTGCATTTGGTAGATTTGTAAGCAAAGATGCTTCTTTGAGTGAAAAAATAGCAGCATTGGGGACCACCATAGCTATGAACACCAAACAAAAACTGGGGTGGGGGTTGTGAATATGTATATAATAAACCTACAATGAAGGCCAAGGGTGCTATGTATCAAATACCTTATGCAGGTCTTAAATCTCTTAAAACTATTGATAGTCTTTTAACAAAAAAGCAGCGCAAGAAAAAAAGCTCTTGTCTTGCCAAGGGCCATGGTATGAAATTGTTACTTAGTACCCCCCCAATTAAAAAAAATTACAACAATCTAGAAAAAAATCACATGTGGGGGGATTTATATTTACTATCCCGGCCATCTTAGCAGCACTTGGGGCTGTTGGGAGCTTGGCTGGGGGATCAGCTGCCATAGCAAAAACAGTAATAGATGCCAAGAAGAATAAGGCAGAATTAGATGAATTGAAGCGCCATAACCTGGCCATTGAGAAACAAGGGAAAGGTGTTAAGAGAGCCATGAATAAGTTTAAAAAAACAAGAGCCGCTTACAAACCAAGATATTGAAGCTTTAATCAAGCCACTGGGCATCAAACATTTTAGAGGTGTGTAAATGTCTGATTCTTTGCCAGAACAACCACTCAACAAAGAGTGTGGCATTGTTAATTTGGATAAGTACAAAAATCAAGGCACTCACTGGATCTGTTATCTTATATATTTAAAAAATGAGGCATTTGTGTTTGATTCATTTGGAGGTGTTCCACCTGAAAATTTAATAAAATATCTAAAATCAGCTAATCTTTATTACAATAATACCCGTGTTCAAAACTTCAAAGATGTTAATTGTGGACATTTGTGTTTATCTGTTCTTAGATATATGTCTCAAATAAATAAACCATCAATTGAAAATTTTCAAAAAGCCTTGTGGTATTTAAAACATCATGGGGGTATTCCATCTCACCAGCCAAAATTCAATATTGAAACTCAAATTACATGATGACATAGTGTATCCCAAAACAATAGCTCTCAGAGCATTTTATGGCATGTACTTGATCCCTAATATTACACACCACAACAACACAATTGCAGTAGGGGATCAAAAAATTGTCATCACTCCAGGGCAATATAATCTCTCCACTCTAAATGCTCAATTACCCAGAGGTGTAGTGTTAAGTCAAAATTCTGTCACTCACAGAGTAGAAATTGTATCTGCTACAGAGACAGTAGATCTGGGTACTATAGGAGAGCTGTTAGGATTTGAGAACAACACAAAACTTGAACCGGCCATCAAACACACTGCTATTAATATACCTAAATTCTTAGCCATAGAAACTCTGAATATTCACTGTAATGTGGCCGAGGGTATGATCACCAAATCAAATGGCATAGGCACTCACAAACAAACTGGCATCATTGCAACATTCAAATCTAATTCTGAATTCATGGAGCCCATCATCTACAATCCATCCCCAACATTATATTTTCCTGTGTGTCATAATAGAATAGATAATATTGAATTGATGGTCACTAATGAAAAGAAGAATTAGTTGATTTTGCTGGAGCCACAACAACTGCTATCATAGAGATTAATATTTAAATAAAAATACATGCAAGAAGAAAGTGGAAAATATTGAGAGTTATGAGCTACAATCATTCCCTCCAAACAGGAGGACATTTGAAAATTTAAATCAACCCAACACAGAGATTGAGGTTGACCTTGATGTAGGTGATGGCTTTATACACCCCCACAGAGCAGATTTATACATCAAATTTGATGTTGTAAAGCTCGATGGTACAGATTATCCGGCAAATTCAAATATAAGATTGGTGGAAAATTTTGTGCCGCATCTATTTTCTGAAATTGAGATCAGAAAGCATGGTGTTGTTATAAACAGAATAGATTATCCCGGCATTACCTCCACAGCTTTGGCCACACTAAAATTATCCAAAACCGAGGCTTCTTACTACAAAATAGGTGGATTTGAGGCTGGTGATAAGATATTATCTAAAAGCCACACTGTACTGTTCCCCATGCGCCTATTGCCAGGATTCTTCTCAGATTACAAAGATATTATGTGGAAGGGTGGTTTAAGAATTACATTTAGAAGAGCTGCCAATGATAATAATGCTTTGATGAGGTACAGTACATTAAACTCTACAGGGGAAGCTCTGCCTAATACCCTACCAGATGCAGGCAAATGCATTATTCAGACTATGGAGCTAAGAATCCCTGTTGTTGAATATGAGGCCAGTTATGCTCTTAAATACAAAGCTGATATAATAAAAAATCCACAGATTCCTCTACAATTTTATACATATCAATGTGTACAGAAGCCCGCATCTGGTACCTATTATGAGTTTGATGCTACAAATTCATTCTCCAGTATACAATATGACATGCCAGATTTTGTGGTGGTACTGTTTCAGACTCGAAGACACAATAATCAGGAAAAAAATTCAAGTAAATTTGATAACTGCAACATCAAGAACATATATCTTAAAAATGGCAGAAATGAGGTATTTCCTAGAGAAAATTATAATTTAGACATGTCCAAGGATGATTTCCTCAAATTATATGAAGCATTTACAGCATACAAAAGGGTCACTACTGGCAATACTGACATGTATTACACACCAGATGAATTCAAAGCACAGAGACCCATGTTTGTCATCAACACTTCAAAAAGAAAACAAGTTGTAGTTAATGACAGGACAAACATTAAAATTATCTGTGAATTCCACGATACACTCCCCGATGACACCATATGTAATGTTATTCTCATAGGTGAAAAATCATATGTTTATGATGTAAGAAATGAGAGAGTCACAGAGCAATTCTAGAAAATCTTGCATATTACTTTGTTTTAATATTAGATATGCAAGTTGAGGCTGGGGTCCAATTAAACTTAAACCGGAAGTAAATATGTGTGGGTAGGTGTGTGTGTGTGTGTGTGTGTGTGTGTGTGTGGCTTTTTAGCTTAATTTTAAGTATAGCCAAAAAAATATCAAGAGGGGCATATTTTTGACAAGTTTATGGACAACAATCTGGCTGATGCAATTTTTGTAAGTGTGGGCAAATCAATCTGAGGGGGCTCATCATTTCACAGGAAATTCCCGAGGGCATTTTTACAAAAATCTTGGATTAGACAGGGTTCCACACTTGAGCAATAAGCTCATATGCTCATGTTGAGCTAGTTTTAAGTGTAGGCAAATCTGCCTGAGGGGGTTCATCATTTCTCGTCCTGGTTATATTGTAAATACAACTACTACGATCGTATTCAAGATTTCGATCAAATTATATGTGGTCATGTTTGCATGCTCAGAATTTTAAATAAAATACCAAACACCAAATTAAAAGATTTTCAAAAAGTTGTATTATATATTAAATACGGGAATTTTTCATCTCTCCAGCGAAACTTCGGTTTTGAAACTACTACTTCACGATGATATTATCTATCCAAAATCCATAGCTCTAAGAGCATTTTACAGTATGTATCTGATACCGAATGTAACTACCTACAACAATACTATATTAGTAGGTAATGAGAAAATAATTATTCCTCCTGGACAGTATAACTTATCTACTTTACAGTTTGAACTTCCAAACACTGTTTTGCTTTCTCAAAATTCTGTAACACACAGAGTGGAGATTGTGTCTACCAATGAAACTTGGGAGAACTTTTAGGATTTGAGAACAATAGCAAATTAGAACCTAGTGTTAGGCACATAGGTAAATTTTTACCAAAATTCTTAGCTATTGATACATTGAATATTCAATGCAACATTGCCAAAGGTATTATTATCAAAGCAGAAGAAAATTCGATTGGTAGTCACAAAGAAACAGGTATCTTTGCTACATTCAAACAGAATTCGGAATTTATGGAACCCATCTTCTATTCCCCAATCCCACCAGTCTATTTCCCTGTTTGTATTGGTAAAGTTAATTACATAAAGATAACAATTACAAATGAGAAAAATGAGATCATCGATTTTGCCGGTGCTAATAGCACTGCGATAATAGAAATTAATATTTAAAATATAAATAAATACCAAATGGAAAATATTGAGAGTCATGAATTACAGTCCTTCCCTCTAAACAGGACAGTTGCAAATTTGAATCAGCCCAATAAAGAGATACACTATGACATCAGGTGGGGGACGGATTTATTCATCCACATAGATCTGATCTGTATATAAAATTTGATATTGTAAAACAAAGTAATGGTGAAGAATATCCCGTCCCCGGGGCTAATGTAAAAGTTGTAGATAATTTTGTTCCATTCTTATTTTCTCAAATTGAAGTCAGGAAGCATGGTACAGTGATTGACAGGAATGATTGTCCTGGAATTACATCCAAATCAGAGAGTGCATATTATAAAATTGGTGGGTTCGAAGCTGGAACAAAAATTCAAGCAAAAAGTCACACAGTACTGTTCCCCATGAGATTGCTATTTAGATTTTTCTCTGATTATAAAGAAATTATGTGGAAAGGTGGTTTGAGTGTCATATTTCGCAGAGCACCCAATGATCATAATGGTATCATGAGATACAAAACTTTAAATGCAGATGAAACAGCTAATGAGGCTAGTTTACCCGAAGCTGCGAAATGTGTGATCCAATCTATGGAGTTGCGAATGCCTATAGTTGAATATGAATCGAATTATGCTCTCAAATACAAAGCCAATATTTTGAAAAATCCCCAAATTCCGATTCAATTTTATACTTATCAATGCATTCACAAGCCTGTGGAAGGTAAATTGTTTGAATTTGACCTTACTAATCAATTCCAATCTTTGCAATATGACATGCCAAAGTTCGTAGCTGTACTGTTTCAAACAGGGAGAGATGACAATCAGGAGAAGGATAGCAGCCAGTTTGATAATTGTAAAGTTAATGTGTATCTGATGAATGGCAGAAATGAAGTATTTCTTCGTGAAAACTGCAATTTAAATATTACAGAACAAGATTATTTAAAATTATATGAAGCTTATAGTCCATTTAAAAGAGTTACTGAAGGAAACATAGACATGTATTATAATCCAGATGAGTTCATAATTCACAGACCAATGTTTTTAATAAATGCATCAAAAAGAAAATTGGTAGTTATAAATGATCGAACTAATATTAAATTAGTATGTGAATTTCCTGAAACTCTACCTGAAAATACAATATGCAGTGCAATTTTAATTATGGAGAAATCATATATTTATGATGTAAAAATGAAAGTGATTGAAAAATTTTAATAGGAGAGAATAATATATAAAAAATTAGACTACGTGTAGATTTTTTTGTTATTTTCAAAATTTTGGTTTTATGTTAGGTTATTTTTTTTTACATGTGTTGAGTGCAATTATTATTAACTTCTAAACTAAAGTGCCCCCAAGGCAAAGTATGGATTCCACACTCGAGGATACACCTCTTATCGTCGTGTAGATCCAGGGCTACTTTTTTAATTTATAAGCTGTAATCTCATGGTTTGAGCTTTGTATTCTATTATCTTCTCGAAGTATCCTCGACTGTGAAGAAAGGCAATAAATATAATCCTGGAATATTAGTTTGTTTTCCACGGTATCTTTGCACGTTCCTTTTGCTTTCTTCGTGACGCTGCTTTCTGTTCTGAATGTATACATCTTCGAACGCAAACCAGCAAACTCAACAATAATATTACCGTTACACTCATCTTTCAATTTGCCGAGAACCTTCTTGTTGTGGGAAGGAATTCCAAATCTGTTGGGAATGAGGGTAGGAAGAAGTGTCGAAATACCCAAGCATGGAAGGGTGTTTAAGATCTTCGTAAAGGTTAGGTGTTTGTATGTCATAAATAAAACTATCGGTGTCTATGTACAAAATTGACAGCTTATCATTATAGAAGGGATTCATAATATTATAATGAAATTCGAACATGTACAGTTTCGACAAGTCGAGGACTGTTGCACCAACGTAAATAGGTTTTCTGAATATTCTTAATTTTATATCTAGATTAAAAAGTGTTAAAGTCTCGTTGTAAATTTTTCACGATTTGAATCTAGGATCAGATACCAATTTTCTACATTTATTGTTATCTGAAACCAATTTTATGTCTACATGCTTTCTGACGTTCTCCATCGTCTTTCCATACACGGCATTATTCATTAGTTTATAAAAATCTTTATCTAATTCTGAAATGGCAGCCGATCTGTCTTGTGTTGGTCTCAATATAAGATTTTAACCATGGAGAGTGTTTGAACTGGAGAATTCTTCTCACATTTACTACCTGAACACCCTTGCCAATCAAAAACTGGAGATTCTTGTAGTGGACGACATATCTCTCTTTTCTCTACAGAGTTAACAAGAGCTTGCTTTGATTAGAATCAGGTGGACATTTAATTTCGGGAGCCGGAGGTAAATCGGAAAGAGTATCATGCAAATTATTTGGAAATTCAATATCCACCTCAATGAACAGATCAAATTCACGATAGTCGAAATGATTAATATCAATTGAAATGGGATCTATCCACTCGAATCCTCCGTAGGGAAGTTTTTGTATCATTGCAAATCCGTAGACATTATATATGTCACCGTAAAATATGTAATTCGATGGTCGATTTGCATCATATTCATTCTCAGACATGTGAATATTGTTTGCCTTTGCATGTCTCTGCGAGCATTGCACCATCCCCCCACGTATCCCCTTTCTATAAAAAGTAACATGTCCACATCCAATATCAATTCCAACTTGATCCCGGTCTGGAGCAACATAGCAGACCACGCCAAACTAGGAAGACTGTAGAAGTATGCTCGATCTAATTTATAAATATTTATTGCTGTTTTCTGAATACCTGAAAAACATCAGCAAGTACTGTTACGTCTAATTTGAGATATGCATCGTGATAATCCCCGAGAGTATTGCATCTCAATTCCTTCCATGTTAATTTCTCACGCTCGTATTCTTCATTCGTAACTCCGTTTTTTTACAGTTGACTGAAGAATTCTATTTGAGGTGGGAGTGTCATCGTCAAATTTAGATTCATCGGTTACATATTCGTAAGGATAAATGCCTTTACGTTTAATTAGTTTTACGTGTATGTTGGAAAAACTAGCTTTTGTAATTTTAAATTGTTCGTCAGTAAGTTTACTCGCTAAAGCATCGAGACTTGCCGATAGAAATCTAAAAGAATCTAGAAACCTCATCCCTATGATTTCATTCGTTTCTGGAATTTTAACTTTCTTACTTATAGGAATATAACGTTCTTCGTTTTGAGCAAGAATATCTATTTTTTGCGTATCGTATCCAAGATTCCTAATTAAAAAAATGGAAGTCGTAATTGGATCCATTATGAAAAAATATTGGTACGAATTTAGGCTTCTGGATTTTGAGGTTGCAGGTGTTACAGATTCCACTAATGTTGTTTCCGGTGAAATGATTATGGTGAAATGCTTTCCGATTCTCATCCGTAAATGTTGATCACACACCGGACACGTTTCAATGTTATTGTAAGATTGAAGTTCATCACTAGATAATGGAAGCATTGATTTCGATTGGCATAAGAGGCTACCAATGTTCTCAACCTCCTCCACCATCTTTTTAAAAAAGAGTTCAATAACATTCGGTCCGCGATATATATATGGTTTATCTATCCTATCCTGCCAAACAACAACACATCCAAAACTATTTGGATCATGAAGCTTGTACGGTGTTGTGGAAGAAAATTCGGGATCCGGATCGCAATAAGACAATGGTTTGAGAAAAGCCTCAAAGTCTGCGATGATAATGGCCGGATGTTCCAACAAGGCTTTGTGCATTTTAAATTCTTCGAATTCATTTGCTTTGGGCATTAACATGCGAGCCGGTCTGTTGACTCCACGGTAGACTTTATGTTCATCATGTTTTTGTTTGGCAATTTCTTTATTTTGGAAATATTGGTAATTACGTCGGTCACGATCCTCGAATACGGTTAAACTTCTTGGACAAACTTCGATGTGTGCACAAAGCTTGGTTGTTTGGCTTCTGACCAAGCGGGAGAGTGAACGAATTAACGTGTAATGATGAACATCATCGTCAGCAATAAGAAGCAGATTGATTTCCACGCCTTCGTCG
Source organism: Lepisma saccharinum (assembly GCF_977018435.1). NCBI lineage: Eukaryota > Metazoa > Arthropoda > Insecta > Zygentoma > Lepismatidae > Lepisma > Lepisma saccharinum. The sequence goes on from NW_028142937.1 coordinate 642,861, forward strand.
TCAACAATATTAGTTATCCTAACAGGATGCACAAATTGCTTAACTGAAATATACGGATATACATTTATAGCTAATCGTTTTCCTTCTCCGTCTCGTGCCCTGTTTTCAAACTTTATTATGTCAGAAATAGCAACAAAGTATTTGATGCCTGTCGTAGCATATTCAATCTCGTCTACATATTGCGTGTAATGACTAACCTGACATGGATTATTTGAACAATGAATCGGGTGAAGCGCCGCTAAAATGCACCACATAAAACACTTATTGTCAGTGTTATGAATATTCAGCACGGCTCTCTTATGCTGAATTTCTACTGGAATGGAACATAGCTCGAAGCAGAAAAAGGTGTAAATTTGTTTACATAAGCGATTTATCTGTGAGGACTTCCACATAAAGACCAACCTGATCCCTTAGCCTCCAATTCATCATGTTTCCTAATCAATTCACTAGTAAGATTAGAATAAAAAACATTCAAATTATCAATGTCTGCCAAATAAAGAACTTGGTTTTTCGTTTTGTGAAAAAAAGTATTTCTTGTACCTTCGGTTTTCTCATATTTACAGATTAGATCAACATATTATTTTATGGAGTTGTTTTCTAGTTTATTTTTCAAAATATTTATGATAGATGTTTTAGTTTCACTTAAAAAACTAGAAATATCACAGCCTGGTTTCGAGTTGGTTGTTGAATGCAGATCTAATCGGCTTTTGGTCATTAGCCATCTTAATTTGTTTGGAAGTAGAAGCTTCAGTTTCAGGATGATGAATTTTTCTTTTCAATGTTCCATGTCCGGTTGATGCCTTGCAAATTTTCATGTGTTTACTTAAATTAGCAATGCTAATTATTTTTCCACATTGAGTACAAGGCTTAGTAGGTAACAAACGATTTATTTTCGAACCTGTTTCGCTACATCTTGCCCTATGCTTGCTAATATTAGTTTTGGAGATTAATTTCCCACAAATAACACATTCGATGAAATTGGTAGATGACATTTTTGTTTAATATTCTTTAAGTAAATAACAATAAGACGCACAATCAACTCAAAATTCAATAAGATTGTATTTACTAAAAAAAAACACTTTTAAACTTACGATAATTGATAGAATGTAACTTAAAAAAACAATAGTTAAAATTATAATATTTTTTCAGCTCTGGTATTTATATATAAATTTTCTCGGGAAAAAATACAAAATTCAATACAAATACAAATTCATACAAATTTAATCTGTGTGAAAAATGACTTGAATCACCTTCAAAATAAAATAATTGTAGCTATTACGATAAAATTTTCAGCTATGTTATTTATACAGAATTTCCGGAGACAACAAGTAACATTTGATCACATCAAAACTTAATCTGAACGAAATTACTATGTAAAAGAAATCACTTGATACACTTTTTTAAACTTAAAAATAATAAATAGTATGTAGCTTTAAAATAAATTAAATACTTAACTTTTAACAATGCAACAACACATCCGTACTCTTCAAACACTCTCACGATACTGACTGATCTGTAATGCGAAAACCCTTTAAGTAACCTAAGCGCGGATGAAAACATCCGAAACAGTAAGTCAATCAGAAGACACCCATTACGCCATAACCAACAACACGTTAGATACGGGTCTGCGTAATAACTAGTTGCGTAAACATTGCACAATAGTTTACCTTACGAGCCATCGCAATGTTGCGTAATAACTTGTTGCATAACATGATGCAATAATTTACCCTTACGAGCCATCGCAATGTTGCGTAATGTTGCGTAATTTAACTCGTAAAAAATATGACACTCGTACCAAGTACGAAGTGAAAAAACACAGATTTGCAATACTATAAAATCGACAAAAACATCGTCAAAATAGGTTTACCACTGTGCTTAAATTAATGAAAATAATTGGCCTCTTACCAAGTATTATTTTGAACATATCCAATCACACTACTGAGGTGGATCGTTTAACGGTTACAGAATACATTTAACTAAAAGCGTACGCCTCGCGAGGACATTCCGCTTAACTCTTTCATCCGAAATTAAAAAGAATATAGCGACCACGCTGGGTCTAATAATAAGTGAGGAGACGCGTGTCGTTTCGGACTGAAAGATATCTTAGGAAGATTTCAGATAGAAGTATCAAGCGACACGAGACCCAAGCAAGCATTCGCCATGCTCGCGAAAGCAACGGATCGAGGCCACACCATAAGGTATAGAGAAAAGATCTCAGTCCGAGAGACACATGCAGTTATTATATCGCTTCGGTTCGAAAGATTGATTTGATTTACTGAGGGTTCGCTTTCAAGCGACACGAATATTTTACACCATGAAATTATTCAAAACCAAGCCATTCACCGCGTATGCGAGGACAACAGACCGAGACGACACGATGCATGGTATTAAGAAAGAACCCAGTGCACGTGCCTTTTGTAGTGTCCATTCGAGTTGAAAGGAAGCTTTCAGACTGGAGCGACAAGCTACACGTGCCTCTTGGAAACCATCTTTCAGAAATAGTCAAAACCTGCCGAACCGAAGCGACACAACAAATTGCACGTGTCGCTTGTCGTTTTTGTGTCACTTGGTGGGCCGGTTTAACACGTGCCTCTTTTCGCCGCGGTCTGTTGTTTGAGCATGCGTGGTGAGTAGTGGGATAACCCCGATCCTGCGCCATCATTTGGAGGTCGGCGTAGTCTTCTACGATGTATTTTTGAGCGCCCATGGCTTTTTACTATGTGTTTCAACCTTATGGACCCTTTCTCGTAGCCTTTTACGATGTGTTTAAACCTCATGAGTCCTTTCTCGTAGCCTTTTTCGATGTGTTTGAGGGTCCACGGGCCCTTTGGGCGTAGCCTTTTACGATGTGTTTAAACCTCATGAGTCCTTTCTCGTAGCCTTTTTCGATGTGTTTGAGGGTCCACGGGCCCTTTGGGCGTAGCCTTTTACGATGTGTTTAAACCTCACGAGCCCTTGGCATAGTATTCTGCGATTTATTTTTGGTAGCCCATGGCCTTTTACGATGTGTTTAAATTTCATGGGACCTTTCTCGTAGCCTTTTTCGATATGTTTGAGGGCCCACTGGCTTTTTGGGCGTAGCCTTTTTACGATGTGTTTAAACCTTATGGGCCCTCGGAGTAGCCTTCTACGATGTATTTTGAGGGTCTATATTAACCTGAATCTCTAAATAATATGTCAAAATCGAGTTAAAAACGTCCCAAACAGGGGGCCTTCGGACGTTTGGAGTAGCATCGAATGGGCCCTCAGCGAAGTCTTCTACGATGTATTTTTGAGGGCCTATGGCCTTTCACGACGTGTTTAAACCTCATGGTAATTTTCCCGCATTCAAATGTATATTACAAATCTACAACCAGATTTTGTCTAACTCCTACCGTTTAAGAGATAGACCTACATCCTGTCGCTATTTTGGATCTGTTTAAACCTCATGGCCCTTTCTCGTAACCTTTTTCAACGCGTCCGAGGTCCTACGGACCCTTGGTGTAGCGTCAAATAGGCCCTCAGCGTAGCCTTTTATGATGTATTTTTGAGGGCCTGTGACCTTTCACAACGTGTTTAAACCTCATGGCAATTTTCCCGCATGCAAGTGTATATTACAAATCTGCAACCAGATTTTGTCTAACTCCTACCGTTTAAGAGATAGACCTACATCCTGTTGCTATTTTGGCTTTCCGGACATTAGTTGTATTGAGTCACATCCAAGAGTATATTACAAATTCGCAACCAGATTTTGTCTAACTCCTACCGTTTCAGAGATAGATCAACATCCGGTCGCCATTTTAGAATTCCGAACATTGGTTGTATTGAGACTTTTACACACATCGAAGTGTACATTATAAACCTGCAACAAGATTTTGTCAAACTCCTACTGTGCTAGTAGTACGAGTGGGTCGATTCACCAACAGAAATTGAGCCATTTTAAAGAAAATGAGCCTCCTCTGATTGGTCGAGACAGGTCACGTGACTCAGTCAGTGTTGCCAACTCCATGAAAAGATTCCCCTATTTTTCACAGGTAAACATAACCTACAATTAGTGAGTTCGCACACTTATTCGATCAAGCACAATCTATTGCGAACTAAACTAACCTCAACCACCCACCCAGACATAGCCTTACAGAGTAAGGCAGCTGTAGTTAAGATATAGCCACAAATAGTTGATAGTTGACATGTTACCATAGCAACCGAATCAGTGTTGCCAACTCATGTTACCATAGCAACCGAAAGGACCAAGATCGATGATGCCTAGATGGCATCTGGCGGTACTGTTGTTTAAACATATGTCTCCAAAACGATTAGACTTAGTCAAAATCTGTTTGTGGATTCTAGTTGTATGACTTGATGTACGTTAAACCTGAGTAGTGGGATTTACAATATAACCAGCACAGGAAAGTATGAACCCCCCTCAAGCAGATTTGCCTACACTTAAAACTAACTCAACATGCCCATATGAGCTTTTTGCTCAAGTGTGGAACCCTGTCTAATCCAAGATTTTTGTAAAAATGCCCTCGGGAATTTCTCGGAAAGTATAACCCCCCTCAGATTGATGAGGCTACACTTATAAAAGGCACTTCTGTGAGATTGTTGTCCATAAATTTGTTAAAAATATGCCCCTCTTGATATTTTTTTGGCTACACTTAAAACTAGGCCAAGATGCTCATAAGAGCCACCCACACCCACCCACACCCACACATATTTACTTCCGGTCCACTTCCGGTCCACTTCCGGTTTACTTCCGGTCCACTTCCGGTCCACTTCCGGTTTGACTACTTCCGTTCCACTTGTGGCCAAGTTGTGGCCTATTTCTGGTTTATTTATTTTGCATCATGCTGTGCAACAAATTATTATCCAATAAATTATTAGATACGTGTTGTTTTCTGATTGGTTGCTTATGACATAATGTGATTATGTGTTATATTCTGATTGGTTTAAATAAGCAGTGTTTCTATTGGCTCTGTAAATCTATATAAGCCAGGGCACAGTGCAGATTCTTCACCATTGCTGGATCGGCAGTGGAACCCACAAGTGGGGGGCAGAACCTGAACAGGCTCCACCAAAGTATAGGAGACTTGAAGCATATAATTTGGCGGAATAACCCAAGTAAGGTCATAGAAACAATATACACTGATACAATAAAAGCCAATTTTTGGCAGGGGGGCCAAAGTGGTTCCTAAATACAAAATCTCAAGAACTAATTGACATAGAGCTATGCAGTTTTTTTGTCTGCACTGAACCCAACTGATATTTTTTATTAAGCATAGAATTTTGATTTGATTCCCAAGAAATTTTATATAAATACCAAAGCCAAAAATATTAACACACATACACACACATATATACACACACAAATCACACTGCTGAACCCAACTGATATTTTTTATTAAGCATAGAATTTTGATTTGAATCCCAAGAAATTGTATATAATAAACAACAACAAAAATGCCAAGTCAAAAATATTGTAATCAATGCAATAAGAATATATCTAGCCCCAATTGGGCTAAGCACGAAAAGATTTGTAATCCAGACAAATGCAGAACACCCACAAAAATATGCCCTAAATGCCATAGAAAATATAGCATGCAAAACTTCACATATACACATAAAGGCACTTGTTCTGCACAGTCATCAACATTGCCCTCACAACCATCTACATCTGGTCTGAAAAGGAAGCATGAAGCACCTGTTAATGCTGGACCTGCAAAGCAGCCACGCTATGCACCTATCCATAGCAGTTTTAATGCCCAACTTAGGGATTACCGGTTTGTATCAGAGCCAAGATGTGGTATTAAGAATTTTTTGAACAATATAAATCCTGATGTGCAGGCAATTCTAAATGCACAAAATGGCTCTTATAAGCTGTCCCTCAAATTGTTTACACAATATAAGAAACCAAATGGCACAAAATTTACACAGCCCCACATAACAGAAACTGTACCCGTATATTCAAATGCAAATTCAGACACAATAATAAGCAGTTTAATAGATCAATTGAACATTAAACACTCTGAATTTGCAGCAAAAGAGTCTGGATGGAGCCTATGCGGCTCTCCACACAAGTTATATGTTAATATTTCTGAATTCAGCCTTTTACAAGGTTCTACATATTTGCCATTACCTGCCAATATTAAAAACAAAACAGCCGCGGTTAATATAGAAAATAATGATGAGAAATGCTTTTTGTTCTGATACATAATCTTGAAGCTTTAGTGAGAACACAACTAGACAAATCCAATACAATATTCAAGTTGTGTAGAAGATGTTTAAGTGTATTTGATGGTCAAAAAATGGTGAATAGGGTTCGGGAAGTGAATGCAGAAATGGCCAAAAAACAAGTTAATTGAGCATCTGAAATACTGTGGCAACTATAAACCTGTTCATATGGTGATGCCTAATCCAAGTGAAAATGCAAAATTCAATAAGTTTGAAGCCTTGTTGGAACACCCAGCATATATTGTCTGTGATTTTGAATCAAATCTCAAACCTCTTGCATTCTGCAATCCAGATCCAGAAGAATCTTCAATTACACCATACCAGTTACATGAACCTTCCAGCTTTTATTATGTGATTGTACAGGATGGTGTAGTTAGTAAAAAATATTCATACATGGGAGCAGATGCCATCAAAGAATTTGCACATAGAATAGAAAATGAGTGCCATGAAATAGCATCTAATATCTTATTAAAATCAAAACCTATGTTGCCTTTAACAGAGAAACAGATTGAAGATTTCAACAATGCAGAAAAATGCCCGGTATGTGATTCTGAATTTTCAGATACAAAAATCAAGGTGAAACACCATTCTCATACAGATGGTAAATTCAAAATGGCTCTGTGTAATAGCTGTAATATTAAGATCAAGAGACCAAAATTTGTCCCCATATTTTGCCATGGAGCATCCAATTATGATTTCCATCATTTGATCAGATATGAGGGGTTTGACAAGCAGAATTTAAATATTTTAGCTGAAAATGATGAAAAATATATTGCTATTAGCAAAATAATTAAAGTTAATGGTGTTCCTATTCACATAAGATTTCTTGATTCTTACAGAATTTTATCTGCTAGCCTGGCTACACTGGCCACTCAATTATCTGATGATCAATTCAAAATCACATGTGCCTTGTTTCCAAATCAGGACCTGAAATTAATTAGGCGGAAGGGTGTATATCCATATGATTATGTTACAGATTTTTCTAAAATTGATGAGTGTTCTTCACCACCACAAGAAGAGTTTTACAGCAAAATCAGAGGATCTGGAATCAGTGATGATGATTATCACCATGCCCACTTGATGTGGAACAATTTAAAATGCCAGACATTTGGTGATTATCACATGGCATATTTAAAACTTGATGTGACCCTCTTAGCTGATATACTTCAAGCATTCAGAAAATCTTCTATGCAAAATTATGAACTGGATCCAATATATTTTTACAGTGCCCCGGGCCTAGCATGGTCTGCAATGTTTTTAAACACCAAAAAGCAATTGGATCTGATCCAAGATCAAGACATGTATCTGTTTATGGAGCAATGTATAAGAGGAGGCATGGTGCAATGCTCTCAGAGATATGCCAGAGCAAATAACAAATATATGCCTGATTATGATCCAGAATTGCCATCAAATTATATATTGTATGTGGATGCAAACAGCCTCTATGGTTACGCTATGATGGATAAACTGCCACATGCAGGGCTTGAATGGGTTGAAGATTTTAATATTGAGGATCTTCAGGACTTTGATGACAGTAATTGTGGCCTATTCTTAGAGGTTGATCTGACAATTCCTGATGATTTACATAACAAATTTTCTGATCTGGCCCCAATTCCTGAGGTTAAGTGCTCACCTGGCTCTAAACAGAAGAAATTGATGATGACACTGGAGCCAAAACAGGGTTATGTCATATATTACAAAAACCTCCAGTTCCTGATGCATCATGGTGTTCAAGTGACCAAAATTGGCAAAGTTTTGAGGTTCAGGCACTCAAAATGGTTGAAGCCATATATTGATACAAATACAGAGCTTCGAACATCTGCAAAAAGCCAATTTGATAAGGCCTTGTTTAAATTAATGGTCAATTCTGTGTATGGCAAAACAATTGAAAATGTCAGAAAACATACCGATGTTAAAATAATTACTGACCCCAGCCTGAGCAAAAAATTGGTTGCAAAGCCTAATTTCAATTATAGAAGAATTTATGATGAAAATATGGCACTTTTCAACATGAAAAGAACAAAAATTAAGTTTGATAAACCTATTTATGTAGGGGCTGTAATATTGGAATTGGCCAAATTACATATGTTAAACCTCTATTATGATGTGTTGAAACCTTTTTATAAGGATCATGTAAAATTGATGTACATGGACACTGATAGTCTTGTTCTTGATATTAAAACAGAAGATGTTTATAAAGATATGTCACAGCCTGGATTGCTTGAATATTTTGATACCAGTGAACATACAAAGATTCAACCCCACAACAAAAAGGTGCCTGGCAAGTTAAAAGATGAGACACTTGGTGATGTTATTGTGGCATTTGCTGGGTTAAGAGCCAAGATGTACAGTTTTGAGACATGTAGTGGTGTTGTTGCCAAAAAAGCCAAGGGCATTGGCAGAGTAACTGTTGAAAAAGAGCTCCAATTTGAAGATTATAAAAATTGTCTCAAATCCCAGAGTTTAATCAAAACATCAGAATCCAGAATTCAGAGTGTGGATCACTTATTGACTAGCAATATTGTAAGAAAAGTGGCTCTGGACCCACATGATGATAAGAGATGCATTTTGTCATGTGGCATACATACTCTACCATGGGGTCATTGTGATTTGAAAAATGGCAAACAATGCACAAGCACAGAGCATGATTTGAAATAAATAAACATGCCTATGAACTTATTTGGGTTCAAAAAACAAGGTATTATGGACCTGCCAACACCACAAGCCTCTTCTGATATAATATCTAAACTAAGTGCTTTGTTAATTATTCATCTGAACAGCATACTTACAGACATTGATGATGAAACAGGCAAAATATTGTACATATTTAACAATAATTTAAATTATTACCAATTACCTGTAGGTGGGCAATTGCAATTTATTACAACTCCTGAGGGTGATGTTAAAATTTCAGTAGGGAGAAATATTTATAGAATTAAGCACTCAAACATGATTTCTGGCACTGTTTATACTGTTTCTGCTGGTGACTGCTTATATATTGAGGTCCCTGGATCCTATGACAAGCTTATACCCTTTTTTATAGAATTAAGAATCAGATATTCAATAATAAATAACTACTAAAACAAAAATGCCTAATATTTTTGGCCATACAAGGCATGAAGATCACAGTGATGAGATTTTGATGCTTGATGTCAGAGTCAAGAAATTGAGAAGTGATTTACAAGCTTTACAAACCACACTCAATGCCAGTCTTCAATTAGAAATTACAAATTTACAATCACAATGCATGGACCCTCTTCTTAAAATTGATTCTGAACTCAAATTGCTGCTTCAGAAATATACTGATTTGGCCACATTGGATAATTTTCAAAGTTTAGAAGAGGCTGTAGCAGCTCTTCAAGCCAAATTTAAGACCCAGGCTAACAACTCTGAGCAATTGAAACAACAATTGGAAGAGCAAATAAATAATGTCCAGGCACAGCTCCAAACAATTGTCAAAAGCATAAAATCACAAGAAGAATTTGATCTCGTGATTTCCACTCTAAAGGAACAGATTCAGTCACTCCAAATACCTAATCTGGACCCTCTGAACAATGCCATAGCCGAGGTTAAAGAAAAAATTGAGACACTTGAAAATTTTATGAACAATTTGCCATCTTCTGATGCTTTGAATGCAATAACTCGGAGTGTAGCAAATATTAAGCTGCAACTTGAAACATATGAAGATTTTGGAAAAATTCAAAGTTCCATAACCCATCTTGAAGGTACAATAGCAGCAGTGCAAAGTGATTTGGCAAATGTACTAGAATCCCGATTGCCTGGGATTGTAGATACCCTTGTGAGTATCCAGCAACAAATCACAAAGCTTGAAAACCTCAACACTGAATCTGAGCTATCTCATTTTCATTACTTGATAGATGATATCCAAACAAAACTTGAAATTTTACAACAATCCACACCCTCTCAGGCAGATATAGCCCTGCTCCAAGATGCTATGCAAAATGTGGCTGATGCTTCTGAATTAAACAATGTAAAATTGGCACTTGAATTTTTGCAAAATACAGTATCAAATTTGCCCACATCACAGGAACTTAAAAATATTAAGAGAGCAGTGAATCGCATATTGAAATCAGAAGATATCAAGAATATCCAGACAGAGATCAAACATCTCACTCAGGCAGTGGCCACTCTACCAACCAATCAACATATTAATGAATTGCATGCCCTGTTTGAGGATATCAGAAGACAGGTCCATGATCTTACTGCTCAAAATTCAAAATTGGCAGTTGTTGAAAATTTGCAACAAATTGTAGCTAATATCAAGCAACAGCTAGGGACCATGGAATCCAATCAAGCAAATGCTCTGTCTGTTTTTGCCACCCAGCTACAAGAAATTGTGCAACAATACAAGAAACTTGTTGTGGACATAAAAATCAAGCCAGGCCATGATGATGTTGTTAGGACCATCAATGAGCATCTTGAATCTGTAACAAGCAGATTGCTTACAGCAGAAAAAGAAATAACCGGCATAATTGAAAATCCAAAACATACAGTAATTCTTGAATTGTACAGCATCCCCAACAAAGAAAATGATTCACCATTTACACCAGGTGGCAAAATATATATGCTGTTCCCTGCACAATTTTATTACCAGTTTTTTGTTGGGGGCACATTGAGACCAATCAAGATCAAATATTGGCTTCAACCTCAGGCACACCACTACCCTACCTTATCAATAACAAATGCTGATAACAAAGTGAAAATCACCAGTGTAGAATTGGAGGATTTTACAGATCCCAATACATTGGAAACAGCCTATACTGAAGATGATGGTTCTCTGGAATTTAAAATACAAATAGGGGATAAATTATATTTAGAAAATCATGCAGTCTCAGCTGCTGAACACCCTATAGTTGCAATATTCTTGTTTACATATTATGTCTAGACAAATTATTGTTGATGAATTACACAGACAAGCCCGACATAATTATAAGAGACTCCCAGTAGTCATAAAGGGCATAGATGATTTATGGCAGAGCGACTTGATTGAAATGGCAAGTGGACAGTTGAAAAACTTAGACAAAATCAACAAGGGCTACAAGTATCTACTCACTGTAATAGACACATTTTCAAAATTTGCCTGGGCTGTGCCACTCAAATCCAAGACTTGGGCATGTGTTACAGAAGCCATCAGAACAATCATCAATCAGAGTGGAAGATCCCCACGCTATTTGCAAACAGATAATGGCAAAGAATTTTATAATTCAGTGTTTCAACAATTTATTAAAAGCCAGGCAATACAACATTATTCGAGTTACAGTGACCTCAAGGCCTCAATTGTAGAGAGATTCAACAGAACCTTAAAAAATCTTATGTATAAACAATTTACACTTCAAGGTAATTATAAATGGATTAATATTCTTCCAGAACTTCTACAAAAATATAACAATTCTGTCCATTCCACAATCAACATGAAACCCTCTGAAGTAACTTCATCTGATGAGCAAAAATTGATCAGTACTGTTTATTATCCTAGATATCAGCCAACAATAAGAAAGGCCAAATACAGGGTGGGTGATCAAGTAAGAATCAGCAAATATAAGCACTTATTCAAAAAAGGCTTTACCAGAAACTAGAGCACTGAATTATTTACAGTGGTTCAAGTTAAACCTGGGACCCTTAACACATATATAATAAAGGATCACCGAGGAGAAATTCTCAAAGGCAGGTTCTATGAACAAGAGCTCAGCAAAACTAAACAGCCTGACACATATCTCATAGAAAAAATTATCCGCAGAAAAGGCAACAAGTTACTTGTCAAATGGCTAGGACTTCCAGAACACAGCTGGATCGATGCAAACAAAGTGATAATATGAGCACCTGGGATGTTATAAAAAGGCTGCCAGAACCTGAACAACAAAATAAGAGAAATGGAAAATTGCTGCCTGAAAATATTAGGTGTCTTATTGTTGGGCCATCGGCTTGTGGTAAAACTACACTAATGGTTGATAATTTTTTATTGGCACCCAACTGGTTAGACTGGAAAAACAGGCACTTGTATGTTTTTTCTAAGAGCTTGGAACAATTAAAATATCAGCAGCTGATGAAGCTATATGATGGATTGGATATTGCCACTTTTGAACCAGATGTTAAGCCACTTCATGAATGTCTCGATAATTCTGTTGTTGTGTTTGATGACATTATATTGGATAATCAAAACAAGGTTAGAAATTTCTTTACACAGGGCCGACACAAAAACATTGATTGTTTCTACCTGGCACAGACTTTTTCAAAAATACCCAAGCAACTGATCCGAGACAACAGCAATTTTGTATGTGTGTTTCATCAAGACCATACCAACCTCAAACACATACATGATGAATATGTAGGTGGGGACTTGAGCTACAATGATTTTTCTAAGTTTTGCAGCAGGTGCTGGAACCAGGACAGTTATGGGTTTGTCACAATTGATATGACAAGAACACCTAATACTGGCAAATACAGAAATAAAATCAACAATTTTCTAGACATTGAAACATAAATAAATAACCATGAAAAGGCCAATTATTGATGATCTTAAATTAAGAGATTATCTTGTAAAAAGATTTAAGGGATGGAAATCAGAGAACCGAGGAATTTATGAAAAATACAAACAAACAGAACAGCCTGTAATTGATGCTATTAGTGAATTAGGTAAAAATATAAAAACTGTTACAGAGCAAAATCAAAATTTGATCACAGAGCTTGTACCTGTAGCTGCAAGGAACATATTAGATTATCCATTCACCCCACTTTCCAGCATTCATACACCTAGTCCTGTTGCTCCTAGAAGAATTGAAGCTACTCAGGATCCTATTGAATTGGGTCTTCTTGCTCAAAAATATTTAAGCACACCTAAAGACAACAAAGATGAGGTGTTTGGCTTATATGCTGACACAGAGCTTGATGGTAGCATCATACATAGAATTGGCAATTTCAAAGTAACATTTATGGGAGATGATCTGATTGTATATTCAGAATCTCGTCTTGGAGAAAAAGTTGCTTTTGTTAAGTACTCCGGCACACCTGGATTGTGGGAATTGATGACTAGGAAAAGGCCTGGCAGCTATACAGATCAAGATTATGAATATTACAAAGAAATATTAATAAAATCAGATGCTCTATACCAGAACAATGATCCCACACAAAAAAGAGTCAAGTCGAGCAGTGGGGCAAAATACAACAATTTAATCAAGCCCATATGGTCACAGATCAAGACTGGCAGTGGAATCAAACAATACAACACCCTGCCTAAAGAATTTGTGTGGGTTGATGATGTCAGGAAACTTGTAGACAGGTTATTGGTGATAGCTGGGGAGGAAAATGCTGGCAACCACAATTTTTACAATGAAAAGGTTGGAATTATGGACATGATAAGCACCAAATTGTCTAATTTTATAGTGAATGACACTAAGGGGATTGGATATCTTATAAAAATTATTAATACTCTACCACCTAAATTTTGGAATATTTCTGAGGGTCGGGGCCTTGTTAATGACATTATAAACAAGCTGCCATTTGAACTACATATTCCAGGCTATCAGTATTGTGGTCCAGGCACAAAATTGGAGCATAGATTAAACAGAGGTGATCCTGGTGTTAATCCCCTAGATGCTGCTTGTAGAGACCATGACATAGCATACAACACACATTCTGATCTTGACAAGAAACATGTTGCAGACAAGAAATTAGAAGAGGCTGCATTTGGTAGATTTGTAAGCAAAGATGCTTCTTTAAGTGAAAAAATAGCAGCATTGGGGACCACCATAGCTATGAACACCAAACAAAAACTGGGGTGGGGGTTGTGAATATGTATATAATAAACCTACAATGAAGGCCAAGGGTGTTATGTATCAAATACCTTATGCAGGTCTCAAATCTCTTAAAACTATTGACAGTCTTTTGACCAAAAAACAACGCAAGAAAAAAAGTCTTGTCTTGCAAAGGGACATGGTATGAAATTGCTGCTTAGCACCCCCCAATTAAAAAAATTACAGCAATCAAGAAAAAAATCACATGTGTGGGGATTTATATTTACCATCCCTGCCATCTTAGCTGCTCTCGTGGCTGTGGGGAGCTTGGCCGGGGGATCAGCCGCAATAGCAAAAACAGTAATAGATGCCAAGAAAAATAGGGCAGAATTAGATGAATGGAAGCGCCATAACCTGGCCATTGAGAAACAAGGCAAAGGTGTTAAGAGAGCCATGAATAAGTTTAAAAAAAACAAGAGCCGCTTACAAACCAAGATATTGAAGCTTTAATCAAGCCACTAGGCATCAAACATTTTAGAGGTGTGTACATGTCTGATTCTTTGCCAGAACAACCACTCAACAAAGAGTGTGGCATTGTTAATTTGGATAAGTACAAAAATCAGGGCACTCACTGGATCTGTTATCTTAAATATTTAAAAGATGAGGCATTTGTGTTTGATTCATTTGGAGGTGTTCCACCTGAAAATTTAATAAAATATCTAAATTCAGCTAATCTTTATTACAATAATGAACGTGTTCAAAACTTCAAAGATGTTAATTGCGGACATTTGTGTTTATCTGTTCTTAGATATATGTCTCAAATAAATAAACCATCAATTGAAAATTTCCAAAAGCCTTGTGGTATCTGAAACATCATGGGGGTATTCCATCTCACCAGCCAAAATTCAATATTGAAACTCAAATTGCATGATGACATAGTGTATCCCAAAACAATAGCTCTCAGAGCATTTTATGGCATGTACTTAATCCCTAATATTACACACCACAACAATACAATTGCAGTAGGGGATGAAAAAATTGTCATCACTCCAGGGCAATATAATCTGTCCACTCTAAATGCTCAATTACCCAGAGGTGTAGTGTTAAGTCAAAATTCTGTCACTCACAGAGTAGAGATTGTATCTGCTACAAAAACAGTGGATCTGGGTACTATAGGAGAGCTGTTAGGCTTTGAGAACAACACAAAACTTGAACCAGGCATCAAACACACTGCTATGAATATACCTAAATTCTTGGCCATAGAAACTCTGAATATTCACTGTAATGTGGCAGAGGGTATGATCACCAAATCAAATGGCATAGGCACTCACAAACAAACTGGGATCATTGCAACATTCAAACCTAATTCTGAATTCATGGAGCCAATCATCTACAATCCATCCCCAACATTATATTTTCCTGTGTGCCATAATAGAATAGATTATATTGAATTGATGGTCACTAATGAAAAAGAAGAATTAGTTGATTTTGCTGGAGCCACAACAACTGCTATCATAGAGATTAATATTTAAATAAAAATACATACAAGAAGAAAATGGAAAATATTGAGAGTTATGAGTTACAATCATTCCCTCCAAACAGGAGGACATTTGCAAATTTAAAACAACCCAACACAGAGATTGAGGTTGATCTTGATGTAGGGATGGCTTTATACACCCCCACAGAGCAGATCTATACATCAAATTTGATGTTGTAAAGCTCGATGGTACAGATTATCCGGCAAATTCAAATATAAGATTGGTAGATTATTTTGTGCCCCATCTGTTCTCTGAAATCGAGATCAGAAAGCATGGCGTTGTTATAAACAGAGTGGATTATCCCGGAATTACCTCCACAGCTTTGGCCACATTAAAATTATCCAAAACCGAGGCTTCTTACTACAAAATAGGTGGATTTGAGGCTGGTGATAAGATATTATCTAAAAACCAGACAGTGCTGTTCCCCATGCGCCTATTGCCAGGATTCTTCTCAGATTACAAAGATATTATGTGGAAGGGTGGTTTAAGAATCACATTTAGAAGAGCTGCAAATGATAATAATGCTTTGATGAGGTACAGTGCAATAAACTCTACAGGAGAAGCTCTGCCTAATACCCTACCAGATGCAGGCAAATGCATTATTCAGACTATGGAGTTAAGAATCCCGGTTGTTGAATATGAGGCCAGTTATGCTCTTAAATACAAAGCAGATATAATAAAAAATCCACAGGTTCCTCTACAATTTTATACATATCAATGTGTACAGAAGCCCGCAACTGGTACATATTATGAGTTTGATGCTACAAATTCATTCTCCAGCATACAATATGACATGCCTGATTTTGTGGTGGTACTGTTTCAGACTGGAAGACACAATAATCAGGAAAAAAATTCAAGTAAATTTGATAACTGCAACATCAAGAACATATATCTTAAAAATGGCAGAAATGAGGTCTTCCCTAGAGAAAATTACAATTTAGACATGTCCAAGAATGATTTCCTCATATTATATGAGGCATTTTCGGCATTCAAAAGGGTCACTACTGGCAATACTGACATGTATTACACACCAGATGAATTCAAAGCACAGAGACCCATGTTTGTAATTAACACTTCAAAAAGGAAACAAGTTGTGGTGAATGACAGGACAAACATTAAAATTATCTGTGAATTCCATGAGGCATTACCTGATGACACCATATGTAGTGTTATTCTCATAGGTGAAAAAACATATGTTTATGATGTAAGAAATGAGAGAGTTACGGAGCAATTCTAGAAGAATTACATTATTTTAATACTAGATATACAAGTTGAGCCTGGTGCCCAATTGAACTTAAACCGGAAGTAAATATGTGTGTGTGTGTGGGTGTGTGTGTGGGTGTGTGTGTGTGTGTGTGTGTGTGTGTGTATCTTGGCCTCGTTTTAAGTGTACCCAAAAAAAATATCAAGAGGGGCATATTTTTAACAAATTTATGGACAACAATCTTACAGAAGTTCCTTTTATAAGTGTAGCCTCATCAATCTGAGGGGGGGTCATACTTTCCGAGAAATTCCCGAGGGCATTTTTACAAAAATCTTGGATTAGACAGGGTTCCACACTTGAGCAAAAAGCTCATATGCTCATGTTGAGCTTGTTTTAAGTATAGCCAAATCTGCTTGAGGGGGGTTCATACTTTCCTGTGCTGGTTATATTGTAAATCCCACTACTAACCTGATTGCGGTCGAATTTTGGAATTCTAAAATAGCGAGCGGATGTAGGCCAATCTCTTAAACGGTGGGAGTTAGAATAATTCTGTTTGCAGTTTGTAATATACACTCGCATTTGAGTAAAAATCTCAACACAACCATTTCTTATACCTTCAGAACGAATGATCGCAGAGATTTTTATTTTTATTTTTATTGTACATAGCGTATAGCCCATGTGCTTACATCTATCTATTAGAATTGTTCGGTCACCCGCTCGTTCTTGACGTTGTAAAAGAAAGTTTTCTCCGCGATGAGGATGACGCTGCACAGGGTGTCTGCGGCCAGGGCGTCGTGGAACTCGCACACAATCTTTATGTTGGTGCGATCGTTGACCACCACCTGCTTCCTCTTCAACGTGTTGATGACGAACATAGGTCTACGAGATATGAACTTGTTGGGGGTGTAGTACACGTCCACGTTGCTGGCTGTCACTCTCTTGTAGACTGTGTACGCCTCGTACAGTTTCAGGTAGTAGTAGTACTAGTTAGTTGTTTCTGAATACACCTTGTACAAGACCAATTGATACCATGGTCTATGGTCTATATTTTCATATCCTCTGGTGGATTTAGCTAATTTCTAGGTGTAGCAAATTCCCTAACCATCCTACGAATTATAAACTCTCGTACTAGGATGATTGACATTCTTGAAATGTCTAGCTTGGGAATATTCTACCCTCAAAGTCAAGTGACACTCTGTTGATTGGTTGAGAGTGTACTTAACTTATGCTCTAACCAGGTGACTAGTCTTGTTTGAGAAAAATGTGTTTCTACCTAACATAGTTTTTTAGTTATAATAAAAACTCTTATATTTGCTTCTATGTAAAGTAGTTTATTAGATATGAAAAAACTGACTATTTGGTTACCAATAAAGAAAATAGACACTACTTTTAACACACCCTGTCATTTATCCTCATTTGTTGTGAGTTATTATATAAAAGAAAATAGACACTACTTTTAATAAACCCCGTCTTTTATCCTCATTTGCTGTGAGTCAATGTAGGAAAAAATGTATATGACTTTTGGGACATACTGTTTGGTCTGCACCCTACATGCACATGTATTGATCTAGTCTTGAATTTTCCTGCAAAAAACTTATAATGTTTGTCTCCTAGTGATAAATTACTCATGTACTCATGCAATAGGGTAATGTCATTGATAAATTATCTTGTTTGTGACAACGAAGTGGCGTTGTATATTATCTTTTAGTTTTCTCCCAATGTGCCATTAGTAGATTTTTCTCCTACCTGCGTGATCTGTATTACTTAGTGGGAATGAATGCATGAACTTCTTGAGTTAAAGGTTGTTATTAATGGTCTGAGGTATTTAGTCTGAGATATGAATTACCTATGTGTGCCTGCTGGTTCAAGGTTGGATATTGTATAAGTTCATACATATAAAAGAAAAAAAGTGTTGTCTCACTTCTCCACGTGGAGCTATTGATTGTATTTTTACGCAGCAGACACAAGAGTTCGTGGAACTTCCTTCTGCATATTCCTGGAAGAGTTCAAGGTTGTTGTTAATAGTCTGAGGTATTTGCTCTGAGATATGAATCACCTGTGTGTGCTTGCTGGTTCAAGGTTGTACATTAACATTTCCACTTGCAGACTGAAAGCCAACCTTCGTGAAAATATTATCCAAAAGCACTTTGCCATATTTCTTCCTCTTTCTGTTTTCCTTTAATTGGAAAAGTCTTGGCTTAGAATATTTTTATCCAGCTGAAACACCATGAGTGTTGAATACTAACAGAATAGATTTTACTGTTAATCTGAACATACATTATTATTTTGTCTTCTCTGAGAGAAACTGGAACTTAGAATATTTTTCCCCAGCTGAAACACCACGAGCGTTGAATATTAAAAAAATATACATTTTTACTGGCAAAGCTTTGTGGTAATGCTATCCAAAAGCATTTTTACATATTTCAGTCTTCTCCTCTGAGAGATTCTGTGAAACTTAGAATATTTTTACCCAGCAGTAACAGAAGTTGCATTATTATTTTGTCTCCTCTGAGAAATTCTGGCAACTTAGAATATTTTCTCCCAGCTGAAACACCATAAGTGTATATTACTAGAAATATTGTATACCTGGTTTCAATGAAACTAAAGTAAAAACTTCTCCTAAGATAAAAACTGTTGAATACCAGGTTTCTTAACATTTAACAAGAGTTCAATTAATATAAGTGTTGCCTAGTAAATTAAAGGACTTTCTAATTTGATTTATTAGCAAAACCCTACTATTTTACGTGGTCTGGAAATCTATTACATACTATTCTGATTAAATTAGGCTGTTCAAATTACTTGAAGAGCTGGTGTACAAAATCTTAGTCCTTGTAGAAGCTCTAAGAGTCAATATTACCAAGATTGGTCTGTATGATCTCTCTCTATATATAAATACTAGTACCCAGCAAAAACTATATAATAACTAATACCCAAGATAGTTTACTATTATTGATATACTTAAGCAAAGACTAGTTTCTATTCAATTTTTAAAAGTATTTGTGCTAAGTATATTATCTCCAAGTGATTTTGAAATATTAACACCCTCTAGAGTTGTAGTGTATCCAGAAAAATTTATGTATAAATACAAAATAAAAACAATGGTAAATCCTACTTGTAAAACTGAGTGCCACATTTGTGGTAAATTCATATCAAAAACAAATTTGTCAAAACACTTGGCAATATTCACTGGCGAACCCAAAAATCCCAAATTACCAACTCAACCCTGTCCCTATTGTGGAAATCTTATTAGCGTACCCAATTTAAACAGACATAAGAAGAATTGTAAATTTCAACCATCGACCAGCCAGACTAATCCTAGAAAAAGGCAAGCAGATATAGCTCCAACTGTTGGTCCTCAACCAAAACAAATTTAATCTTCAACCACACCTAGTGCAACAGCTTTTGGTGGTCGTCTCAATGATTACCCTTTTGAATCAGAGCCACACTATGATATCAATAATTTCTTGAAGAATATAAAATCTTCAATAATAGAACTCCTGAAAAATAAACTTAAAAATAAATCTATCAAGTTTTATACTACTCTATCCTCTGAATATGAGAAATATGATGAAACACGTCATACATTTTGCCATTGTTCCAAGACCCAGACTCTATATTTGAGAGATATAGATAATTTGTAACAAATCTATGCCCAACTTATGGACACATTACTTAGAAAACATGAGGAATTTGAAGCTAAAAGATCTGGTTGGAAATTATGTGGGAGTCCACAAAACTGAAACTGAAAATAAGTCAATCATCTCACCTCTTTCTGCTTCTACTTATGAGTAGGTGGAATGCTTCGTTCTGGACACGTCCTTTGACCTACTTTTCGCCTTACGACATTTTACTATAAGGCTGTCTCCCCTTACGATATTTTTCTGTAAGGCGTAGTAGGTGGAATGGGCGATCCTAGGCCTGCCTTTTGACCTACTTTTCGCGCGCAGTGTTGCCAGCTCCTCACTCGAAAAAATCACCAAGGTTTTTGTTTTTGGGTCTAACCTAACCTAAAGCAAGTAGCTGGCAACCTTGCTTGAGGTATTTTCTCGCAGTGTTGCCAACTCCTCACTCGAAAAAAAACCAAGGGTTTTTTTTTTTGGGTTTAACCTAACCTAAAGCAAGGAGCTGGCAACCTTGCTTGAGGCTTGCCTTATAGTGCATAAAGCAAGGTTGCCAACCCACTGGTACTTTTGCCATAGCCTTTTACAAGAAAAAAAAGAGAAAGGGAAGAGTTAAACAACCGACAGCTTACCCACAGCCTTTTTTGCTCTAACCTAACCTAAAGCAAGGAGCTGGCAATTTTGCTTGTGCAATCAACCCGGTTGACCGCCCTCAAGTGGAGATCAGCGTTGCCAACTCCTCACTCGAAAAAAAATCACCAAGATTTTTTTTGCTCTAACCTAACCTAAAGCAAGGAGCTGGCAATTTTGCTTGTGCAATCAACCCGGTTGACCGCCCTCAAGTGGAGATCAGAGTTGCCAACTCCTCACTCGAAAAAAAATCACCAAGGTTTTTTTTTGGTCTAACCTAACCTAAAGCAAGGAGCTGGCAATTTTGCTTGAGGCTTGCCTTACAGCGCATAAAGCAATTTTTGCCAACCTACATATACTAAACAAGGAGAGCCGGCACTGCTGTAAAAGAGAGAGAGATGGGTGGATGGCAACGCAGTATGTGTGTGCGTGTGTGTGTATAATATGTAGCATTATTAACTAGAGTGTGTTGGCAATTTACTTACAACTAAAAAAAAATAGAGATGCCAACGTTGGTGTAAGATGAAGAGAGAGAGAGAGAGACCCATGGCTGGCAACAGTAACGAGCGAATGCGCCATATCGTAATTTTCCAACTCCGTATATCGTGACCTTTGTAAACCTCTCTCGGGGGAACGATGTGCCACACACACGCGCGCACACACCTGTATTGTGACGCAAGCAAACAAACAAAATAATAATTGTTGTCTTTTAGGATACCTGGCCCCTATAACCTCGCGAGGGTGCGTGGTGCCCAACACAGTTCTAATGGCCACGGCTAACAAAGTCATGCCTCTGTAGAGTTTCACGTGTTTTTTTTTAACCCCCCCATAACTCCCTACAGAGGACCTCCGTGTGTAATGTGTGTGTTTTATGATTGAAGAGAAGAAAAAATTTTGGTTAAGAATAGAAAGTGTAAGAAGTAAAAAAGTTTCCGTAGGGTGCTGCATCTGAAAGAAAAAAATATCCTCAAAATAGTGTACATAATATGATAGAAAAATATAAAAAAAAATGTGAATGCAAAAATTAGTGTGAATGATTGTTTTTTTAAAAAAAAACGATAGAAAAATATAAAAAAAGTGTGAATGATTGTTTTTCTTTAAAAAAATAATAGAAAAATATAAAAAAAAGTGTGAATGCAAAAATTAGTGTGAATGATTGTGTTTTTTTTTAAAAAAAGTGGTGCAAAAATAATACATATTTTTTTGATTGAGAAGTCTAATGGTGCGAGCAGGTTTCTTCCTCGTCATGGCATCCCCATTCTCGGGTGTGGATGTTGCAGTCGAGTAGCCTCAATTTGGTGTCGTGGGGATCAAGCGCCACTTTGTTGATCGTGGATGTACGCAACTGGTCGATGGTGCTCGTGATCCGATGTTCGGTCATGCGTTTGATTTTTTTGTCGAACAAGCACGACTTGTAATCTTCTATGGTTAGTTTGTTTGTGCTCGAACGCCCCACCCCTTTTGCTTTTTTTATTTCGGTCTCGTCCTGGATTTTCACGGCATACATTTTCGCTCGAAGACCCGCAAACTCTGTGATGATGCGGCCGTTGACTTCATCCTTCATCTTCCCGATCGTCATTTTCTGGCAGTTGTCGAAGAGAGCGTGATCTTTGGGATAATTAGAGAAGTCGAAATGCTGGCTCATGCTTTTCAGATCTTCGTATAGATCATCGGTGTGGATGTTGTACACGAAGCTGTCCGTGTCGGTGTACGCCACCTCGATCGCCTCTCCATAGCGTGGTTTCATGATGTCGTAGTGAAACTTGTACATGGCCAGCTTCGACAACTCGAGGATCGCGACTCCCACGGCGATTGGTTTGTCGAATGTTATGTGGCGGAGAGCACGTTCGATCAATACCAACGTGTCGCTCAGTATCGTGAAGTTCTTGTACGTGGGCTGAGCGACGAGCTTGTTTATTTTCTTCGGGTCGGAGACCAAGTTGATATTTCTTCTTTTCCTCGCATCTTCCATGCTCTTGCCGTAGATGCTGTTGTTCATTAATTTGTATAGGTCTTTGTCTGCGGAAGAAGAAGCTGATGCTCGACGTTGAGTGTTGCCGTCGATATAGGGTGCTAGCCACCTGGTCTGTCTAAACTTCAATCCCGAGTGCACGCGCTTCAAAACCAATCCATGCTGGAGGTAGAATTGTAGGAGACGATAATGCACCACGTAATTCTTTTTGCTCTTGAAGGTGAGCATCAGCTTTTTCTCAGGAGCCGTTTCCATTACAGGTGCCATCGCAAATCCATGGTGTTCTCGATGAAGCGATGCAGGATATTCCAAATCTACTTTCAGGAAACATCCATTTTCATGATCTTCGCTCCATTCCAAACAATCTTGAAGTTCCTGCTCGCTCATCCATTCGTATTCTCCGATGGGCAGAGGCTCGGACATGGCATAACCATACAGGTTGTTCATGTCCCAGTATGCCAAGAAGTTTGTCGGTTTCCCTGCATCGAAATCGCCAACATATAGATTGTTGGCCTTGACGTATCGAAGGGGACACTGGACGATTCCACCGCGTTTTGCCTCTTCGACAAACAAAAATTGATTGATGTTTTTAATGAGCTCTATCTTCACCTTCGTGGATTTTAACATCGCCTGCCAAGAATAACCCGGTGTGGTGTAGCTGAAAGCGGGGTCCAAACCATATGCTGCCATTCCTCTCGAGCGATGGAGATGAAAACGGTCGCTCAATAGCGTAACATCCAGTTTCAGATACAGATCGTGATAGTCGGCCATGGTTTGACAAGATAATGTAGACCAGACGAGCTGAGCATGATGGTAGTCCTCTTTGCTGCAACAGGTGTCGCTAAGACGACTGTAGAATGCTTCTCTCGGTGGTAACGATGTTTCTGAGAATTTGGAAGCATCCGTCATATATTCGTACGGGTAAACACCCTTGCGTCTCAACAGTGCTAAATGTTGGTCGCCAAAACATTTCCTGGTGGCGACCAAATCATCGTCGGTGAGTTGAGACGCGAGTGTCGCCAAACTCGAAGACAGAAAGTTGTAGGAGTCCAAGAAGCGAATTTCTACGCGATTGCCATTTCCAACGTCCACCTTCTTGCTGAATGAAATGAATTTCTCGTTGGTGCGAGCTATGACACTAATGGGTTGAGCGTCGCATCCCATCTCCTTTATGAAGATTTTGGCGTCGTAGCCCTCCAAATTGTGAATGAATACAGGAATAAAATTTGGTTTCTTGATTTGTAGATTACAGTTGTTACACAGGGGGGCCACATATTTTCCCGTGTGATGATTGTGGTGGCGAACTTTGACATTTTCGAGGGTGAAGTTACATTCGCACGCATCACACTGAGAGGCAAGGTCGTATGCTTCCTTCTCTTCCTGGGTAAGAGGCTCCATTGCTTTGTCTTCTCTTAGTAGAGGAGCGAATTGTATGGCCATCTGTTTCAAGGTTTGAACAAATTTTTGTTGAGCATCATTGCCACGATGTAAAATAACATTGCCTGTGTTGTTGACCATCAATCCAAAAGCGCAGGCTTCGTGATGTAGAATTTCGGTGGTGCTCGATACGCTGGGATTCGGTTCGCAGATGGCGAGTGGAAGTTCGAAACTTTCAAAGTCGGCGCATATCACCACGGGATGCCAGAGTAACGCCTTGTAGTTGGAAAATGTCATGTCTCGAGAGGGCATTTTGATAGTCGTAGCCGAATGTTTACTGCACATTTCATGATGATCTCGGAGTTCTTCATCAGCATTTTTTTTTCCTCGACCGTAGAATATACTCAGGCATCTGTCGCATACTCTAATTTTATGGTGATCTGTGGTAATTTGACTTCTTGTTAATTTTGGAAGATTCTGGATTAGACAGTAATGATAATTATCATCATCTTCGATCAGGAGTAATCTGATGACGCGATTACTTTTAATGTTGCTGTGTCTGAGAACGTAGATGGTGTTGTTTTTGTCTAATCCGAAGATGTGTACTGCTATACTTTCGTTTTTATCTGTTTTGTACTGTGCCTCAAATTTACTAATGTCTCGTAGATTTACAGGGTAATTAATGCCAGCCATAGGTTTTTCAAATTCTGAGAGATATTCTGGCTTGTTGTAGTGGTATAAACGATGTTTCTTATTATCGGCTGGGTGATGATCGGCAATGATGCACCACAAAAAGCATCTGTTATCTTCATTTTGAATGTTGATGATGGCTTTCTTACTGGCTATTTCCGGGGGCAAATTGATGTAGCTGGATGCTCCCATCGGGTTGTATCGTGCCACCTTCAAAGTTAAAGTGTGAGACGAACCGCAAAGTGTCCAACCCGATCCGCGTTCTTGGAAAGTCTCGTGCTTGTTCAACAAAGCGTCAAACATCTGGTTGCAAATGGCATCCACCTCATCGACGTCGGCGGCGTGGAGACTCTTTACACCAGTGTAATGATGGAAAGTTTCTCGCTCTTTTTTTACGTTTTCGTAAATGACGGAAACGATGAGGTGGATTTTCAACGAGCATTGCAACAAAGCTTTGGTGATAGACGAAATTAATTTGGTTTTGACCGAATGAAAAAAGTTGTTTAGATCAGATGTTTCTTCAGATTGGAAAGTCTCCTTGGTTAAAATATTTCTAATATTTTCCCCGGCACTTTTCTGCTTTTTTCGTGGCGCTTGATCGTCAACATCGAGCTCTCTCTTACTTGATCCTCCCCCATGCACATCCTTCCGATGTCTACTCAAGTTAGAAATAGATATATATATCCCACATTGGTCGCATGCACGTTTCGCTTCCCTCTTCTCCATTTTTTGCTAAGAAAAAAAAAAGATGGTTACTAAAAATTGCACATTTTTTTGTGGTGTTATTTATATTAGATACGTTCTCAATTTTTTCTTAAATAACCAACATGAATCTCTTTGGTTTCCGAAAGCAAACAATGGAGACTGTACACCGCACGACGACAGATCATGAATTTCTACCTTCCGTATTAACTAAACTCAACGGTCTGTTGATCATTCACCTCAACAGCATTTGGACGAAATTGGATGAGGACGTGGGCAAGATATTTTATGTTTTTAATAACAATTTACATTTCTACGAAATTCCGATCGGTGGGAAACTTCAAATCACCGTGAATCCGGAGAACGTAGGCGAAATCAAAATATCTAGCGGCAAGAACATTTTTCGAATCAAGCACGACAAAATGCTTTCTAACATGGCATACGATGTTTCTGCAGGAGATTACCTTTACATGGAACTCCTCGGAGATTACGATAAACTCATTCCTCTCTTCGTAGAATTACGTATCGTCTATCCTATTATAAATAACCGTTAACCAAAAATGCCTAACGACATTTTCGGCAACACCAAGCGTGTAGACCACGCAGAAGAGATTCTCATGTTGGACGTCCGAATTAAAATGTTGAGGACCGATTTGATCGCTTTGCAGGAGACCTTAAACAAAAGTTTAGAGTCGGAAATCGCTACGCTCCAAACGCAATGTCTCGACCCCATTCTGAAAATCGATTCCGAATTGAAAACGCTCATAAAAAATTATGTCGACGTACCTTCTTACGACAGCGTTCAAAATATACAGTTGAGCGTGGATTCGCTTCAAAATGATTTGGCCAAATTACAGCAATTTCAATCGAAAAATGAAGA
Source organism: Lepisma saccharinum (assembly GCF_977018435.1). Classification (NCBI taxonomy): domain Eukaryota; kingdom Metazoa; phylum Arthropoda; class Insecta; order Zygentoma; family Lepismatidae; genus Lepisma; species Lepisma saccharinum. The sequence continues at coordinate 669,432 of NW_028142937.1, forward strand.
TTTGGAAAAATTGAAACTCGAAATCGAAGAACGAACTTCCGCAATCGAAAAAAATTTCTCTGAACTTCAAACCGTCGTGAAGGATATTGATGTAGAACGCTTGCACGTCGTCGATTCCAAATTACAAGAAGAATTCGCCAGCACGTTGGAAGAAATTAAATCCAAGTTACAGACTTTGGAAGATACCATGACGAACCTACCATCGTCGGACGAACTGCAGGTCATCGGCAAGAGCGTCGCGAACATAAAAATTCAATTGGAGGCTTATCAAGATTTCGAACACATTCAAACCACCATCGCTACGCTTCAGGCGTCTCTGGAGTTGATCAACGAAGAAATTAAAAATATTCACGCTGAAGCGAGTGTGTTGACGAGCATTCAGGACACGTTAATCACGGTTCAGCAGAAGATCGAATATTTAGAAAATTTGAACGTTGAATCCAATCTTGCTCATTTTCATCACGTACTCGACAACATACAGGGTGATTTGGAATCGTTACGGACGAGCGTACCTTCGAGCGAAGATTTGGAAAAATTGAAAACGGCCGTGACGGCACTATCCGAATCGAGCGACATCAAAAGTTCGTTGAGCGATCTCGAGAGTAGGGTGGCCAATCTCCCCACCTCCAAAGAATTACATGCTTTGAAAAGGAACATATCACGTATGCTGAAACGATTGGAAACGGAAACGGCGAACGTGGATCAGATTCGAGACGAACTTGCTTCGCTGGTGTCGACGCTGCCCACTTCGCAGAGCGTCGCCGATCTTCACATGCAGTTTACCGAGATGCGAAGCATCGTGAACGATCTTACCGAGAAAAGTTCGAAATTGAATCAAGTCGAGAACCTTCAGAGTATTGTCGTCAACATCAAAAATCAAGTTGGAGTGCTGGAATCCACGCAGGAATCGACGCTGGCCTCTTTCGGTGCCAAGCTGCAAGAACTCAACGAAAACTACAAGCAGTTGAACGTGGAAGCGAAAATCAAACCGTCATTTTCTACAGTAACGGATACCATAGTCGAATATTTGTTGCCCGTACAAAATACACTGGGACAGCTTCACAGCAACCTCGTTAGCGTCGACACTAAATTCGCTAAACTGCATTCTCTGCAAGCCATCGAAATCAACAGCGTACCCAATCAACAGAGAATCTCCACGTTCGTCGAAGGTAACAAACTGTACATGTTGCATCCTTATCATCCGTACTACAAGTTTCTCCTCGATGGCACGATTCAGATAAACGAATTTTCGTACTGGTCTCACGGCAGAAAAGCTAGCGTTCCCACCATGACCTTGATATCGAATCGTGGTGTCCAGAAAGCAGGAAACATTCCTCTGGCACGTTGGAACGAAACGCGCAACATATATGAAATACACGAAGACGAAGATCTTACCGTTTTCGACGTGAGTGCCGGCGATAAGCTGATCATTCAAAACACGAGCGAAGTGCCACCCTCTTTGAATCCCATCACGCTTGTGCTTCTCTTGAAACGTAATCTCTAAAAAATGTCTAGGCAAGCCATCGTCGAAGAATTGCATAAACCTGCACGCCGTAACTACGAACGTTTGGCTGTGGTAACCAAGGGCATCGACGACCTCTGGCAAAGTGACCTCGTGGAGATGAGTAGCGGCAATTTAAAGAACGTACATAAATTGAACAAGGGCAACAAGTACCTTCTCACCGTCATAGACACGTTTTCGAAATTCGCATGGGCTCTACCTTTGAAGGCGAAAACGGGAACATGCGTCACGGAAGCATTCAAATTAATTTTTCGCGAAAGCGGCGGCAGACGACCTCGGTTTCTGCAAACGGACAACGGTAAAGAATTTTACAACTCCGTATTCCAAAAGTTTATTCAAATACACAAGATTCGACATTATTCGAGCTTCAGTCACATCAAAGCCAGCATCGTGGAAAGATTCAATCGAACCTTGAAAACACACATGTGGAAACGATTCACGCTTCGGGGAAATTACAAATGGGTCGACATCCTGCCGGAACTCGTCGACACCTATAATGATACGGTACACAGAACGATAGGCATGAAGCCAGCCGACGTTACGAAATCTGACGAGCAGCGTTTAATTTCTACCGTTTACTGTCCAAAGTACACACCCACGACAAAGAAAGCTAAATACAAAATTGGAGACCAGGTGAGGGTCAGTAAATTGAAGCGAACGTTCGAGAAGGGATTCACAAAAAATTGGAGCATGGAACTCTTTACCGTGGTTCGAGTTTTACCTGGAAACCGACACACGTATATAATAAAAGATAGTAGCGGCGAGATTTTGAAAGGAAGATTTTACGAAGAGGAACTCTCTAAAACGAAACACCCCGACACGTACCTCATCGAGAAAGTACTGCGTAGGAAAGGTGACAAACTGTTTGTCAAATGGCTGAGACTTCCGGAAAAGAGTTGGATCGACGCGGACGAAGTGATCTTGTGAGTACGTGGAACGTGGTGAAGCGTCTACCGGATCCGGAAAGTCAAACGAGAAAAAAAAGAACGGTGAGTTGCTTCCCGACAGCATCCGCTGTCTGATCGTAGGTCCTTCGGGGTGTGGGAAAACGACACTGCTCGTGGACAATTTTCTCCTCGCACCGAATTGGTTAGATTGGAAGAACAGGCACCTGTACGTGTTCTCGAAAAGTTTGGAGCAATCCAAATACCAGCAACTGATGAAACTGTACGATGGTCTGGACATTGCAACGTTCGCCTCGGAAATAAAACCACTCGACGATTGTCGTGAAAATTCAGTCGTCGTGTTCGACGACGCCATCCTGGAAAATCAAAATGAAATTCGCAACTTTTTCACGCAAGGTCGTCACAAAGGAATGGATTGTTTCTACCTAGCTCAAACGTTTTCCAAAATTCCAAAACAGTTAGTACGCGACAACGCTAATTTCATATGTTTGTTTCGTCAAGATCACACCAACCTCAAGCACGCCTACGATGACTACGTAGGCGGAGACATGAACTACAATCAATTTTCGGAACGCTGCTGCTCTACTTGCTGGAACGGTGACGATTTCGGATTCGCGACGATCGACATGACGAGGAAACCCAACGATGGAAAATACAGAAACAAAATCAACGACTTTCTAAACGTTGCAACGTTGTGAGAAACGATGTGTATAAATAACGTCATGACGAAACGAAAAATCGAAGACGAAAATCTCAAGCTTCGAGATTACCTCGCGAAACGCTTCAAAGGTTGGAAATCCGAGAATCGCGGATTCTACGAAGAGAAGAAACGTCAGGATCAACCTGTGATCGATGCCATCAGCGGTCTAGGTAAAGAAATTAAAAGTGTCACGGAACAAAATAAAAGTTTGATCAACGAACTCGTGCCGCTCGCAGCTAAAAGTTACGCCGTACCCACGCCCATTTCGAGCATTCCTTCGACGCCGTTCGAACTGAAGGATGCACCGGCACGACGTCGAGCCATTGGTAGCACGTCCTCTTCGGATAAAATCGAGTTGGGACCTTTGGCACGAGACTACCTGAGCACGGGGAAATTCGACAAGGATGAAGTGTTCGGATTGTATCCCAGCATGGAAACCAGCGAAGGCGGCGGTGTGGTGTGGAAGATTGGGAAATCGAAGGTGACCTTCGAAGGCAACGACATTAAAGTTAATTTAGGCGAGAAGGATAGTTGGAACAGGTATCCGGGTACGGTGGGACTGTGGGAACTCGTTGCCAAAAAGCAGCCGAAAGATTACACCGACGAAGATTACCAAAGTTACAAGGAAATTCTAATCATGACGGATGCCTTGTACCAGAACAACGACGCCTCGCAGAATAGGGTGAAATCGAGCAGCGGCGAGAAGTACAGGAATCTCATCAAACCGATTTGGAACCAGGTCAAAACAGGCAGCGGCGTCAAACGCTACAACACGTTACCCAAAGAATTCGTTTGGGTGGACGACGTAAGGAATCTAGTGGACCGATTGTTGGTGATAGCCGGCGAAGAGAATGCAGGCAATCGTAATTTCTACAACGAGAAGGTTGGCATCGTGGACATGATCAGCACGAAACTTTCCAACTTCATCGTGAACGACGACAAGGGCATAGGTTACCTGATCAAAATCATCAACACGCTGCCTCCGAAATTTTGGAACGTGGCCGAAGGAAAGGGACTCGTGAACGACATCATCAACAAGTTACCTTTCGAGATGCATCTACCTGGCTACCAGTACTGCGGACCGGGTACCAAACTCGAGAAAAGATTGGAGAGAGGAGACAAGGGTGTGAATCCGTTGGACGCGGCATGCAAAGATCACGACATCGCCTACAACACCACGCAGACGGATCTGGACGCACGTCACGAAGCAGACAGAAAGTTAGAGCACGCAGCTTTCGAAAGGTTCGTGAGCAGAGACGCATCGCTGGGTGAACGGGTCGCCGCACTGGGTACCACCATCGCCATGAACACGAAACAAAAATTGGGGTGGGGTATATAAATAACATACCGTAAAAAATAATAATAATAACAACATGTCTCGCATAACTGATTTGCCGCACGAACTACTATCTAAAATATTCAAAAAAGTAGTAAACAGAGATGTTAATAAACTTGTAATCATGGCAAAAACAACGCCGGAATTTCGCATCCCTTGTGAAATGGTTCTCAAGGACCATCTTCGGGAGATCAGCGGCCTGAGGTGTGGTGATCTCAACATTCTGCTTTCGGCTGCAGGGGAAAAATTAAACGAAAGGTTGGACGAATTGCACGAGGCAAGGCAGGGAAGAAGACGATATACTGATGATTGGCGCAAGTCTAAGCAGGAGACGGAAGATATCATCACGCACATCATCGCGTTTTCCGAAACACGGACTATCTTCCTCTGTTAAAAAATAATAATATATATACGTGTCAAAAAAACTTGATATATAAATAACACACATCGTGAAAAAAAATGATCTTCGGTATATATAAATAACACACATCGTGAAAAAAAAAACAATTAAATTTCTCTCTAACACTTTGAAATTTTTTTTGATATGACGACTGAAAAAATAAGTGATCTCCAAGCATTAAAACAAATGCTAAATTTGTCAGTCGAGTATGTAAAAATTCAGGAATTGGAAGTCGACAAACCTTACACGATAACTTCTGGTTCAATCGTTTCTACCCAGTATGGTCCCAAGGTACGCCTGTTGCTCAACGCACAATACAGTCTATTTTTACCAGATCGATACGCTAACATGTTATCCGACGAGAAGCTATCTATTTTAATCGAGAACAAAACTCGAATCGTGTACAAGGGGACAAAAGAACTTCTTGGCAAGAAAACGAAGCACGTAATAGAATTTGTGTAACAACTGCGAGGCCTTGAAAATATATAAATAACATACCGTAAAAAAAACTACACAAGAAAAAATCTCAATATATATATATAAATAACATACCGTGAAAATAACACATAGAGCATCAACATGAAGCCCAAGGGTGTCGTGTACCAGATACCATACTCCAGTCTTAAAAATCTAGGTGCCCTCGATGGGTTACTCACCAAGAAACAACGCGAGAAGAAACGTTCTTGCTTGTCGAAAGGACACGGAATGAAATTGCTGCTCAGCACACCTCAATTGAAAAGATTGCAGCGTTCGCGGAAACAGCAAAAGATCGGAGGTTTCATATTCAGCATCCCGGCCATCCTGGCAGCATTGGGGGCCGTTGGAAGTTTGGCCGGCGGAAGTGCCGCCATCGCGAAAACCGTCATCGACTCGAAGAAGAACAAGGCGGAATTGGAAGAACAGAAACGTCACAACCTGGCCATGGAGAAGAAAGGAAAGGGCGTGATGAAAAAGTTTAAAAAAAAGAAACAGAAGCACTCACCAACCGAGACATTGAATCTCTGATCGAACCGTTACGAATCAAACACTTCAGAGGAGTTTTCATGTCCGACTCGTTACCTTCAAACGTCAAAAGAAGAGAATGCGGAGTAGTCAACTTGGACGGTCAAGAAAATCCAGGCACGCATTGGATATGTTACCACAAAAACGATGATAAAGCATTCGTTTTCGATTCTTTCGGAGGTGTTCCACCTACAAATTTAATTCATTATCTGAAAACGAACAAAACCTCTATATACTACAACGACGAACGCATTCAAAATTTCGGAGACGTGAACTGCGGTCATCTCTGCCTCTCCATGCTCGCGTTTCTCTCTAAAATAAATAACCCTACGATCGAGGATTTCCAGAAAGCATTGTGGAACCTCAAACAGCATCACTAGGATGGGCGTGTTCCATCTTACGAGCGAATCTTCGATCTTGAAACTCACGTTGCACGACGACATCGTCTATCCTAAATCCGTGGCTCTGCGTGCATTCTACAGCATGTACCTCATACCTAACGTTACGCAGCACAACAACAAAATTAGCGTCGGAAGCGAACACATCGTCGTCACGCCAGGACAATACAATCTTTCCACTTTGCAAGCTCAATTACACAAAGGCACATACCTTTCTCAAAATTCGGTCACGCACAGAGTGGAAATCCTATCCGCGACGGAGACCGTGGACCTGGGCACCATGGGAGAACTTTTAGGTTTCGAGAATGACACCAAACTCGAAGCTGGCATCAAGCACACGGCAACCAACATTCCTAAATTTCTAGCCATCGAAACTCTGAACGTACACTGCAACGTGGCGGAAGGCATGATCACGAAATCCTCGGACGGATTACTGGGAAGTCACAAGCAGACGGGAATCATAGCCACTTTCAAACCAAGTTCCGAGTTCATGGAACCGATCATCTACACGCCCTCTTCGCCGATCTATTTTCCAGTATGTCGCAACCGCATAGACGACATAGAGTTGGTGGTGACGAACGAGAAAGGAGACGTGGTGGATTTCGCAGGTGCAACGACCACTGCCATCGTGGAGATCAACGTATAATAAATAACACACATAGTGAAAAAAAAAATGGAGCAAATCGAAAGTTACGAATTGCAATCTTTCCCTCCCAACCGTCGCACGTTCGCCAATCTCAACGAGGCGAACAGGGAGATCGAATACGACGTGGACGTAGGCGATGGGTTCGTTCATCCTCACAGAGCGGACCTCTACCTTCAATTCGACGTGGTGAAGAAAGAAAGCGGAGACGCGTTTCCCGCAGCAGCAAACTTGATACTCGTGGACAACTTCGTGCCTCACCTGTTCTCGCAGGTGGAGGTGAGGAAACACAACACCGTCATAGACAGAATAGATTATCCAGGCATCACGTCGACGGCGGTGGGAACGTTGAAATTATCCAAAACAGACGCGGCGTACTACCAGGCCGGGGGATTCGAAGCCGGGACCAAAATATCGACGACAAGTCACACGGTGCTCTTTCCCATGCGTCTGCTGCCGGGTTTCTTCTCGGACTACAAGGAGATCATGTGGAAGGGAGGACTGCGCGTTACGTTTCGAAGAGCGGCCAACGACAACGACGCACTGATGCGATACGCTACTTTGGGTCCGGACGGCACCACGCCGATAGCCAACACTTTACCCGAAGCAGCCAAGTGCGTCATCCGGAGCATGGAATTGAGAATGCCGGTGGTGGAATACGAAACGAACTACGCCCTCAAGTACAAAGCGGAGATCTTGAAAAATCCGCAGGTGCCGATTCACTTTCACGGTTACCAGTGCGTGCAGAAGATGGCGTCGGGAAGTCACATGGAATTCGACGTGACGACTCAGTTCAACAACATACAGTTCGACATGCCAGATTTCGTCGTAGTGCTTTTTCAGACCGGGAGGGACAAGAATCAGGAAAAAGATTCCAGCAAGTTCGACGACTGCAAGATCAAGAACGTTTATCCGAAGAATGGACGCAACGAAGTGTTCCCGCGCGAGAATTACAACCTCGACGTGACCAAAGACGATTACCTCAAACTTTACGAAGCGTTCTCGGCTTACAAACGCGTGACCGAGGGAAGCGTGGACATGTACTACACGCCCAGCGAGTTCAAAGCACGGAGACCCATGACCGTCATCAACACATCTAAGAGGAAGAAGGTTGTGGTCAACGATCGAACCAACATCAAGGTCGTCTGCGAGTTCCACGATGCCTTGCCCGAGGATACCCTATGCAGTGTCATCCTGATTGCAGAGAAGTCCTTCGCCTACGACGTGAAGAACGAGAGGGTCACAGAGCAGTTTTAACAAGTTTTTTAACATCTTTTCTTGCACAATAAGTAATTTTTTGGACTAGCACAATCAGTTACAATGGCACAATACGAATTTCACTAGTTCAGATCAGTTACAAATGTCAATTTCATTAGTTATCAGTTACAATATCTTTTTTTGCACTATAGCACGAGACAATCAGAATTTGCACAAAATTTGTTGTTGTTTTTACACGTGAAAATTAACAATAACATTTCTTTTTTTATCGTTTCATATGCTGTCGAAACATCAAAAACACATACACACACTAGAAAAAAAAGCATGCAACTTTATTTGTGGCCGCGGTGGCTCAGTCGGTAACGCGTCTGACTACCATGCTCAAGGTCCCGGGTTCGATCCCCGGCCGGTTCAAATCCGGGAACTTTTCTAACGGTGGAAGCGGCCCCGGCGCCTACCCAGCGTCGAATAGCATGGGTACCTGGGGGAAACCCTGGGGGGTAAAGGCGGTCAGGGGCGTGATGCTGATCACATCACCCCTACTCACGACCGGATCAAGAAAGTGTGGAGCGTTACCCCCACACCCCCTATATGCCTTCATGGCATGGTGCTATGCACAGGGGAACACTTTACTTTACTTTTACTTTTTTACTTTATTTGTAACACACACATATTCTCCATCTTCATCAAGAAAATATTATAATAAACATAATTATTTTTATCTATATCTCACAATAAAACTCTATATCCAAAAATATCACAACATCAAATAACACTAGAGTTGTTAGTACACGCTGCATGCATTACGGAGGTCCTCTGTAGAGTTTCATAGAAGTTTGAGAAAAAAAAAACACGTGAAACTCTACAGAGGCATGACTTTGTTAGCCGTGGCCATTAGAACTGTGTTGGGCACCACGCACCCTCGCGAGGTTATAGGGGCCAGGTATCCTAAAAAACAACAATTATTATTTTGTTTGTTTGCTTGCGTCACAATACAGGTGTGTGCGCGCGTGTGTGTGGCACATCGTTCCCCCGAGAGAGGTTTACAAAGGTCACGATATACGGAGTTGGAAAATTACGATATGGCGCATTCGCTCGTTACTGTTGCCAGCCATGGGTCTCTCTCTCTCTCTCTTCATCTTACACCAACGTTGGCATCTCTATTTTTTTTAGTTGTAAGTAAATTGCCAACACACTCTAGTTAATACTACTACATATTATACACACACACGCACACACATACTGCGTTGCCATCCACCCATCTCTCTCTCTTTTACAGCAGTGCCGGCTCTCTTTGTTTAGTATATGTAGGTTGGCAAAAATTGCTTTATGCGCTGTAAGGCAAGCCTCAAGCAAAATTGCCAGCTCCTTGCTTTAGGTTAGGTTAGACCAAAAAAAAACCTTGGTGATTTTTTTTCGAGTGAGGAGTTGGCAACGCTGATCTCCACTTGAGGGCGGTCAACCGGGTTGATTGCACAAGCAAAATTGCCAGCTCCTTGCTTTAGGTTAGGTTAGAGCAAAACAAATCTTGGTGATTTTTTTTCGAGTGAGGAGTTGGCAACGCTGATCTCCACTTGAGGGCGGTCAACCGGGTTGATTGCACAAGCAAAATTGCCAGCTCCTTGCTTTAGGTTAGGTTAGAGCAAAAAAGGCTGTGGGTAAGCTGTCGGTTGTTTAACTCTTCCCTTTCTCTTTTTTTTTCTTGTAAAAGGCTATGGCAAAAGTACCAGTGGGTTGGCAACCTTGCTTTATGCACTATAAGGCAAGCCTCAAGCAAGGTTGCCAGCTCCTTGCTTTAGGTTAGGTTAAACCCAAAAAAAACCTTGGTGATTTTTTCGAGTGAGGAGTTGGCAACACTGCGAGAAAATACCTCAAGCAAGGTTGCCAGCTACTTGCTTTAGGTTAGGTTAGACCCAAAAACAAAAACCTTGGTGATTTTTTCGAGTGAGGAGCTGGCAACACTGCGCGCGAAAAGTAGGTCAAAAGGCAGGCCTAGGATCGCCCATTCCACCTACTACGCCTTACAGAAAAATATCGTAAGGGGAGACAGCCTTATAGTAAAATGTCGTAAGGCGAAAAGTAGGTCAAAGGACGTGTCCAGAACGAAGCATTCCACCTACTCTTATGTTCCTCTTCCAGTAAATATTCAAAATAAGAAAGCAGTGGTCAATATAAAAAATAAAGATAAGTGTTTTCTGTGGTGTGTCTTGGCAAAACTTTACCCAGTTCATAGGAATCCAGAGCTAATTCATCATTATATACAGCATGAAACAAAGTTTATACATGCTATGTCAAATATCCAGTATCCTGTTGCTATATCTGATGTAACAAAATTTGAAAAACAGGCAAAAGAACTCTTAGCAATCAATGTGTATGCCTATGCAGAGAATAATTTTGTATATCCTCTCAGAATAAACACCATCAATAATGATAATGCTACTGTTATTGATTTGTTACTTATTTCAGATAACAAGAATTTCCATTACTGTCTAATTCGTAATCTCTATCGTTTGGTTAGAAGTCAAATAACCAAACATAACAGGGAAATTAAGATTTGTCACAGGTGTTTGACCATGTTTGATAATCAAGCTCAACAGAATTATGTCAAATTTAATAATCAAGAAATTGCTATCCAGAAACTTGAAGAGCACAAAAATATTGTGGTGAGAACAAACTTGTGTGTATGATTATGCCCAAACCAAAAGAGGTGGAGAAATTCAAACAACACAAGGCCATGTTCGAGCATCCAGCTATAATAATAGCAGATTTTGAGGCATTTCTTAAACCAATAAAGTATTCAGACCCTAATCCTGAAATATCTTCTACTACACCTTATCAGTTACATGAGGTCTGTAGTTATGGTTACATAGTTGTGTGGCGAAATTCATTAAAACCTAATGAGCCTTATGTATATAGAGGATCTAATGCTGTCAACCACTTTTTCCAAAAAATATAAAAGAAGAAGTAAGGAAAATTGGTAAAATATTATCTGTGTCAAAACCAGGAGTACCATTATCTGCTGCTGAAGAGCAATTGTATGATGCTACTGAGATTTGCCCACAGTGCAATTTATATTTTACAAATGAAAATAAAAAAAGTTTATCACCATTGTTATTTCACAGGAAAGAATCTTGGGGTCTTGTGTAATAGCTGTAATCTCAAAATACAGAGAGACAAATTTGTCCCCATATTCTTTCATAATAGCAATGGTTATGATTTCCACTATTTAATTAGGCATCTAAGTTATGATACAGAGCATATAGATGTTCTAGCAGAAAATCAAGAGAGATCCATTAGTCTTAGCAAAACAGTAAAGATTTCTGAGAACAGTACTATTAAGATGAGATTTCTAGACTCTATGAGATTTCTCTCTGCTGGCCTGGATGCTTTTGCCAACAAATTATCTGATGATCAGTTCCAAATTACAACTAATAGTTTTCCTGGCTTAGGCATAGAACATATTAGACAAAAATTGGTTTATCCATATGAATATGTGACTGACCATACTAAGTTTGATGATGAATCTCTTCCTCCACAAAAGGAGTTCTACAGCCAACGCAGAGAAAAGAATATTACAAATAAGATTACCATCATGCACATCTAATGTGGAAGAAATTAGGGTGTAGGACAGTGGGATATTACCATGATGCCTATCTAGAATTGGATGTGACAATTCTTGCTGACGTATTTCAGGCCTTTAGAAAATTGTCTATGAATATATATAAATTGTACCCAGCACACTTTTATAGCCTCCGAGGATTAGCTTGGGCAGCTATGTTGTTGAAAACAAAAATTCAATTGGAGCTTATTACAGACAGACATGTTTGTTTTTATAGAGAAAGCTATATGTGGTGGCATGGTACAATGTACACAAAGATATGCAAGGGCCAACAACATACATATGACAGAATATAACACAAATGACCTTCGAGCTACATATTCTATGTTGATGTAAATAATTTATATGGTTATTCAATGATGCAGAAACTCCCCTATGGTGGTTTTCAGTGGAGAGAATTTACATCAATAGATATACAAAATGTTGATGATACTAATTATGGTTTCTTTGTTGAGGTGGATCTTGTTTTTCCTCATGAATTACACAAACTGTTTTCTGATTTGCCACCAGCTCCTGAGTTCAAGTGTCCACCTGAATCAAAACAGAAGAAGATTCTGATATGAGAGATATGTCATACACTATAAGAATCTCAAATTTTTAATGGAGAAAGAGGTTCGTATGGTGAAAATTCGAAGAGTTCCTAGATTCAAGCATTCAGAGTGGTTGAGGCCTTATATTGAAACTAACACAAGACACAGAACACTTGCTACTTCATCGATTGATTGATTGATTTAGTTTATTTTACTTCGGGTTTGGTGCCTGTTGGCTAATTTGCGAAGATGGGGATGAGTGATGAAATTATGAAATTGATGAATGGACATTCACAAACAACTAAGCCCGAGCAGGATTCTGTGAAAATTGTTCCCAGTGAATTCAAGGCACACAGACCAATGTTTTGTCATCAACACATCAAAAATAAAACAAGTAGTATTCAATGATAGAACAAATATCAAAATTGTATGTGAATTCCATGAGCGTCTGCCTGACAACACTTTATGTAGTGTTATTCTTATTGCAGAGAAGACTTTTGTATATGATGTGAAAAATGAGAGTCACAGATCAATTTTATTTGTCAAAACTCTCTTGATTGTTTATATTATTTAGATCCAAATATTATAAAATTAACTCTTAAATAAGAGTATATAATAAGTAACATACTTAGTATTTACTAGATCTGAGTAAATATGAGTAAAAATTATATTTTATTTTTTATGCATATCTTAAAAACTACCTTAGGTAAAAGCAAAGCAGAAAATAACTAGTAATCCAGTAGTCAGTAGTTTTTTATATCTAAGAAACTACCTTGACACCATTCTCAAACAAGACTAGTCACCTGGTTGGAGCATAAGTTAAGTACACTCTCAACCAATCAACAGAGTGTCATTTGACTCTGAGGGTAGAATATTCCCAAGTTAGACATTTCAAGAATGTTAATCATCCTAGTACGAGAGTTTATTGTTCGTACCATGGTTAGGCAATTTGCTGCACCTAGAAATTGGCTAAATCCACCAGAAGATATGAAAATACAGCTTAATTCTGCCAAAATAGACCATAGTATCAATTGGCTTTGTACAAGGTGTTGTCAGAAACAACTAACTAGTACTACTTGTAGTCGTCGTCTGAGATGTTCAGGTTGTAAAACTCGCGTTTCTACCGTTCCTACCGTCTTTGAGGTAGACGTTCTTGTTCTGCGGTTGTCGAACTGGCTGGAATCTTTCTCTTGATTGTCGCCCTTCCCCGTCTGGAGAGTACGGCCGCAAATTCGGACATGTACCGGATGCTGTTGAACTACGTGGTCACGTCCAATTCGAAATGATTGCCGGAAGCAGGCTTCTGCACACACTGGTAGCAGCAAAACTGGATGGGTACTTGGGAAGTCTTCAAAGATGTCGGCTTTGTACTTGAGGACATAATTGGATTCGTATCCAGCATGCGGAGGTCCATGGACCTTACGAGGCACATGGCAGCGTCAGGTAGCGTGTTGGGAAGCGGAGTGGTCCCGTCCGCGTCCAACGTGCTGTAACGCATCAGCGCGTTGTAGTCGTTGGTGGCTCTGCGAAAAGTGACGCAAACCGCCCTTCCACATGATCTCCGCGTAGTCGGAGAAGAAACCGGGCAGCAGGCGCATGGGTAACAGCACCGAGTGGCTCTTGGTTTTGATCGTCGCGCACGCTTCGAATCCCCCCGCTTGGTAGTATGCGGCGTCGGCCTTGGATAATTTCAATGTTCCCACGGCCGTCGAGGTGATCTCGGGGTAGTCGACTCTATCGATGACCGTGCCGTGCTTTCTGACTTCCACCTCAAGAACAGGTACGGCACAAAGTTGTCCACGAGCCTCAGGTTCGTGTTGTTAGGGAAAACTTCGCCGTTCTCCCTCTTCACCACGTCGAACTTGACGTACAGGTCGGATCTCCGCAGATGCACGAATACGTCCCCGACGTCCACATCGAACTCGATCTCTCGGTTCGGTTCGTTGAGGTTCACGAACGTGCGACGGTTGGGAGGGAAAGACTGCAACTGGTAACTCTCGATTTGTTCCATGATGGTTATTTATTACACATTGATCTCCACGACGGCAGTGGTCGTGGCTTCGGCGAAATCCATCACCTCGCCCTTCTCGTTGGTCACCACCAACTCTATGTTGTCTATGCGGTTGCGAGACACGGGAAAGTATATCGGTGACGAGGGCGTGTAGATGATTGGCTCCATGAACTCCGAGTTGGGCTTGAACGTGGCGATGATCCCCGTCTGCTTGTGGCTGCCCGGGATGCCCGGGATGCCATCCGAGGACTTGGTGATCATGCCTTTCGCCTCGTTGCAGTGCACGTTCAGAGTCTCGACAGCTAGAAATTTAGGAATGTTGTCGCCAATGTGCTTGATGCCAGGTTCGAGCTTGGTGCCGTTCTCGAATCCCAGGAGCTCTCCGACAGTACCCCGGTCCACGATTTCCGTGGCAGACACCAGTTTCACCCTGTGGGTCACGGAGTTCTGCGACAGCAGCACGTCTCTCGGCAAGTGGGCCTGCTAGGCAGACAGGTTGTACTGGCCGGGTGTGATGCTGATTTTTTCGCTACCTTGACGGTGTTGTTATGCACCGTCACGTTGGGTATCAGGTACATGCTGTAGAATGCGCGAAGGGCGATGGATTTAGGATAGATGATGTCGTTATGCAACGAGAGCTTCAGGACCGAAGTCTCGCTGGTGAGATGGAACACTCCCATCGTGCTTTGAAAATCCTTGATCGTCGGGTTATTTATTCGCGAAAGGAACACCGAGCATGGAAACGTAGAGATGATCGAAGTTTACTTCCTCGAAACCTTGCATGCGTTCGTCTTTGTAGTAGAGGTTGGAAGCGCCGAGATACTTCACCATCCCAGCAGGTGGCACGCCGCCGAAAGAATCGAAAACGAAAGCATTGTCGTTTGCTTGCTTGTGGTAGTAGATCCAATACGTCCCCGAATTTTCGTAAGTGTCCAGGTTGACTACGCCACACTCTCTTATCTTCACGTTAGAGGGTAGGGAATCGGACATAAAAACTCCCCTAAAATGCTTGATCCCCAAAGGTTTGATCAGAGATTCAATGTCTAGGCTCTTCTTTTTTATAAACTTCCTCAGAGCTTCGAGGCTGTTTTTTTGCTTCCTGCCCACGTCTTTCCCATTTTTTCCATGGCTAGGTTGTGGCGTTTCTGCTCTTCCAGCTCGGCCTTCTTCTTAGCGTCGATGACGGTCTTGGCGATGGCGGCGCTGCCTCCTGCCAAGGTACCCACGGCGCCTAGAGCGGCCAGGATAGCCGGGATGCTGAATATGAAACCACCTGTCTTCTGCTGCTTTCGTGAGCGCTGCAACCTCCTCAACTGGAGAGTGCTGATCAGCAATTTCATTCGATGGCCTTTGACCAAGCAGGAAAGTTTCTTCTCCCTCTGTTCTTAAAAAACAAGAGCTCCAAGAGACTTGAAGTTCGCGTAGGGCACCTGGTGGACGACACCCTTCGGCTTCATGGTGGCAGTATGTTATTGATATATCGTGGGAGGCGAGGAAGAAAGTTGTTGCTTTGATCAATGCGATGAGGTGATTGATTATGCTGCTTCTTTCTGCTTCTTTCGTATCCTTCCTTGCCTCACCTCGTGAAGCTTGTCCAACCTGTCGTCCAACTTTACCCCTGCTTATATTAGGAGGGGGTACAATTTGCCCGTAGAAAAGTGACTGTCCCCTTAAATCCTGCTTATATCAGCAGGGGATAAAAATTCCCCGTAGAATAGTGACTGCCCCATAAAATCTTTCTTATATTAGGAGGAGGTACAAATTCCCCGTAGAAAAGTGACTGCCCAATTAAATCTTTCTTATATTAGGAGGGGGTACAAATTCCCCGTAGAAAAGTGACTGTCCCTTTAAATCCTTCTTATATTAAGAGGGGGTATAATTTACCCGTAAAAACTGACTGCCCACTTAAAACCTTCATATATATGGAGGTTTTTTTTCCGTAGAAAAGTGACTGTCCCCTTAAATCCTGCTAATATTAGGAGGGAGTAAAAATCCTCGTAGAAAAGTGACTGCCCCTTTAAATCGTTCTTATATTAGGAGGGGGTACAAATTCCCCGTAGAAAAGTGACTGCCCCCCTAAATTCTGCTTAGGAGGGGGTAAAAATTTCCCCTTGGAAAAGTGACCGTCCCCTTAAATCCTTCTTATAATAGGAGGGGTACAATTGCCTCGTAGAAAAGTGAATGCTCCCTTAAATCCTTCTTATATTAGGAGAGGGTACAATTCCCCGTAGAAAAGTGACTGCACACTTAAATCCTTCATATATATGGAAGGGGTACAATTTCTCCGTAGAAAACTGACTGTCCCGTTAAATCTTTCTAATATTAGTAAGGAGTACATTTTCCCCATATAAATGTGACTGCCCCCTAAATTCTTCTTATATTAAAAGGGGGTACAATTTCCCCGTAGAAAAGTGACTGCCCCATTAAATCCTTCTTATATTAGGTGGGTTACAATTTCCCCGTAGAAAACGGACTGCCTCCTTAAATCCTTCTTATATTAGATGGGGGTACAATTTCCCCGTAGAAAACTGACTACCCCCTTAAATCCTTCTTATATTAGGAGGTGGTACATTTTCACCGTAGAAAAGTGACTCTCCCCTTAAATCGATCTTATATTTTCCCCGTAGAAAAGTGACTGTCTCCTTAAATACTGCTTATATTAGGATGGGGTTAAAGACCGCACTGCGAGATCATTCTCGGAGGATGTGTGTTTCTAGTACGGTCTTGCACCTTTCAGACAGGGCCGAAGTAAGAAATGAGCAATTATTTTCATCAGTTGTTCGCCTATAGTCGAGAAAGGTATTTGTTAAAGTTTAACCATGAAGGAGTGGACTTGCTGAAATATTTGGATGATCAAAACCGATTATTCAAAGAAATGTGTCTTCATGAGCGTCAGTTCTATGTGGAGACACACAAGTATCTAATGCACAGTCATGGGAAAAAAATACTTCCCCAAAGCAGCCATAATAACAATAGACTTTTGGGGGAAGTATTTCTTTCCACTACTTTTACTCAACTGATGAATATCTAAGCATGCAATAATACATACATACTGTAGAGATATGGAGACTATTAAACCGAGAAAACCTCGTCATGTTAATATTCACACTTGTTTATTTCCTGAACTTGTCCGACCAGCGAGTGATCCCAAGAATGCGCTAACTTGTAACTTCCGTAAAACAAGGAACTGGAAGGCAAACGCGTGGATCTAAACAAGATCCATCGTGTTCGAAAGGTTTAACAACCTTTCGACGCCTGAGATTATAAAAGCAAGCTCCTACCCGGAGCTCGCTCTCTTTTGGATTCTGACACTCATCGACGCTACATGGATAATTAGTCCGATTACTTTACAACACATTACATTGCTGAACTACGACGATGGAACACGGAGTTACCGCTGCCTAGCATGCTACAAGGCGCAAGGGATTGCTCGGTCTGGTGAGCTGAGGGTCGCTGGATAGAACCTTGGCAACTTTCACGATTCGGTCTGCGAGAAGCATCAGGACAAGACATCACACACACCTACCAGGTATGAACAAGCGTGAATAACCTTTACACCAACTTTCCATATCTCTACCCTCCTAACGGAGCAGCTTCAGCCAACAGATATTATTAAGCTCTACCTAAATGTTTAAATGAAACTTCTCTGTGACCTCAGATCCAGGTAAAACGGGATTACAACATGGTGGAGGTGCTTCAGGCCCTTTTTTGCAATTAAGTACCCTCCTGTACGAATTGCTTTACATTAAATTATTCTCTCCCCTCCCTCCCTCCCACTTTGGGAGCATTTTTAAAGTAAATTTTTAGTAATTCCACCTCATACTCCCACAGTACGCTTAAGATGCGTCAGACCCAGTGACAATTTTGTGTATTACCCTATGGAAAACAACCCCTCTTTTCTCTTTTTATGCCGATTCCCCCCCTTTTTTTTCAACAAAATCTAGTTCTTCTGCATAACATGTATTCAAGCATCATTCACACAGGAATGAGAACACTTGCTTATACTTATTTGACCAGCGATATATTAATGACATAAATAACTGTATAACCATACTTTCCTTTGTTCTTTGGTCAGCACGACGAACCTTCGTTTATGAATACGTCACAGATAGCGTTGCACGAACACCTAGATTCCTCCCTCGACCAAATCATAGAGTTAGCAACTGCAATCACGGCAAATCCAATAAATTCACGTCCTTTATCCCCAATTCCCTCCCCTCCACTAACACGGTTAAGGTCTGCTAATAGAAATTACCCTCAATTTGTCCTTGGACTGCAAACACCCGACAGAAACCAACCTCAACCCTTAGCAAGTACCCCAGCTCCCGTTTCAACTCCCTCTAACACTGTTAATAGTTCTGGTAACGTAGCTGTAGAAATTTCCACCACTAACATGGCCACCCCAATCCCCACTGCATTATACCCGGCACCATTTAGCGGAAATGACCCAAAAGACATTGACTCATTTTTCCTCAAGTTCCAAAATGTAGCACACGCCGCATAATGGTCGGAAGCTAAGCGTAAAGAGATGTTACCTTTATTTTTGACTGACACCGCTTTAACTTATTTTCATGACATACAGAAACGACCCAATTTTGTAGACTTGACATACACCCATATCAAAGACGAGCTAAGTACGCTATTTAAGGGATCATACCTATCAGCAGATCCTGTACAGATAATACTTGCAAAGAAGCAAATGATAACCGAACCCATTCACACCTACGTTATTGCTAAAAAGGCATTAGTCCAGCAATTTTTCCCGAACGCCACTGAAGAACAAACACTCTCTTATATCATCACGGGACTGCGAGCCAAGTACATTGGCTGTTTAACCAACAAGCATTTCGCCAAAACAGAAGAATTAATTGCCCACCTACATAATTTCGAACGCCAGCAGTCATTAATTAATTCACGTATGTTGGAGGAGAAATTGGAAATAGATCAGGCAATCGCTCAGGCGAGCTTGCCCCAGACATTCACCCCGTCACCACTTCAGAGCAATTATTTTCATCAGTTGTGCGCCTATAGTCGAGAAAGGTATTTGTTAAAGTTTAACCATGAAGGAGTGGACTTGCTGAAATCTTTGGATGATCAAAACCGATTATTCAAAGAAATGTGTCTTCATGAGCGTCAGTTCTATGTGGAGACACACAAGTATCTAATGCACAGTCATGGGAAAAAAATACTTCCCCAAAGCAGCCATAATAACAATAGACTTTTGGGGGAAGTATTTCTTTCCACTACTTTTACTCAACTGATGAATATCTAAGCATGCAATAATACATACATACATACATACATACATACATATACATATATATATATATATATATATATATATATATATATATATGTGTGTGTGTGTGTGTGTGTGTGTGGTGTGTATAAAAGTAAAACATTGAATTTCACGGTACCTCAGGTCATATCTCCCTTTTTTCTAGTTATTCTATTTCTTCGCATTTCCGTTTCATCCATTTCTCTTTTGCTTTATCCGTTTCCCTTCTTAGCTGGTTATTGTGCTATATGCTCGTCGTGCCGTTCTGATATGAATATATTTATATAGCTTAGGCGGTTATTAATTACGTACTCTTTGACTGAGCGATCCCACCCAAAGGTAAGGCAATAGGGGGAAGGGGTGCGCCCTGCGTCTCTCTGGTGGACTGTTACTAGGCTCCGTCGTCTTCGCTCTTCCTTCCTGGATAGGCTGCTAGGCTCCGCTCTTCCTTCCTGAATGGGCTTCAATGCTCAGCTGGGTTCGGCTCGGGGCTCACTAGGGTAGAGCACGATGTCGAGTTTGATCTCAGGGCGTATAATCTTATACTTAGTTACCAATGGACATTTCCACTTTGACATGAAAAACGTTTTAAATCCATTCAATTTACAGATAATAACAGAAACATGAGATGTGCAAAATATCTCGGCGATATTTGTCTTGGTTCTCGAGAAACAACCCTTCAAACACAGCTGAAATTCATCTCCTACGTCACGGATTTGAAAACGTCCTCTCCACAGACACGAGGACCTCTGACGTCATCACTTACAAAGGCGTGCAGGCAGGGCTTTTACTCGTCCCGTCAACTTAGCATGAGCCGCGGAAGCGACAGGAAAGTCACTTGTTACTGTGCAAAACAAGTATCTTGTAACTTCCAGTGCAAAACTCTGTGTTCCATCTCTTGGAGATGAATTATGCCCTAGCAGTATAGCAGTATTTACTATAATTCAGCCACTCGGTAGAGGGTTTTCCCATTAGGGTGACAAAGCAAAACTTGTAACAGTCAATGGCTGATCACGTGAACAGCGTTGTTTATTGCGAATACATATAGGTTGGTTCTGACTGGCAAGAACTTAATGTTATAGGAATGCCTTTCCTGGAATTACAATTATTTTCGTCATAATATTTTCTTCACAAATTTTAAGATAATACCTTTAGAACACTCTGGTTTACACGCCAGTTTCTGAATATAAGAGGTGATACGATATAAAAAGGTACGGGGAGTTTTTAAATTTCCTGCCGTAAATGACAGTTTTCTTCAGTTAATATACAGGGGATGGACAAAAATATGGAAACCACGACATCGGAACGGGTGATATCGACGCAATTTTTCCACTTGAAATCGGACGCGGTGCGACATTCTTTTGTTTTGCGTCGTGAGATTGGACCCTTTCGGACTGTTAGGAGTCGACAGTTGCGCTGTAGATAACGTGCAGTGCTGTTGATACTGAATCATGTCCGAGCTGACAGTGTTTCAAAGAGGGCAAATTCTTGGTGCCCGCCTTGCAGGGACCTCTGTTACCACAGTAGCCATGTTATTTGGTGTATCGAGAGGGACTCTATCCAAGATCATGATGACATAATAGTGTGTCCGGAAAGACATCATCAGATAAGCACCTGCGGGGACGAAACTGTACACTGAGTGACAGAGACAGAAGGACACTGTGAAGGATTGTGATCATGTCTTGCATGACGAATGGTGCAACATCAAATTACCCACCATCCAGGACTTGTATTTGTGCATTCCTCGGAGTCTGCAGGTCGTTTTGGAAGCTAAAGGCGGTCCTGCACCTTATTAGCTACAGCATTCCGGCTTTTCCTCGCAGGTGTTGCCATATTTTTGTCCATCCCCTGTATATATTGCAAATGTTTATATTTAGCCTACTTTTACGTCGCTTTTCCGTCACTTTGTTTAACCGCAACTATGAGAACGCATCGTTAATTTAGTATGTTATCTTCTCTAACATCACATTTCATCACATTTCACGGAAAATGTCTCGTCTCGTGAGCAACACTAACATTAACAATAGAAGCATCCCCCTAGCTGTCCCCAAAGTCTCGAGCAAACATCCTCCCATGTAAGAATTTCCAGTTCAATAAAATGTCACTCACAAGGAAACAGTCATGCCCAGGTCGAGAGTCAAACTTCGAACATGCGACTTCCTCAGATAAATCATGAATTTTGTGTATAATAATTACAACGCCAGTTCATTCCTGGTAATTCTGAATCTGCGGTTTGGTTTGCATAAGCAGGATAATAATCAGTTTTCGAGGGCTCGTACCGTCAAAACGACGAGTCAAACAAAAAAAAAATATTAAGAAAGGTTGTTTTTTTGTATTTATAATGATAAGCCTTTGCATACGTTGTTAATTCTATATTTTTCGAGACTTGAGACGAGAACGAGAATTGCCCTCCCAAACCGAGATGGATGTTTATAAATCGAGACGAGACTGTCAATGAGACATTTACAAATAAACTAGAGACAGACATTTACAACTCTCAACGAGAACGAGACCAAGGCTGCCATGTCTCGTCTCCATAGGATCCTTAGTGGTGAAGTTGTGAACCAACCAATTAATGCGTTCGGGGTAACGAGATGAGGCGGCTTTTTTCGCAGTACAAAATTCAAAATATATCGTACCATTTCAGTATGGGATATTGTTATACACATGGGCGTATATATAGTTCACGTTGGGGGATGGATCAACTTTTGGTATGATTAGGGTTGCTTTATTTCGTAAGTGAAAATCCAGGATACTGCTGAGTCCCTTGTGGGAGCAGGGGGTGCTGGACCCGACAAAGTTGTGTGTATATAGTCACGAAGTCACGCTAGTATTGATACTTTTCTGTTCATCTTGTGTCACTGCGTTTTTTAAAACAAAATATCTGTAAGATGACTCGAGGGGGAAAAAATAACTGATTTCACAGTCTCAATGCAGTTTCTTATCGCAGAAATTCCGAATGTGGAAATTCTTATTTTGCACTACATAAGTTACGGTAAATTTCGATAAATATAAGTTTAAAATATATATATTTTTGAAAGTTTGGTCAGCAACCAATTTTACAAGCAATATTTTTCGCATGACCTGAGAACACGCACGCAGCAGAACCCTTTCATTTATCTTGCACGTGAGCAACAGGGATATTTCATGGAAGAATGATCATAACAAAACATAGCTTTCCTTTTCACTATCGCTCCTACTTCCATTATTTAAATCTGTACAGATTTGTAAAACTGCTGCACATGTTCGCTGACCGGGGGCTACCCCCAGTAAACTGGATGCTTGAAGCAGACGACAAACGAGCTCTCTCTAAATCGTGACGTATTAACATGGCGCGGCATGTTTTCAGCGCAACGCTAGCCTCGTAACTTTGGAAGTCTCGTTTTTGCCTTAAACTGGACGAAGAGAAACGCGAGAACTTGCAGGGGTCATGTTTCCAGTGTGTAGTTTTCAAAATTTTTGTAAAAAAATTGAGTGGAAATGTCCATTCTCTAATGGTCGCCAACGGGTAATCCCAACAGTCTGATACTGCCAATCTCGTAAAACTTTATAATAATCGACTATGATTGATTTAAATAACAAATTTATTGTCGAAGACAAAATTAAACTGATACGCAGCACTTTACATGAAAGAAGTCTTTGGCACTTGGAGCCGCCAGCGGATAGTTCCAAGGGGCTGACACTGCTCCTTCGGATGGCTCGTGTGCTGAAAGCCAAAAATGACCCTTGTTATCGGGTGGCACACTTCTTAACCTTCCGGATCCCCCCCCCCCCTCGTTCATCCGTTTAGAGGGTTATGTCCCTCTCTTCAGCACGTGCTAGATAATTTTTGACAGATGATAATAATAATAAATAGTGTAAGTGCACTTTTTCTATATTTAGATTTGTGAAGTGAACCCAGAACTGGTCTTGAAACGACCTAGGATTTATATTACTATATTATATTTTACCCTACTTTCATTCTTATGTTTGTAAATTTTCTTTCTTGTAGTTTGGTTATTAGTTGCAATATGAAGGGTATATATTGTGGTCGTAATTGTGGTGGATGATGTATGTTATAGATTTCATAATCAGGGTGTCCGCGGCCGATGGTCAACGTATACAGAGTTAAAAGATGTTGTAATGGAGTATGCAATCTGTATGGGTAACAGTTGTGTATTGCATCTTCACGGATTATGTGAACCAGGTGTGGGTGTTCTTTGTCCATCCTGCTATTTATATATTCTTTTCGTAATGCCTCCAGGTGAAGTGTTATGTGGGGAAAAGTTATTCGTGCGTATAAGAGTAGAGTTGGACCTGGCAGTTTAATACTGTATGCCATGTCTCTCTATGATTTGTAGTCGTTCATAGAACGAGTCCCCTGCTGAAAGCCGTGCTGTAAGTAAATACGTGAGTACTGGCCTAAGAAAGGCCTGATAGGTATTTAGGAGGATGTTTGCTCGAAGTCCCCAATGAGTGCCAACGAGTCTTCATCAGCTCCCGCCTGTTTTTGGCTTTCTTTTCGAAGTTCTGCAAGTGTGGTTTCCATGCTAGTTTTGTGTCAAAAATGACACCAAGGTATTTGACACTGTTGGTAGGAATTATGCGTGTGCCACGGATTTTGAGATCTAACATATTGGGATTTATTTGTACCCGTGAACGGCATCCAATTGGAAAAAATATTATGGTTGTGTTTTTGTGCTGATAATGTTGAGTCTCCAAGTGTCGCGCCATCGTTGAAATACATTAATAGCTGGTTGCATAATGCGATTTATTTCTTGGATTGTAGAACCACAAGCTGTATCATCTGCGTATTGGTATGTTGACACCTGTGAGAATGTTGGCATATCTGCTTCATAAAGTAGGTAGAGAATTGGGGATATTACAGGTCCTTGTTGTACTCCGGCGTTCAAGAAGATAGGATGAGACAGATTGTTATTTGTTGTTACATATGCCATTCAGTTGGTAAGAAAGTTGAAAATTAATCAAATGTAACAGAAAGGAAGGCGAAACTTATGTAGTTTATATATGAGGCCAGTGTGCCACACTTTATCGATCAAATAGTATTAAACAAGGGTTTAGATGTATTAAACTGGTTGTACATTCGATTTGAGAGTCTTAGTAGGTTATCCAAGACGCTAAAGTGTGGCCTAAATCCGGCTTGGTGTATCGGGAGAAAATTATTTGACAATAAGTGAGAGTGCAATCTGCGGACTAAATTTTTTTCGAAGATTTTGCTGAGTGTTGACGTTAGTTGTATAGGTCTATTGCACTTTGGATCTGTACGATCCTTATCAGGCTTCGGAAACATGAGTACTTTAGAAACTTTCCGTTTGATAGGGTAACATTCTGTGTGGAGGATGAAATTGTATATTAATGCGAGAAATGACAACATTGCTAGTGCAGCCATCTTTATCAAGACATATGTTATGGAATCAAACCCTGGGGCAGTGTTTCGTTTGTTGCGGACTGTGTTTCTTATATCTTCGGTGCAGGCACGTATCCAGAGGGGGGGCTCAGGGGGCTCGAGCCCCCCGAAAGTTTTAGGTTTACACTAGATAAAATGAGGTTTTTGGTTTCTTGTGGTGTGAAATAAAATAATGTGACAATAATTTAAGCAGAGAAATAATTATCGAGGCAAGACGGAGAATGTTCCGTAACCCTGTTATTGACAATAACACATATCCAAGATGGGGCACAGGGGGCTCGATCCTCTCCCCAGGAAACTTTTCAGTTTACGATAGATAAAATTAGGTTTTTGGCCTCTTGAATGATGTGAAAATAATTTAAGGAGAGAAATAATTATCGAGGCAAGACTGAGAAAGTTTTATACCCCTGTTATTGTTAATAGCACATAGCCAAGGTGGGGATGAGGTGGCTCGAGCCCCCCCCCCCTCAGGAAATATTTCAATTTACACTAGATAAAATTAGACTTTTGGCGTCTTGAATAACGTGAAGATAATAAATTTATAAATCTGTGAGAAATAATTATCGAGATAAGACGGAGAGTGTTCTATAACCCTGTTATTGTTAATAGCACGTATCCAAGGCGGGGTTGAGGTGGCTCGAGAACCCCCCCCCCCAGGATTTTGTTTTATTTTTCACTAAATAAAATTAGGTTTTTGCCTTCTTGAATAATGTGACGATGATTTAAGGAGATAGACAATTATCGAGGCAAGACGGAGAATGTTCTATAACCCTGTTGTAGATAATATTGCACGTAAACTTTTCTTGCGCTTTCGGTGTTGTCGCAGCGCACTTGAGCACTATGTAGAGACTTGTCAGCATTTGGAAGCTGCACAACAAAGGTAGCGCCACACGTAGGGCGTTTCTTTGTATTTTCTAATCTCTGGAAGGCGGGAGAGGGTATGTTCTTGATTGAGAGAAGGAGTCAACTGCTGGCAATATTAACGAATCGTTTTATCTGCGGAACGTTCTAGAATATAATGAGGATATAAATATGTGGATTCAATTTTTCGGTTCATCTCTACAAAGATCGGTTAATGAGATTTCAGAGGTAAGTGTGACAATTCATACAGTCGATTAGTGATCAGTCAGCGTCCTCTGGTTGCATTATAAGATACAGTGATTCGAAAATGAAGACATTGACGATAGTAGAACTTCCGGGGCCTCAATGTAGTGCTAGTTCAGGTCGAGGGCCGAAGAGATGGAAGGTCTCTCTCTCTCTCTCTCTCTAAAGTGAATATTTCAGCAATACCGGATATTGGAGTGGTATATTAAAACAGAAATAAGCTGCATAGATCAACTGAAAATCGAAGTTTTGAGTGATGATTTAGTTTTGCCACAACTAAATTTCGTATATGCAGTCCGAGAATGTCATGGTATAAAAGAATACTTTTGTTTAAGCCTACTGGGTTCAAAATACATTCAAACACTTAACTACCATAAAGAGACAGCCGAAAATTTTATAAATGTCGAGAAGAGAAAGCAAGAAGATGTTGCATATGTAGACATTTTAGGCGGAAATTGCAGGCTCTACAAGGACCCGAATCAGGGCTCTACCAACTGAGCCACCTAGCCATCCTTGACTTAACCGATTTTTCGTTAAAATGTCTACATAGTACATGTCCTGTGTATATCAAATCGTAAGGTTTGCAGGTATAGTGAACAAGCACAGAAAATATAGGAGAGAGAAGAAAACTGAGGATCGTTCCCACCGGTTGAGTAGAATTTTTTTCTTCTGTGGTCAGGAAGAGCTACTACTTCGAGGTGACAATGACAGTGACCTAATAAGGGAGATTTCACACCGTGTCACTTGAGGATTTCACAAGTCGAATTTAGGTTTGTGCGGCCTTTTGTGTCGCTACGGTGTGAAACGTTGCTGTTGATTGGCCCATTCCAATCGACATGTTTCGCGTGTCCCTTCGGTCTGAAACCTTCCTAAGTCTTGAAAATCTAAGTTACAAGTATGGAAAATTAGAGCCTTTTTAAGGTTAGGTGTGAAGGCAGGCAGACGACAGCACCCTAAAAGATCATATCCAACCCTGCAGGAAGAATGCATCTTACTTCAATCTCGAATACGGAATGATAA
The DNA here is from genome assembly GCF_977018435.1 of Lepisma saccharinum. Classification (NCBI taxonomy): domain Eukaryota; kingdom Metazoa; phylum Arthropoda; class Insecta; order Zygentoma; family Lepismatidae; genus Lepisma; species Lepisma saccharinum. The sequence continues at coordinate 696,525 of NW_028142937.1, forward strand.
AAACTTCTGGTGAGTTGATTTTAAAAAATGTGTCCGAGATAAAGACTGGCTTGCCCAGGATTTTCGGAATGGAGAGGGGTTACGCGTACTATTTTTGGTGGTCAATCCTGATTTTGCCATTTTTTTCCTGTCTTTGACGTTCTTTATTTTTCTTTTTTTTTTTAAAAAAGAAGAAAGGAATACTGGGTCAAATGGGGTTATGATCTCAACAACCCTCCCTTGGGTACGTCACTGGAGATACATGAATAAGCATTTGATCATACTGGGAGACGAAACATTAGATGTGTTGGGAACGGAATGGTTTTCATTGTGCATTAATTGTTTCGTGATCCAGCTGTATTCGAGAAGACTTCTTTTGTTTCTTGCCGATATATGACAAGACAGCGGAAGCTGTGAACAATTTTATAAGAGCTGCAAACTTTTTAGGACAAGACACGTTAGTAGTGTTCAGGCTCGAATCAGAGATACATATTCGAGAGCTGTCTGCATCCAGTTCGCAGCCCACAATTTGAATCTTGCGTTGTCGAGTGGATTATCCATCCCGTGCATGTGTAACAGTTTCGTAAAAACACTCAAAGACACCATAGATGTTTTATGCCTGATGAGAAGAAATGGACAAACACACATACTGAGATGGTTCCGGCACACAATGTTAATGCATCCAAACAGAGGAGTCGAGTGGTAAAAAAATGTTCCGATTTCACGTTCTGATTAAAATGACAGCCTTACAGTGGTGACAATTTAAGGGGTAGTTGCTCCTCATTTTTTGCCTCAACATTATGGCCTCTTAATGTTAAGCTTTGTCTACCAAGAGAAAGTAAACTTTCCTTGCACCGCCCTCCGCCCCCCCGTTTTGGAACCCAATTGCCACCACTGGTCTTAAATATACAATTGTGAGGTTCTTACTATACCTCTTTAAAAAAATGGTGTTGAGCCCCCCCCGAAAGGAATTCCTAGATACGTGCCTGCTTCGGTGGTAATTAAAGTAGTAAGAGGGTGGTTTGCGTTGATAGCATGATAACAATTGGGTTGCAGTTGTCTATTTTCTGGATGTACCTTCCTTGCTATTTGAAATTCTAGTCTGAAATTGTAGGCAAGCAGAGACGGAGTAAATGTGTCTTGGAGCACCTGTGCAAATGCATTCGCCTTATAGGAATCATTTACAAGAGCTTGTTGTTGTGAAATTAGAGGCTACGTGGTACTTGTGTATTTTCCTGTAAGCATGTGAAATCGTTTCCAAATTTGATAGGATGGCTTTCGGCATCAAGGTGATTGCATGTTTCGATCCACCGACGTTGTTTGTATGCCTTAATGTAATTATGGACAGTTCTTATCCATTGGCGATGGACTCGTAGACATTCGGGATTCCTTGTATGTACGTATTCCCGATAGGCGCGACGGGATGCAGTCACTTGGTGAAGGTATTTAGGAGGTAGTTTAGGATTATAACTGTTCACAGTTGTCTGTGGTATATCTATGCTTGCTGCTTGTGTAATCTCTGAAGTGATGTTTTCTACATGCCTCATCTAATTCGTCAGAGTTCGTTGGAGGTGGTAGATTTTGAAATATAGTGGAGAGATCTTCTCGATAACCTTCCCAATTTGCGTTGGTATAGTCATAGATCCGTTTCGGAGAAACCTGTTTGTGCTGAGTATCGTGGTCCACTGGTAGGGTTATTTTGATTGGTGCATGATCACTTCCTATCGGTGCAAGGACATCTATGTTAATTTTGCCAGCTAGGGAAGGTGACACAAAAACTACATCGGGGGTTGTGTTACTCTCCGGACGAGTTGCAGATGGTAAATCTTGAATATACCTGTGGTATTGTTATCGATAGTAGTATGGAAAGCTGTTCGTTCTGCATTTGTTTGACTGTGTATATAAATATCAGCCAGTACGAAGTAATGGCGGTATGTAGAATTAATGTAAAGAAAGAAGTCTGTGGGCAGAGGGCTAGTGGGTCGTATATGTACAGTAGCCAATGTCACATTTATATTTTTGAAATAAAGCGTGGTAATAGAATATTCTTGGTATGGTAATTCAGGTGGTAACGTATTATTTCTATTGGGAAATTTTGGCTTGTTCCCTAGGGCTACTGCCCCACATAATCGTTGTGCAGTTGCAGGACCTGGTGTATGGGTTTATAAAAGGATGTGGCTTTGGGGATACGGGTCTCGTTCAGTGCAAAGAAATGGTTATCTTCTTGCAGGAAAAGTTCCTGGAATATAACTTTATGTTTTGGTAACGATCGGATGTTCATAAATAAAAAAAATGTTGTTTTATTAGTCAAGTTGGATATATTATACAATGAAAGTTCATACACATGTAAACCAGAACGACAGAAGAAAAAAAACATGTACATGCGTATCCGTTCAAGACCATCTTGAGGTTCAGGCCACAGCGCTCAGTCAAGACGTCATCATCTGGAGACGATCGTCTTAAACTCCTTGTCGTAATTTTACCGTAGATAATTAGGGTATATTTATTTCTCTTATGAAGTTAAATTTTGACATTTACCCTCCCGACGAATATAGTTAGAAGAAAAATGTATAATATTGAATATTTACACCAACATTTTCATTCAGGAAGTCACTATGGCCACCACAAAAATTCCTACCATAGCACAAAGAAAGAGTTGAAAACCGTTAGAAACTTCCTGGCGGAAAAATTTAAACATTGTGTATCTTTGAAAAATATTATCGGGAATATTGGTCAGCTACAGTAAAACTCGTAACCGCTTTTGTATGAACTTTTGTATGTAAAATCAATTGATTAAATAAAACAAAAAACATGTTAGGTTGACCGTAAACTTTCCAAGTTACCTAATCAATTAAATTGTCTTTAAGTTTACCCAAAATTAATCAACCAGATAATGCAGATATTCTGTGTAGCTATACAATCTCAATACAAAACCTTAATTTCTATATTCTTGCAGCAAGAGCGAAAGAAGTAGGGCCAAATAGACAATTCTGCGCCCGAAAATGGGGCTCGGTGGGGCTCGCCTTAATGGATTTCTCTCGTAAGGCATGAGCCCCATTTTCTGGCAGTGTTGCCAGCTGCTTACTCGAAAAAATCACCAAGGTTTTTTTTTTGGGTCTAACCTAGCCTAAAGCAAGGAGCTGGCAATCTTGCTTGAGGCTCGCCTTAATCGATTTCTCTCGTAAGGCATGAGCCTTATTTTCTCGCAGTGTTGCCAATATTTTACTCGAAAAAATCACCAAGGTTTTTTTTGGGTCTAACCTAGCCTAAAGCAAGGAGCTGGCAACCTTGCTTGAGGCTTGCCTTACAGTGCCTAAAGCAAGGTTGCCAACCTACTGGTGCTTTTGCCATGGCTTTTTACAAAAAAGAGAGAGGAGAGAGAGAGAGGGAAGAGTTAAACAACCGACAGCCTACCTACAGCTTTTTTTTCTTGGTCTAACCTAACCTAAAGCAAGGAGCTGGCAATCTTGCTTGAGGCTTCTTAATAGTTTGCTCTTGTAAGGCATAAGCTCTATTTTCTCGCAGTGTTGCCAATATTTTACTCGAAAAAATCACCAAGGTTTTTTTTTTGTCTAACCTAACCTAAAGCAAGGAGCTGGCAACCTTGCTTGAGGCTTGCCTTACAGTGCATAAAGCAAGGTTGCCAACCTACTGGTACTTTTGCCATGGCTTTTTACAAAAAAAAAGAGAGAGGAGAGAGAGAGAGAGGGAAGAGTTAAACAACCGACAGCTGCCAACACCCACCCTAACCTAACCTAACCTAACCTAACCTAACCTAACCTAACCTAACCCACCCTAACCTAACCTAACCTAACCTAACCTAACCTAACCTAACCTAACCTAACCTAACCTAAAGCAAGGAGCTGGCAACCTTGCTTGAGGCTTGCCTTCCAGTGCATAAAGCAAGGTTGCCAACCTACTGGTATTTTTGCCATAACCTTTTACAAAAAAAAAGAGAGAGGAGAGAGAGAGAGAGAGGAAAGAGTTAAACAACCGACAGCCCACCTACAGCTTTTTTTTTTCTTGGTCTAACCTAGCCTAAAGCAAGGAGCTGGCAACTTTGCTTGAGGCTTGCCTTACAGTGCATAAAGCAATTTTTGCCAACCTACACACACTAAACAAGGAGAGCCGGCAACAAACACGCACTGTCGTAAAAGAGAGAGAGATGGATGGATGGGAACACTACACGGGTTCAACGTCATCAAATAAAAATCGCCTTAATGGTTTTTCTTGTAAGGCATGAGCTCCATTTTCTCGCAGTGTTGCCAACTCCTACCTACACTTTTTTTTTACTTAGCAAGGGCTAGAGAGAGAGAAAAACTTATAGCTGGGAACAGTAATGAGCGAATGCGCCATATCGTAATTTTCCAACTCCGGCAATGTTTGTATATCGTGACCTCTCTCGGGGGAACGATGTGCCACCCACACACACACACACACACACACACACACACACACACGCGCGCGGGGGCCACAATTTTTGAATTTACGGCTGGAAAAATGTTTTTCTATGACATGTTTTCGTTCGAGGCAAATTCGTAGGTAGATATTGTTAAATAAACATTAATATTGTAAATATATATATACTTATTGTATTTAGTTTTTCGGTATCGAAAAGCGACTGTCATATTGTATTTGAAAAAAATATTACACTTTTGCCTGTGGATATCTAGAAAAACGACAATTTCGTTCCCTCTCTCTGCATATACTATCAACGTTGACACAATGACACAAATTCAACAAATACGTATGCTTGGTGGCAGAGAAAAAATACAATGAATTTTCTGGTTATTTATTTCATAGCCCTGATAGTCATCGCGTGCGTGACAGATTGCCATCTGCCGTAGGCTTTGGGACGACGGAAGTTATACTTCCTGTTTTTTTTAGTGACGCCAGTTAACAGCATAGGTAACAATGATGCGATGCGATGCATTAACTTGTGAATTTTCGAACTCGCAAAATGATGTGGCTGAAATGTAGGGGGTCTATTGCCCTCTGTTTACATCTGGCAACACTACCGTAGATTTTTTGACAGTGTTGTTAACCTACTGGGTTTTTCACTGTAAATTTTCATCAAAGGGTCTGAGGGGTCCATGTATTTTTTATGTCTGGCAACACTGTTGGGGGCCTAGTGTTGGCGACACTGTGGGTTTTTAATGTAGCTTTTTATGAGGGGGGTTTATTGCCCTCTTTTTATATTTGGCAACTCTATTGGATGTTCCTTTTTTGAGGCTCGAAATTATTATTTGAGGCTTGAAATCATCATTTGATGCTCGTCGGTGTTACCAACCCACTCTACAAAAATTCCACTATATGATTTTTCACAGGTTAAGCTAACCTACAAATAGGAGTTGGCAGCACTGACTTATAAACCCATTGGGTTCTCTTGACATGTTTTTTCATGATGTGTTGCTAGGCTATTGAGCATCTTGGCGTATACAATGTATATATTTTGAGAGGGGGGTTATAGCTTTTTATGCTGTACGAATACTGGAAGCTTGACAGTGACAACCAACAGAGTAGGTAAACCTACATCCAGGAACTGGCAACACTAGTTTCTGACAGTGAATTTGAAATAAAATATTAAACAAAATACATGAGTAAGCACTGTGATTACAAATAGTACCAGTGTTATGCCCCCAACTCCAACTGGACAACTGGGGAAAATAATTGTACAACAATTTGTACCTAATTGTACAATACTTGTACCTAATTGTACAACATATACACAGACATAAAAGAGAGAGCCTTCCCGTAACTTACTTCATGTACAATTTATATGATTTTACAACTGTGAAAAGAAAGCATATGTGTTCTGTATGCACACATTTATTCTTATTTTTCGAAGTTGAATGAAAGCACATGTTTTTACGCTCTCGTAATACTAACCTTGCTCCACTGATTTTAAATTGCTTCCATCCGCTTTTTTTTTCTGTGTTATTTCCGCATGCACGCAACATTCGCTTTCAATAGACAGAAGGAGTGTTAGTATGGCAGGCTCCGAGTTTACAATTTATTAAATTAAACAATAATTTATGTAAGAATATACTTGTACTTACCGAACACAAAATAATAAAAAGCACATGTGAATGTTTGCGTGTGTTCATGTTATATGACGACTGAGTAAAAAAATAATGTTGACTCCCCGAAAGATAAAAGTTTCTAGTTCGACATCAGATGCATGCAAATTTTATGTTTTGCTCTCCAAAATCTTGATTTTTATGTTTGTGCTATTTGTTATACAGCAGAGGAGAAGAGGGGAGAGGGAGGGGAGGGGGTACTATTAGCGCCATCTATTAGCAAACAATAGAAATAAAAAGTAGGGTCAAACTTTTTCAACACCCAAACATTTTAAACGTCCTCGCGTAGTAATACGATCTAGCTGAAGATGTTTAAAAGAGTACTCTTAGTCGACGAAGCTAATTGCTAGGGCCCTTATATTACTAAAATATTCTTTAATTTGCATATTTCTCATACCGCCATATGTTGTTCTAGTTGACTTCTTCCAAAAGAAAATGCTAATTAGCGAGAGTTAATTAAGCAAGGCAAGTAAAAGAAGCAAAATAGAACAACATATGGCGGCGTGAGAATATGTAAAAAATTCGATTCAGAGGTGGATCGAATTAAAGTTGGGGGATATTTTGCATTTTTTCCCTATAATGTACAAAACATTTACCGTACATAATCTTTTCCATTTACAACAGTATAAAATAAGAGGAATGTGTGACAATATCCATATTAATTAGGAAAGTATGTTGTATGCTAGGTTAGCTAATTGTGTCTTCTACAGCTTCACTGTATAGAGGGAAGATGGAAAAAGAGAGCTCTACGGAAACTGACGCTCTTAACAATATTGTACGTCCGTGAAAATTATATATAAATAAGACTTAAGCGTATTATCTGCTTTCATGTCAGATTTTGCCAACCTGTGAGCTGTAGTGTTTAGGTGACAAGCGACCTGCTCAAATATGATACTGTTGACAATATTGTACGTTCGTGAAAATTATATATAAATAAGACTTAAGCGTATTATCTGCTTTCATGTCAGATTTTACCAACCTGTGAGCTGTAGTGTTTAGGTGACAAGCGACCTGCTCAAATATGATACTGTTGACAATATTGTACGCCCGTGAAAATTATATATAAATAAGACTTAAGCGTATTATCTGCTTTCATGTCAGATTTTACCAACCTGTGAGCTGTAGTGTTTAGGTGACAAGCGACCTGCTCAAATATGATACTGTTGACAATATTGTAAGCCCGTGAAAATTATATATATAAATAAGACTTAAGCGTATTATCTGCTTTCATGTCAGATTTTACCAACCTGTGAGCTGTAGTGTTTAGGTGACAAGCGACCTGCTCAAATATGATACTGTTGACAATATTGTTCGTATATTGTATTGTATAGGAGACTAGAAGCATATAATTTGGCGAAAAAAAAAACCCAAGTAAGATCATAGAGAATAGTTAAAAAAAAAGTGAACAATTATATTTTGCATTGCACAGCATTGGATATTAAATAACATACCCCCAAAAAATCTCTGCATTATGCGTTCTGTAAAAAATTGCCCCTACGTGCCAAACTGCTGTGTCAAGTAAACATTTTCAAAAGCACTGTCGTACTTGTGTGCCGGGAAAGCGAATATGTGCGACCAAACTGTGCTCTAAGTGTGGAAAAATATTTCTATTGCCAACTTCAAGTTGTTTTTTTTTTTTTGACACGTATATATATTATTATTTTTTTAACAGAGGAAGAAAGTCCGTGCTTCGGAAAACGCGATGATGTGCGTAATGATATCTTCCGTCTCCTGCTTAGACTTGCACCAATCTACTGTGTACCATCTTCTTCCCTGTCTTGCCTCGTCCAGTTCGTCCAACCTCTTGTTCAATTTTTCCCCTGCAGCCGAAAGCAGAATGTTGAGATCACCGCACCTCAGGCCGCCGATCTCCCGAAGATGGTCCTTGAGAACCATTTCACAAGGGATGCGAAATTCCGGCGTCGTTCTTGCTATGATTACAAGTTTCCCTACATCCTCACAATCTCCGTTTACTGCGTGTTTAAATATTTTACATAGTAGCTCGGGCGGCAAATCAGTTATACGAGACATGTTGTTATTATTATTATTTTTCACTCTATGTTATTTATATACCCCACCCCAATTTTTGTTTCGTGTTCATGGCGATGGTGGTAGAGTGCCACACACGTAAATTTGCCGTTGCGTAGAAACGAATTTTCGTTTCGTCTCCCTCTCTCTTAGCATCATGTGTTCTACCCTGCTCGATAACCTTCGCTATTGTTGCCACATTGTCATTCCATTCCTGGACACACTCGCGCAAACATCATTGAAAACAATTGAATAGCGCTCCAGCTCGCGGTTCCCACCGTTCGGTAGGGACGCTAATGTGGCAATATAGCACGGCGTAGCGCTTGCTTCTTTTATGCAGTGCATGTTCATTGGCTAGCTAGTAACTAGTGTTGCCAACTGTAATAATGAAGCACTATTTCTGTCATGGAAGGGGAAAAGGCAGGTAAAGTGGCGGTGAGTTTTGTTGGATTGGAAGCACCATATTTTTATTTTATACTAAGTATTTGACCGGTTTGACGTTGTGTGCGTGTATTGCGTGTGTGTATGTAAAAGTGTGTGTTTGCTAATGAATGTTAAATTCCATAATGCCTCCAGTTCTGTCGAAGTTGAAATCAAAAACCTTGCATAGCCAAGCTCGGGAAATTCTAAGCAACGTGCACGAGTTCATGAAGGAGGAAGCCAGTCATGGTGTTAGCATCCCAATAAAGCATTTTGGCAAGAGAGCAGCGAACAGCAGCAACAAATTGTTCATATTTCATAATTTTAGAATTATTCAAAATAAATAAATTATGTAGCTCCAACATCATTTCAACTCTGGCTCCGGCACGTGTTCTTGTAGAAATTGCATAGAGGAGGCTGTCATTTTTGCTGCTTAATGCGATACATATTGTTTTCTGTGTTAAAATTGCCATGCTTTGATGGGTGATAAGCCTATTGAAAACTGTGATCGAGCGAGATATTCTTTTGCGCTGAATAGTATTGAAATAGCATAAGAAGTCTCATTATTTATTTTATATTTTGATGTTTTAGTTAGGAATATATTGATTTTCAATTTTCCGTTGCTGCGTAATGACCGGGGGGGGGGTCGAAATAGAGCGGCATCTGCCGCCACCTCCCAGGGAGGCAAAATGACTAGCGCCGGCCCTGGTTCATAACAAAAGAAAAAGCCGCGCAGCTTATCGTCTAGTGGCAGTATATGTACTTGTTATTGTTGTGGAAGCCGGCATCCTTTGTAAATGTACAACAAAGGCAACCGACTGTCGCCGATCTCAGAGAGGAAATAATAATACTGCTTCAGGAGGAGTGTTATGGTGCAATTGTAGCGGTTTAACACGTTGGCATGTTATTATCTGCCGTTGCAGTTCCATACCAGTGTATACGGGTTTTGGAAGTGAAAAGTTAGAACGCCACCAGTGCATTAATGCAATGAAAAATAATATATATTTTTTTTTATTTTGTTTGAAATCACTCAAATAAGGAATCGTATGAAGAAGTCTTCTTTGCAGCATTTTTGGTAATTTTACTTATGTGTTAGTTCATATTTTGCGAATTTTTAGTCCATATGTATGTAGCTACATACAAAGTCACTTGTTAGTACATATTAATCCTAGTCCTGGTATAATGCATGACGTTTAAAACTCAACGTTAGATAGACCTGAATTCTCTAATTTTATTGTTGTACGTAACAGCTGTGCATCGGCGCACTGCAGCGATTTTTCTATCTGCTCCATTAACAACACTGCTTCTTTAGTTGTTTCGCGCATCGCACGGCAGAATTATCTGCGCTGGACTCTACCCAGTGCGGCGACCCGTTCACCCAGCGATGCGTCTCTGCTCACGAACCTTTCGAAAGCTGCGTGCTCTAACTTTCTGTCTGCTTTGTGACGTGCATCCAGATCCGTCTGCGTGGTGTTGTAAGCGTTGTGAGAAACGACGTTTATTTATATATTTTTATTTCTCACAACGTTGCAACGTTTAGAAAGTCGTTGATTTTGTTTCTGTATTTTCCGTCGTTGGGTTTCCTCGTCATGTCGATCGTCGCGAATCCGAAATCGTCACCGTTCCAGCAAGTAGAGCAGCAGCGTTCCGAAAATTGATTGTAGTTCATGTCTCCGCCTACGTAGTCATCGTACGCGTGCTTGAGGTTGGTGTGATCTTGACGAAACAAACATATGAAATTAGCGTTGTCGCGTACTAACTGTTTTGGAATTTTGGAAAACGTTTGAGCTAGGTAGAAGCAATCCATTTTTTTTGTGACGACCTTGCGTGAAAAAGTTGCGAATTTCATTTTGATTTTCCAGGATGGCGTCGTCGAACACAACGACTGAATTTTCACGACAATCGTCGAGTGGTTTTATTTCCGAGGCGAACGTTGCAATGTCCAGACCATCGTACAGTTTCATCAGTTGCTGGTATTTGGATTGCTCCAAACTTTTCGAGAACACGTACAGGTGCCTGTTCTCAAAAGGTAACAAGTTACCTTTTCAGATGCATTTACCTGGCTACCAGTACTGCGGACCGGGTACCAAACTCGAGAAAAAATTGGAGAGAGGGGGCAAGGGTGTGAATCCGTTGGACGCCGCATGCAAAAATCACGACATCGCTTACAACACCACGCAGACGGATCTGGATGCACGTCACAAAGCAGACAGAAAGTTAGAGCACGCAGCTTTCGAAAGGTTCGTGAGCAGAGACGCATCGCTGGGTGAACGGGTCGCCGCACTGGGTAGAGTCCAGCGCAGATAATTCTGCCGTGCGATGCGCGAAACAACTAAAGAAGCAGTGTTGTTAATGGAGCAGATAGAAAAATCGCTGCAGTGCGCCGATGCACAGCTGTTACGTACAACAATAAAATTAGAGAATTCAGGTCTATCTAACGTTGAGTTTTAAACGTCATGCATTATACCAGGACTAGGATTAATATGTACTAACAAGTGACTTTGTATGTAGCTACATACATATGGACTAAAAATTCGCAAAATATGAACTAACACATAAGTAAAATTACCAAAAATGCTGCAAAGAAGACTTCTTCATACGATTCCTTATTTGAGTGATTTCAAACAAAATAAAAAAAAATATATATATTATTTTTCATTGCATTAATGCACTGCTGGCGTTCTAACTTTTCACTTCCAAAACCCGTATACACTGGTATGGAACTGCAACGGCAGATAATAACATGCCAACGTGTTAAACCGCTACAATTGCACCATAACACTCCTCCTGAAGCAGTATTATTATTTCCTCTCTGAGATCGGCGACAGTCGGTTGCCTTTGTTGTACATTTACAAAGGATGCCGGCTTCCACAACAATAACAAGTACATATACTGCCACTAGACGATAAGCTGCGCGGCTTTTTCTTTTGTTATGAACCAGGGCCGGCGCTAGTCATTTTGCCTCCCTGGGAGGTGGCGGCAGATGCCGCTCTATTTCGACCCCCCCCGGTCATTACGCAGCAACGGAAAATTGAAAATCAATATATTCCTAACTAAAACATCAAAATATAAAATAAATAATGAGACTTCTTATGCTATTTCAATACTATTCAGCGCAAAAGAATATCTCGCTCGATCACAGTTTTCAATAGGCTTATCACCCATCAAAGCATGGCAATTTTAACACAGAAAACAATATGTATCGCATTAAGCAGCAAAAATGACAGCCTCCTCTATGCAATTTCTACAAGAACACGTGCCGGAGCCAGAGTTGAAATGATGTTGGAGCTACATAATTTATTTATTTTGAATAATTCCAAAATTATGAAATATGAACAATTTGTTGCTGCTGTTCGCTGCTCTCTTGCCAAAATGCTTTATTGGGATGCTAACACCATGACTGGCTTCCTCCTTCATGAACTCGTGCACGTTGCTTAGAATTTCCCGAGCTTGGCTATGCAAGGTTTTTGATTTCAACTTCGACAGAACTGGAGGCATTATGGAATTTAACATTCATTAGCAAACACACACTTTTACATACACACACGCAATACACGCACACAACGTCAAACCGGTCAAATACTTAGTATAAAATAAAAATATGGTGCTTCCAATCCAACAAAACTCACCGCCACTTTACCTGCCTTTTCCCCTTCCATGACAGAAATAGTGCTTCATTATTACAGTTGGCAACACTAGTTACTAGCTAGCCAATGAACATGCACTGCATAAAAGAAGCAAGCACTACGCCGTGCTATATTGCCACATTAGCGTCCCTACCGAACGGTGGGAACCGCGAGCTGGAGCGCTATTCAATTGTTTTCAATGATGTTTGCGCGAGTGTGTCCAGGAATGGAATGACAATGTGGCAACAATAGCGAAGGTTATCGAGCAGGGTAGAACACATGATGCTAAGAGAGAGGGAGACGAAACGAAAATTCGTTTCTACGCAACGGCAAATTTACGTGTGTGGCACTCTACCACCATCGCCATGAACACGAAACAAAAATTGGGGTGGGGTATATAAATAACATAGAGTGAAAAATAATAATAATAACAACATGTCTCGTATAACTGATTTGCCGCCCGAGCTACTATGTAAAATATTTAAACACGCAGTAAACGGAGATTGTGAGGATGTAGGGAAACTTGTAATCATAGCAAGAACGACGCCGGAATTTCGCATCCCTTGTGAAATGGTTCTCAAGGACCATCTTCGGGAGATCGGCGGCCTGAGGTGCGGTGATCTCAACATTCTGCTTTCGGCTGCAGGGGAAAAATTGAACAAGAGGTTGGACGAACTGGACGAGGCAAGACAGGGAAGAAGATGGTACACAGTAGATTGGTGCAAGTCTAAGCAGGAGACGGAAGATATCATTACGCACATCATCGCGTTTTCCGAAGCACGGACTTTCTTCCTCTGTTAAAAAAATAATAATATATATACGTGTCAAAAAAAAAAACAACTTGAAGTTGGCAATAGAAATATTTTTCCACACTTAGAGCACAGTTTGGTCGCACATATTCGCTTTCCCGGCACACAAGTACGACAGTGCTTTTGAAAATGTTTACTTGACACAGCAGTTTGGCACGTAGGGGCAATTTTTTACAGAACGCATAATGCAGAGATTTTTTGGGGGTATGTTATTTAATATCCAATGCTGTGCAATGCAAAATATAATTGTTCACTTTTTTTTAACTATTCTCTATGATCTTACTTGCGTTTTTTTTTCGCCAAATTATATGCTTCTAGTCTCCTATACAATACAATATACGAACAATATTGTCAACAGTATCATATTTGAGCAGGTCGCTTGTCACCTAAACACTACAGCTCACAGGTTGGTAAAATCTGACATGAAAGCAGATAATACGCTTAAGTCTTATTTATATATATAATTTTCACGGGCGTACAATATTGTCAACAGTATCATATTTGAGCAGGTCGCTTGTCACCTAAACACTACAGCTCACAGGTTGGTAAAATCTGACATGAAAGCAGATAATACGCTTAAGTCTTATTTATATATAATTTTCACGGGCGTACAATATTGTCAACAGTATCATATTTGAGCAGGTCGCTTGTCACCTAAACACTACAGCTCACAGGTTGGTAAAATCTGACATGAAAGCAGATAATACGCTTAAGTCTTATTTATATATAATTTTTACGAACGTACAATATTGTCAACAGTATCATATTTGAGCAGGTCGCTTGTCACCTAAACACTACAGCTCACAGGTTGGCAAAATCTGACATGAAAGCAGATAATACGCTTAAGTCTTATTTATATATAATTTTCACGGACGTACAATATTGTTAAGAGCGTCAGTTTCCGTAGAGCTCTCTTTTTCCATCTTCCCTCTATACAGTGAAGCTGTAGAAGACACAATTAGCTAACCTAGCATACAACATACTTTCCTAATTAATATGGATATTGTCACACATTCCTCTTATTTTATACTGTTGTAAATGGAAAAGATTATGTACGGTAAATGTTTTGTACATTATAGGGAAAAAATGCAAAATATCCCCCAACTTTAATTCGATCCACCTCTGAATCGAATTTTTTACATATTCTCACGCCGCCATATGTTGTTCTATTTTGCTTCTTTTACTTGCCTTGCTTAATTAACTCTCGCTAATTAGCATTTTCTTTTGGAAGAAGTCAACTAGAACAACATATGGCGGTATGAGAAATATGCAAATTAAAGAATATTTTAGTAATATAAGGGCCCTAGCAATTAGCTTCGTCGACTAAGAGTACTCTTTTAAACATCTTCAGCTAGATCGTATTACTACGCGAGGACGTTTAAAATGTTTGGGTGTTGAAAAAGTTTGACCCTACTTTTTATTTCTATTGTTTGCTAATAGATGGCGCTAATAGTACCCCCTCCCCTCCCTCTCCCCTCTTCTCCTCTGCTGTATGACAAATAGCACAAACATAAAAATCAAGATTTTGGAGAGCAAAACATAAAATTTGCATGCATCTGATGTCGAACTAGAAACTTTTATCTTTCGGGGAGTCAACATTATTTTTTTACTCAGTCGTCATATAACATGAACACACGCAAACATTCACATGTGCTTTTTATTATTTTGTGTTCGGTAAGTACAAGTATATTCTTACATAAATTATTGTTTAATTTAATAAATTGTAAACTCGGAGCCTGCTATACTAACACTCCTTCTGTCTATTGAAAGCGAATGTTGCGTGCATGCGGAAATAACACAGAAAAAAAAAGCGGATGGAAGCAATTTAAAATCAGTGGAGCAAGGTTAGTATTACGAGAGCGTAAAAACATGTGCTTTCATTCAACTTCGAAAAATAAGAATAAATGTGTGCATACAGAACACATATGCTTTCTTTTCACAGTTGTAAAATCATATAAATTGTACATGAAGTAAGTTACGGGAAGGCTCTCTCTTTTATGTCTGTGTATATGTTGTACAATTAGGCACAAGTATTGTACAATTAGGTACAAATTGTTGTACAATTATTTTCCCCAGTTGTCCAGTTGGAGTTGGGGGCATAACACTGGTACTATTTGTAATCACAGTGCTTACTCATGTATTTTGTTTAATATTTTATTTCAAATTCACTGTCAGAAACTAGTGTTGCCAGTTCCTGGATGTAGGTTTACCTACTCTGTTGGTTGTCACTGTCAAGCTTCCAGTATTCGTACAGCATAAAAAGCTATAACCCCCCCTCTCAAAATATATACATTGTATACGCCAAGATGCTCAATAGCCTAGCAACACATCATGAAAAAACATGTCAAGAGAACCCAATGGGTTTATAAGTCAGTGCTGCCAACTCCTATTTGTAGGTTAGCTTAACCTGTGAAAAATCATATAGTGGAATTTTTGTAGAGTGGGTTGGTAACACCGACGAGCATCAAATGATGATTTCAAGCCTCAAATAATAATTTCGAGCCTCAAAAAAGGAACATCCAATAGAGCTGCCAAATATAAAAAGAGGGCAATAAACCCCCCTCATAAAAAGCTACATTAAAAACCCACAGTGTCGCCAACACTAGGCCCCCAACAGTGTTGCCAGACATAAAAAATACATGGACCCCTCAGACCCTTTGATGAAAATTTACAGTGAAAAACCCAGTAGGTTAACAACACTGTCAAAAAATCTACGGTAGTGTTGCCAGATGTAAACAGAGGGCAATAGACCCCCTACATTTCAGCCACATCATTTTGCGAGTTCGAAAATTCACAAGTTAATGCATCGCATCGCATCATTGTTACCTATGCTGTTAACTGGCGTCACTAAAAAAAACAGGAAGTATAACTTCCGTCGTCCCAAAGCCTACGGCAGATGGCAATCTGTCACGCACGCGATGACTATCAGGGCTATGAAATAAATAACCAGAAAATTCATTGTATTTTTTCTCTGCCACCAAGCATACGTATTTGTTGAATTTGTGTCATTGTGTCAACGTTGATAGTATATGCAGAGAGAGGGAACGAAATTGTCGTTTTTCTAGATATCCACAGGCAAAAGTGTAATATTTTTTTCAAATACAATATGACAGTCGCTTTTCGATACCGAAAAACTAAATACAATAAGTATATATATATTTACAATATTAATGTTTATTTAACAATATCTACCTACGAATTTGCCTCGAACGAAAACATGTCATAGAAAAACATTTTTCCAGCCGTAAATTCAAAAATTGTGGCCCCCGCGCGCGTGTGTGTGTGTGTGTGTGTGTGTGTGTGTGTGTGTGGGTGGCACATCGTTCCCCCGAGAGAGGTCACGATATACAAACATTGCCGGAGTTGGAAAATTACGATATGGCGCATTCGCTCATTACTGTTCCCAGCTATAAGTTTTTCTCTCTCTCTAGCCCTTGCTAAGTAAAAAAAAAGTGTAGGTAGGAGTTGGCAACACTGCGAGAAAATGGAGCTCATGCCTTACAAGAAAAACCATTAAGGCGATTTTTATTTGATGACGTTGAACCCGTGTAGTGTTCCCATCCATCCATCTCTCTCTCTTTTACGACAGTGCGTGTTTGTTGCCGGCTCTCCTTGTTTAGTGTGTGTAGGTTGGCAAAAATTGCTTTATGCACAGTAAGGCAAGCCTCAAGCAAAGTTGCCAGCTCCTTGCTTTAGGCTAGGTTAGACCAAGAAAAAAAAAGCTGTAGGTGGGCTTTCGGTTGTTTAACTCTTCCCTCTCTCTCTCTCTCTCTCCTCTCTCTTTTTTTGTAAAAGGTTATGGCAAAAATACCAGTAGGTTGGCAACCTTGCTTTATGCACTGTAAGGCAAGCCTCAAGTTAGGTTGCCAGCTCTTTGCTTTAGGTTAGGTTAGGTTAGGTTAGGTTAGGTTAGGTTAGGTTAGGTTAGGTTAGGTTAGGGTGGGTTAGGTTAGGTTAGGTTAGGTTAGGTTAGGTTAGGTTAGGTTAGGGTGGGTGTTGGCAGCTGTCGGTTGTTTAACTCTTCCTTCTCTCTCTCTCTCCTCTCTCTTTTTTTTGTAAAAAGCCATGGCAAAAGTACCAGTAGGTTGGCAACCTTGCTTTATGCACTGTAAGGCAAGCCTCAAGCAAGGTTGCCAGCTCCTTGCTTTAGGTTAGGTTAGACAAAAAAAAAACCTTGGTGATTTTTTTCGAGTAAAATATTGGCAACACTGCGAGAAAATAGAGCTTATGCCTTACAAGAGCAAACTATTAAGAAGCCTCAAGCAAGATTGCCAGCTCCTTGCTTTAGGTTAGGTTAGACCAAGAAAAAAAAGCTGTAGGTAGGCTGTCGGTTGTTTAACTCTTCCCTCTCTCTCTCTCTCCTCTCTTTTTTTTGTAAAAAGCCATGGCAAAAGCACCAGTAGGTTGGCAACCTTGCTTTATGCACTGTAAGGCAAGCCTCAAGCAAGGTTGCCAGCTCCTTGCTTTAGGCTAGGTTAGAACCAAAAAAAAACCTTGGTGATTTTTTCGAGTAAAATATTGGCAACACTGCGAGAAAATAAGGCTCATGCCTTACGAGAGAAATCCATTAAGGCGAGCCTCAAGCAAGATTGCCAGCTCCTTGCTTTAGGCTAGGTTAGACCCAAAAAAAACCTTGGTGATTTTTTCGAGTAAGCAGCTGGCAACACTGCCAGAAAATGGGGCTCATGCCTTACGAGAGAAATCCATTAAGGCGAGCCCCACCGAGCCCCATTTTCGGGCGCAGAATTGTCTATTTGGCCCTACTGAAAGAAATTGGTGCAAGGGCAATGTTACATTTCTGTGATAAAGACTAAACCTAAATCATTTGTCACATTGTAATTTCGATTCTATTGACTTTATTGAACGAAAGATAATAAACAAATTGAATCGTTTCATTGTCGTTAGTAAGATCTGTGACCATAACTTAAAGAGTTTCATTGAAAAAAAACAGATTAATATTTCCATTTTAACGTTCACTTGGGAAATAAACATTTGGAATATTTCCTTACACTGTTTTTAACATTCTGTTAAAAAAATCGTGAAGAATGTTAATAAATTATGAAACAATAAACATTATCACTGATTTAATAATCAAAGTTACGAACATTGAAGCTTCACAGAGACAAAAAATAAAAAGCAGTTCATATGAAACAGTTTTAAAAATTTAATACATTTGTAGTTCATATTAACATAGCTAGGTAACAAAATGCTTTCTGTGTGAAAACATTTGTATTTGAAACATAAGTAATATATTCTTGGATAGTTTTACACACGAATATTTCATCGAAGTTCTTGTTACACATCGCACCTTTGTATTTGAATGTACAACATATCTTCCATTAGCCTCCGATTAGCGTAAAGAAGCATAAAGCGGGATAAAATAAGAATAAATGTACACATGTACCAACTTTGCCCCGTTCTATAGCTTTCTTTCATTAAGCACATTTTGAAACTGAAAATTTGTATAAATAATATGAATAATTTATCGAATGCTTGCATAAAACTTAATTTACACTAACAAATTGCTTTGGTAGACGTAATATTAACCAACTTTTGTAATTCAGGGTAAATTATTTGATAAACATTTCTAAATTAAAAACAAAAGAGCCGTGGTTAACATAGAAAATAATGTTCAGAAATGTTTTTGTGGTGTATTTTAGCTGCTTTATATTCAGTTTTAAGGAATCCTGAGAGAATAAGTAATTATAAACAACATGAAAATGATTTTAATAATATTATGGAGGGCTTAGAATATCCAATGTCTGTTCAAAATATTGATAAATTTGAAAAAAAGGCCAGAGATATCAATGGTAAAAAATTATCTATTAATGTATTTATTTGTTCTAATGGTGCTGGGAATTGCTTGATAGAACCTCTCAGAATTAGTACACTTGATGATGAATCTGCTATTCCGATTGATTTGCTCTTAATTGAAGGGGATGGCACATACCATTACACTCTAATACGCAATCTTGAAGCATTAATCAG
This sequence comes from Lepisma saccharinum, assembly GCF_977018435.1. Taxonomy (NCBI): domain Eukaryota; kingdom Metazoa; phylum Arthropoda; class Insecta; order Zygentoma; family Lepismatidae; genus Lepisma; species Lepisma saccharinum. The sequence continues at coordinate 715,455 of NW_028142937.1, forward strand.
AAAACAAATAAATAAATCTAATATAATATACAAGTTGTGCCGAAGATGTTTAACTGTATTTGATGGTAGAAAAATGGTAAATGGGGTTAGTGAAGAGAATGCAGAAATTGCTAAAAACAAGTTAGTTGAACATTTAAAATATTGTGGCAGCCATAAACCTGTTCATATGCTTATGCCTAATCCAAATGATAATGCTAAATTCAAAAAATTTGAAGCCTTATTATGGCAACCAGCATATATAGTTTGTGATTTTGAGTCAAACCTGAAACCTCTTGCATTCTGCAATCCAGATCCTGACGAATCTTCAAGTACATCATACCAGGTACATGAACCTTCTAGTTTTTGTTATATAGTTATACAGAATGATGTTGTTAGTAAAGAATATTTATACATGGGACCAAATGCCATCAAAGAATTTGCACATAGAATAGAAAATGAGTGCTATGATATAGCATCTAATATCTTATTAAAATCAAAACCTATGATGCCTTTAACAGAAGAACAAATTGAAAATTTTAAAAATGCAAAAAAATGTCTGGTATGTGATTGTGAATTTTCAGATACAAATATCAAGGTGAAACACCATTCCCATGCAAATGGTAAATTCTTAATGGCTCTGTGTAATAACTGTAATATTATGATCCAGAGACCAAAATTTGTCCCGATATTTTGCCATGGTGCATCTAATTATGATTTTCATCATCTGATCAGATACGAGGGGTTTGACAAGCAGAATTTAAATATTTTAGCAGAAAATGATGAGAAATATATAGCCATTAGCAAGATAATTAAAATTAATAGTGTTTCCATTCACTTAAGATTTCTTGATTCCTACAGAATTCTGTCGGCTAGCTTGGCTACTTTGGCCAGTCAATTATCTTATGATCAATTTAAAATTACTTGTGACATGTTTCCAAATCAGGATTTGAAATTAATTAGGCGAAAAGGGGTATATCCATATGATTATGTTACTGATTTTTCTAAATTTGATGAGTGTGCTTTGCCACCAAAACAAGCATTCTATAGTAAACTTAGGGCATCCGAAATTACTGATGAAGATTATCACCATGCCAAGTTGATGTGGGACAACTTAAAATGCCAGACATTTGGTGATTATCATAAGGCATATTTAAAACTTGATGTAACTCTTTTAGCCGATATACTTCAGGCATTTAGAAAATCTTCAATAGAAAATTATAAACTAGATCCAATTTATTTCTATAGTGCTCCAGGGCTAGCATGGTCTGCAATGTTTTTTAAAACTAAAATGGAGTTAAATTTAATCCAAGATCAAGATATGTATCTATTTATGGAACAGTGTATAAGAGGAGGGATGGTGCAATGCTCTCAGAGATATGCCAGGGCTAATAATAAATATATTTCTAATTGTGATCCAGAATTGCCATCAAATTATATACTTTATGTGGATGCAAATAGCTTGTATGGTTATGCTATGATGGGTAAATTGCCATATGCAGGACTTGAGTGGGTTGAAAATTTTAATATTGGGGATCTTCAGGATTTTGATGACAGTCACTATGGCCTGTTCTTAGAAGTTGATCTGATAATTCCAGATAATTTACACAATAAGTTTTCTGATCTGCCCCCAATTTCTGAGGTTGAGTGTTCACCTAATTCTAAACAAAAAAAGCTAATGATGACTCTGGATCCAATACAGGATTATGTAATATATTACAAAAACTTGTAGTTTCTGATGCGTCATGGTGTTAAAGTAACTAAGGTTGGCAAAGTTTTGAGATTCAGGCACTCAAGATGGTTGAAATCATATATTGATACAAACACCGAGCTTCGAACATCTGCAGTAAGCCAATTTGATAAATCATTGTTTAAATTAATGGTCAATTCAGTATATGGCAAAACAATAGAAAATGTTAGAAAGCATAGTGATGTTAAATTAGTTACCGACCCCAGCCGGAGCAAAAAATTAGTAGCAAAGCCGAATTTTAATTATAGAAGAATTTATGATGTCAATATGGCACTTTTTAATATGAAAAAAACAAAAATTAAGTTTGATAAACCTATTTATGTAGGGGCGGTGATATTAGAATTGGCAAAATTGCATATGTTAAAACTTTATTATGATGTGTTAAAACCTTTTTATGGTGATCGTATAAAATTAATGTACATGGATACAGATAGTTTTATTTTTGATATTCAAACAGAAGATGTTTATAAAGATATATCACATCCTGAATTAATTAAATATTTTGATACAAGTGAACATTCAAAAATTCAACCCCACAACAAAATGGTGCCTGGCAAATTAAAAGATGAGACACTTGGCGATGTTATTGTAGGATTTGCTGGGTTAATGGCCAAGATGTATAGTTTTAAAACATGTAGTGGTGGTGTTACTAAAAAAGCCAAGGGCGTTGGTAGAGTAATTGTAGATAAAGAGCTTGAATTTAAAGATTATGAAGATTGTCTTAAATCAGATAGGTTAATTAGAACATCAGAATGTAGAATCCAGAGTGTGGATCATTTGTTGACCACAAATATTGTAAGAAAAGTGGCTCTGGACCCACATGACGATAAGAGATGTATTTTATCATGTGGCATACATACTCTACCGTGGGGGCATTGTGACCTGAGAAGTGATAAACAATGCCCAATAACAGAGCATGATTTGAAATAAATAAAACATGGCAATGAATTTATTTGGATTTAAAAAACAAGATATTATGGACTTGCCAACACCAGCCCCCTCTCCTGATATACAATCTAAATTAAGTGGTTTCTTAATTATTCATCTCAATAGCATACTTACAGATGTTGATGATAAAACAGGTAAAACATTATACATATTTAACAATAATTTAAATCATTACCAAGTACCTATAGGTGGTCAATTACAATTTATTACAACTCCCGAGGGTGATGTCAAAATTTCAGTAGGGAGAAATATTTATAGAATTAAGCACTCAAACATGATTTCTGGTACTGTATATACCGTCTCTGCTGGTGACTGCTTATATATTGAGGTCCCGGGATATTATGACAAACTTATACCTTTTTTTATAGAATTAAGAATTAGATATTCAATAATAAATAACCCCTAAAATAAAATAAAAACAAAAATGCCTAATGATATATTTGGCCACACAAGACATGAAGATCACAGTGATGAGATTCTAATGCTTGATGTCAGAGTCAAAAAATTAAGAAGTGATTTACAAGTTTTACAAAGCACACTCAATGCCAGTCTTCAACTAGAAATTACAAATTTACAATCACAATGCATGGACCCTCTTCTTAAAATTGATTCAGAACTTAAATTATTGCTTCAAAAATATACTGATTTGGCAACATTGGATAATTTTCAAAATTTAGAGGAGGCTATAGCAATTCTTCAAGCCAAATTAAAAACCCAGGCTACCAACTCTGAACAATTGAAACAACAACTAGAAGAGCAGATTAGTAGTGTCCAGGCACAACTCCAAACAATTGTCAAAAGCATAAAATCACAAGAAGATTTTGATCTAGTAATTTCCACTCTAAAAGAACAAATTCAATCACTACAAATACCTAATCTCGACCCCTTGAACAATGCCATAGCCGAGGTTAAAGAAAAAATTGAGACACTTGAAAATTTTATGAACAACTTACCATCTTCTGATGCTCTAAGTGCTATAACTCGCAGTGTTGCCAACATTAAGCTGCAACTTGAAACATATGAAGATTTTGGAAAAATTCAGAGTACCATAACTCACCTTGAGGGTACCATAGCAGCAGTACAAAGTTATCTGACAAATGTACAAGAAACACTAGAATCTCGCTTGCCTGGTATTGTAGACACTCTTGTCAGTGTCCAGCAACAGATTACCAAACTTGAAAACCTCAACACCGAATCTGAGCTATCTCATTTTCATCACTTGATCGATGATATCCAAACAAAACTTGAAATTTTACAACAATCGACACCTACTCAGGCAGACATAACCCTGCTCCAAGATGCTATGCGTAGTGTGGTTGATGCTAGTGAATTAAATGATGTGAAATTAGCACTTGAATCTTTGCAGAATACTGTATCTAATCTGCCCACATCTCAGGAACTTAAAAATATTAAGAGATCAGTAAATCGCATACTAAAATCAGAAGATATCAAGAATATCCAGACAGAGATCAAACAACTTACTCAGACAGTGACCACTCTTCCAACTAATCAACATATTAATGAACTGCATGCTTTATTTGAGGATATCAGAAGACAAGTCCATGATCTTACTGCCCAAAATTCTAAATTGGCAGTTGTTGAAAATCTACAGCAAATTGTAGCTAACATCAAGCAACAACTAGGGACCATGGAATCCAACCAAGCAAATACTCTGTCTGTTTTTGCCAGCCAACTTCAAGAAATTATCCAACAATACAAAAAACTTGCTGTAGACATAAGAATTAAACCAGGTCACGATGAAATTGTTAGGACTATCAACGAGCATCTTGAATCTGTAATAAATAGATTGCTTACAGCAGAAAAAGAAATAACAGGCCTAATCGAGAATCCTAAGCATACAGTAATTCTTGAATTAAACAGTATCCCTAACAATGAATATAATTCACCATTTACACCAGGTGGGAAACTGTATAAGCTGTCCCCTGCACAATTTTATTACCAGTTTTTTGTTGGAGGTACACTTAGACCAATCAAGATTAAATATTGGCTACAACCACAAGCACACCACTACCCTACTTTATCAATAACTAATGCTGACAACAAACCAAAAGTTACTAAAATAGAGTTAGAGGATTTTACAGATCCCAATACATTGGAAACATCTTATGCTGAAGATGATGGATCTCCGGAATTTAAAATACAAATAGGAGACAAATTATATTTAGAAAATCCTGTAGTATCGGCTGCTGAACACCCTATAATTGCAATATTTTTATTTACATACCATGTCTAGACAAACTATTGTTAATGAACTACACAAACCAGCTAGACGTAACTATAAGCGACTGCCAGTGGTCACAAAAGGCATAGATGATTTATGGCAGTGTGACTTGGTCGAGATGTCACCTCGCCTAAAGGCGGGACAATTGAAAAACTTAGACAAGGTCAACAAAGGATACAAGTATATACTTACTGTCATAGATACATTTTCAAAATTTGCCTGGGCATTGCCGCTCAAATCTAAGACTGGAAAATGTGTTACAGAAGCTTTTAGGACAATTATTAATCAGAGTGGAAGATCACCACGCTATCTACAAACAGATAATGGCAAAGAATTCTATAATTTGGTGTTCCAACAATTTATTAAAAGCCAGTCAATAAAACATTACTCGAGTTACAGTGATCTCAAGGCATCTATTGTAGAAAGATTCAACAGAACTCTAAAAAAATCATATGTATAAACAATTTACACTTCAAGGTAATTATAAATGGCTTACCATCTTACCAGAACTTTTAGATAAATATAATAATTCAGTTCACACTACAATTAACATGAGACCCTCTGAGGTAACTTCATCTGATGAGCAGAAATTAATCAGCACTGTTTACTATCCTAAATATCAGCCAACAACCAAAAAAGCTAAATATAAGATTGGTGATCAAGTAAGAATTAGCAAATATAAGTACTTATTTAAAAGAGGTTTTACAAGAAATTGGAGTACTGAATTATTTACAGTGGATCAAGTTAAAACTGGGGCTTGTAATACATATATAATAAAGGATCATCGAGGAGAAATTCTCAAAGGCAGGTTTTATGAAGAAGAACTTAACAAAACTAAACAGCCTGACACATATCTCATAGAAAAAGTCATTCGCAAAAAAGGCAACAAAATACTGGTCAAATGGCTAGGTCTCCCAGAACACAGTTGGATCGAGGCAGACAAAGTGATTCTATGAACACCTGGGATGTTATAAAAAGACTACCAGATCCTGAACAGGAGAATAAGAGAAATGGCCAGCTGCTGCCTGATAATATTAGTTGTCTTATTGTTGGGCCATCGGCCTGTGGTAAAACTACACTAATGATTGATAATTTTTTATTGGCACCTAACTGGTTAGACTGGAAAAATAGGCACTTGTATGTCTTCTCTAAGAGTTTAGAACAATTAAAATATCAGCAGTTGATGAAGTTATATGATGGACTGGATATAGCCACTTTTCAATCAGATGTTAAACCACTTCATGAATGTCTCGATAACTCTGTTGTTGTATTTGATGATATTATATTAGAAAACCAAAACAAGGTTAGAATTTTTTTTACACAGGGCCGACACAAAAATATAGATTGCTTCTACCTGGCACAAACTTTTTCTAAAATACCAAAACAATTAATAAGAGACAACAGCAATTTTATATGTGTGTTTCATCAAGACCATACCAACCTCAAACACATACATGATGAATATGTAGGTGGCGACTTGAGTTACAATATTTTTTCTAAGTTTTGCAGTAGGTGCTGGAATCAGGACAGTTATGGGTTTGTTACAATTGATATGACAAGAAAACCTAATAATGGTAAATATAGAAATAAAATTAACAACATTCTAGACATTGAAACATATATAAATAACCATGAAAAGACCAATTATTGATGGTCTTAAATTAAGAGACTATCTTGTAAAAAGATTTAAGGGATCGAAAGTAGAAAACCGAGGTATCTATGAACAACACAAGCGCACAGAACAGCCGATTATTGATGCTATTAGTGAACTAGGTAAAAATATCAAAACTGTTACAGAGCAGAATCAAAATTTAATCACAGAGCTTGTACCTGTAGCTGCTAGGAACATATTAGATTATCCAATCACCCCACTTTCTAGTATTCATACACCTAGTCCTATTGCTCCTCGAAGAATTGAGGCTAGTCTGGATCCTATTGAATTGGGTCTTCTTGCTCAAAAATATTTAAGCACACCTAAAGACAACAAAGATGAGGTTTTTGGTTTATATGCTGACACAGAACTTGATGGTAGCATCATACATAGAATTGGCAATTTTGGGGTAACATTTATGGGAGATGATTTGATAGTATATTCAGAATCTCATCTTGGAGAAAGAGGTGGTTTTGTTAAGTATCCTGGAACACCTGGATTATGGGAACTGATGACTAGGAAGAGACCTGGCAACTATACAGATCAAGATTATGAGCACTACAAAGAAATATTAATAAAATCAGATGCTCTATACCAGAACAATGATCCCACACAAAAAAGAGTCAAGTCTAGCAGTGGAGCAAAATACAACAACTTAATCAAACCCATATGGTCACAGATCAAGACAGGTAGTGGGATCAAACAATACAACACTCTGCCTAAAGAATTTGTCTGGGTTGACGATGTCAGGAAACATGTAGATAGGTTGCTGGTGATAGCTGGGGAAGAAAATGCCGGTAACCACAATTTTTACAATGAAAAAGTTGGAATTATGGACATGATAAGCACAAAATTGTCTAATTTTATAGTGAATGACACTAAGGGCATTGGATATTTTATAAAAATTATTAATACTCTACCACCTAAATTTTGGAATATCTCCGAGGGTCGAGGACTAGTTAATGACATCATAAACAAGTTGCCATTTGAACTACATATACCAGGCTATCAGTATTGTGGTCCCGGTACCAAACTAGACCATAGATTAAACAGAGGTGACCCTGGTGTTAATCCTCTAGATGCTGCTTGCAGAGACCATGACATAGCATACAACACACATTCTGATCTTGACAAGAGACATGTGGCAGACGAAAAATTAGAAGAGGTTGCATTTGGTAGATTTGTAAGCAAAGATGCTTGATTGGGTGAAAAAACATTTTTCAAGCGTTTCGCGCAAATGCAATGCAAATCTACAAGCTGGACCCTGCATACTTGTACGGTCTCCCCGGGCTGGCATGGTCGGCCATGCTTCTTCTAACAAAAGTCAAGCTCGAGCTTATTTCCAATGTGGACATGATGCTTTTTGTAGAAAAGCTTGTTCGGGGTGGCATGGTCCAGGTGTCACAACGGTACGCTCGCGCCAACAACCAACACATGTCGACCGGGTACGACCCTTCTCAACCATCCAGCTACATCATGTACACGGATGCTAATAATCTTTACGGGCATTCCATGGTGCAAAAATTTCCATTTGGAGGATTTGAATGGGCTGATCCTTCCAAATTCGACGTAGAAGGTTTCGACGACTCGGAACGAGGCTTCTTTGTCGAGGTGGACCTCGAGTTTTCCGAGAAGCTGCAGGATGTGTTCTGCGACCTCCCACCAGCATCGGAATTCAAGTGTCCACTTGCGTCGAAGCAGAAGAAACTTATCATGGATTTCGAACCCAAAAAGCGTTACGGGTTTCACTACCGAAATCTTCAGTGGTTGATGCAACGAGAGGTTACGATTACAGCAATTCACCGAGTTGTCACTTTCAACCATTCAAATTGGTTGAAGCCATACATCGACCTCAATACTAAACATCGTACTGCTGCTACCTCAGAACTTGATCGCAAATTTTTTAAGGACATGAATAATATAATATTTGGTAAAACAATGGAAAACACGCGAAATCGTGAAGACATAAGGTTGCTTACTAGCGTCGACCGTTGTCGCAAACTTGTTGCAAGCCGACTGTTTAAATCTCGAACAATCTACAACGAACAGCTTGCTTTGGTACACATGAATCGTGGTGAGGTAAAGCTCAACAAACCAGTCTATGTTGGTGCCACAGTATTAGAGTTAAGCAAGCTGCAAATGTTCGAGATATATTATGATATACTACGCTTGCACTATGGTAACAACATCAATCTTCTCTACACAGATACGGACAGTCTGGTATATCACGCCCAAACTGCTAACGCATATAAAGATATCGCTACGATTCCAGCTCTCGTTAACTTGTTCGACATGTCGAGCTATCCCAAACAAATCGATATGGAATCCTGGCTCGAAACTAAAAAGTACCTGGCAAACTAAAGGATGAAAACGATGGGGATATTATATTAGAGTTTGCTGGTCTTCGTGCCAAAGCATATGCAATTCAAGCTGAGAGTTCTGTGACCAAAAAAGCTAAAGGCATAGGCAAGCAGGTGGTTCAGAAGAAACTCAAGTTTGAAGACTACGTCGAGTGCCTCGAAACCAAAAAGCCGATTCTGCGAAAAGAGTATCGCATCCAGAGTGTTAAACATATACTTACAAGCAACGCCGTAAGGAAAATTGCTCTGGATGCACGAGACGACAAGAGATGTGTTCTCGAATGTGGGATTCACACCCTGCCGTGGGGCCACTATTGCCTGAAAACAGGTAAAACTTGCTGTGTGTGCTCAAAATAAAAAATAAAAAAAATTGCCCTCGAATGCAAAAACAAGAGGGTGGAGGTGGGATATTTTTTTTCAAAATATTAATTTCACAGTTGTTTTTTTTTGTTGTAATACATACTATATATTCAATCAACAGAATTTTTTGTTGATCTAGACAAAAGAATACAAAAAATTAACAATGTCTGCAAATATATAGTATGTATATTTTTTTAACGGAACTAACTCTCGCCGTGTCCTACGGGACGAAAATTTGGGGCATGTGCAGGGCCAAAAGGGCATGCCTTTTTTTATTATTTCTTGTTATTTCCTATGCATATTTAAAACTGTTCGGTCACTCTTTCATTCTTGCATCATACACAAAAGTTTTCTCCGCAATAAGTATAACGCTGCACAGGGTGTTGGCAGGCAAGGCATCGTGGAACTCAGAGACAATCTTGAAGTTGGTGCGATCGTTAACAACCACCTGCTTTCTCTTAGATGTGTTAATGGCGAACATGGGTCTGCGAACTATGAACTCATTGGGGTTGTAGTACACGTCTACGTTGCCAGAGGTCACCCTCTTGTAAGCTGTGTATGCTTCGAACAGTTTCAGGTAGTCGTCGTTTGCAATGTTCAGGTTGTGGTTCTCACGCGGGAATATCTCGTTCCTGCCAATGTTGAGGTAGATGTTCTTGATCTTGCAATTGTCGAACTGACTCGAATCTTTTTCTTGGTTGTTGTCCTCCCCCGTCTGGAAGAGCACGACCACAAACTCTGGCATATCGTACCGGATGCTGTTAAACTGTGTGGTCACGTCAAATTCAAAATGGTTGCCGGAACCAAGTTTCTGCACGCACTGGTAACCGTAAAATTGAATGGGTACTTGGGGATTCTTCAAAATGTCTGCTTTGTACTTGAGAGCGTAGTTAGTTTCGTATTCCACTACGGGCATGCGCAACTCCATGGACTGGATGATGCACTTGGCAGGATCAGGTAGTGTATTGGGAATTGCTGAACCGTCTGCACTCAAGGTGCTGTAACGCATCAGCGCATTGTGTCGTTGGCGCTTCTCCGAAAAGTGACGCGCAAACCACCCTTCCACATAATCTCTGTGTAGTCGGAGAAGAAGCCAGGAAGCAGGCGAATGGGAAACAGTACTGTGTGACTTTGAGTTTTGATTTTTGTACCTGCTTCGAATCCACCTGCCTGATAGTATGCTGCATCGGTCTTGGAGAGTTCCAGTGTTCCCACAGCTGTAGAGGTAATCCCGGGGCAGTCAACCCTATCGATGACGGTGCCATGCTTTCTAACTTTCACCTGCGAGAATAAGTACGGCACAAAATTATCTACGAGTCTTAAATTTGCATTGGCAAGGAATGCTTCGCCGTTGTCTCTCTTCAAAACATCAAACTTGATATACAAATCGGCTTTGTGAGCGTGAATGAATCCATCCCCGACGTCCACGTCGTATTCTATCTCTCGATTCGCTTCGTTGAAATTGGCAAACGTGCGACGATTTGGAGGGAAGGACTGCAACTCGTAACTTTCGATTTGCTCCATGATGGTTATTTATTATAGGTTAATCTCCACGACGGCAGTGGTCGTGGCTCCTGCAAAATCAACCACCTCTCCCTTCTCGTTGGTAATTGCCAATTCTATGTTGTCTATGCGATTACGAGATACAGGAAAGTATATCGGTGGGGAGGGTGTGTAGATAATTGGCTCCATGAACTCAGAGTTTGGTTTGAACGTAGCGATAATACCTGTCTGCTTGTGACTCCCTGGGATGCCGTCCGAGGATTTGGTGATCATACCTTCTGCCACATTGCAATGTATGTTCAGAGTCTCGATGGCTAGAAGTTTAGGAATGTTAGCACCGATGTGCTTGATGCCAGGTTCGAGCTTTGTGTTGTTCTCGAATCCCAAAAGCTCTCCGATGGTACCCAGGTCTACGGTTTCCGTGGCAGACAGCAGTTCCACCCTGTGAGTTACAGAATTTTGCGACAGCAGTACACTTCTTGGTAACTGAGTCTGCAAGGTAGATAGGTTGTACTGGCCAGGGGTGATGCTGATTTTTTCGCTGCCAATTTTGATGGTATTGTTGTGTACCGTCACGTTAGGTATCAGGTACATGCTCTAGAATGCACGAAGAGCAATAGATTTAGGATAGATGATATCGTCATGCAATGTGAGTTTCAGAAGCGAAGTCTCGCTTGTGAGATGGAATACCCCCATAGTGCTTTAGGTGCCACAATGCTTTCTAGAAATCCTCGATTGTTGGGTTATTTAATTGCGAGAGGAAGACAAGCATGGAAACGCAGAGATGCCCACAGTTCACATCGCTGAAACCCTGGATGCGTTCGTCATTGTAGTAGAGGTTGGCAACACCGAGATACCAACCCAGCAGGTGGCGTGCCTCCGAATGAATCGAAAACAAATGCTTTGTTGTTGCTGTTGGCTTTGAGGTAGCATATCCAATGTGTACCTGGATTTTCGTAACTGTCTAGGTTAACCACGCCACACTCTTTTTTCTTCACAACAGAAGGTAGAGAATCAGACATGAAAACACCCCTGAAGTGCTTGACCCCCAACGATTCGATCAGAGATTCAATATCGAAGTTGGACAGGGGCTCTTCTTTTTTTTAAACTTTTTCAAAGCTTCGAGGTTGTTCTTTCGCTTTTTGGTCACACCCTTTCCCTTTTTTTCCATAGCCACGTTGTGGCGTTTCTGCTCTTCTAACTCGGCCTTGTTCTCCTTAGCGTCGATGACGGTCTTGGCAATGGCGGCACTGCCTCCTGCCAAGCTGCCTACAGCGTCTAATGCTGCCAAGATAGCCGGGATGCTGAATATGAAACCTCCAGTTTTCTGCTGCTTTCGCGAACCTTGTAACCTCCTCAACTGAGGAATGATAAGCAGCAATTTCATTCCATGACCTTTTGCCAGGCAGGAATGTTTCTTCTCGCGCTGCTTTTTGGTGAGCAATCCATCAAGAGCTCCGAGAGACTTGAGGTTTGCGTAGGGTATTTGGTAAACGACACCTTTGATCTTCATGGTGATAGTATGTTATTTATATATATCGTGAATAAGGTAAGGCTTTGCCCCCTAATACGTTGGTTATACAAGTTGCTTTTTTTCACAAGGGTTATATATTTACAGCCCCCACCCCAATTTTCGTTTTGTGTTCATGGCGATGGTCGTACCCAATGCCACAACCCGTTCACCTAGCGAGGCATCTCTGCTGACGAGTCTCCCGAAAGCTGCATGCTCCAAGTTCCTGTCGGCATCGTGACGTGCGTCGAGATCTGTGAGTATTGTAAGCAATGTCGTGATCCTTGCATGCTGCGTCCAGGAGGTTGACACCCTTGTCTCCTTTCTCCAGTCGCTGTTCGAGTTTGGTACCCGGACCGCAGTACTGGTAACCTGGCAGGTGCATCTCGAAGGGTAGCTTGTTGATAATATATTTCACGAGACCTCGACTCTCGGCTACATTCCAGAAATTAGGAGGCAGGTTGTTGATGATTTTGATGAGGTAACCTATTCCTTTGCTGTCGTTGACAATAAAGTTGCTAAGCTTGGTGCTAATCATGTCCATGATGCCCACCTTCTCGTTGTGGAACTTGCGATTGCCTGCATTTTCTTCTCCTGCGATAACTAGCAATCGATCTACAAGCTTCCTTACGTCGTCTACCCAAACGAACTCTTTAGGTAGGGTATTGTAGAGTATGACACCGCTGCCAGTCTGGAGCTGGGACCATATTGGCTTGATGAGGTTCCTGTACTTTTCTCCACTGCTAGATTTCACGCGATTCTGTGTCGCATCGTTGTTTTGGTACAGGGCGTCCGCCTTGATCAAAATTTCTGTGTAACTTTGGTAATCCTCGTCTGTATAATCTTTAGGTTGCTTTTTGGTGATAAGTTCCTACAGTCCCACCGTGCCAGGATACCTAGTTCAACTGTTTTTCTCGCCCAAATTGATTTTCACGTCGTCGCCCTCGAACGTGACTTTCTACTTTCCAATCTTCCAAACCACACCCTCGTTATGTTCCATGGTCGGGTACAATCCGAATACCTCGTATTTTTCGAATTTCCCGGTGCTTAGGTAACCCCTCGCCAACGGACCCAGCTCGACTAGCTTGTCCGAAGAGGTACTGCCTAGGGCCTGACGTCTCGGAGCCGGAGTCAGTTTGAACGGAGTAGTGTGAATGCTGGATATCGGTGAGGTATGGTATAATTTTGAGCGGTGAGTGGCACAAGCTCGTTGATTAACTCTTTGTTTTGCTCGGTGACATCTTTGATTTCTTTACCTAGTCCACTGATGGCATCGATGATAGGTTGGTCCTGACGCTTTTTCTCTTCGTAAATTCCGCGATTCACTGATTTCCAACCCTTAAACCGTTTTGCCAGGTAGCTACGCAGCTTCAGGTTGTCGTCTGCAAGTTTGCGTTTCATTTTATTTTTTTGTATGTAGTTATTTATGATAGATCTTGCAACGTTGCAACGTTTAGAAAATTATTAATTTTGTTTCTGTATTGTCCGTAATTGGATTTCCTCGTCATGTCTATTATGACAAATCCGAAATCATCTTGGTTCCAGCATGAAGAGCAAAATTTGGAAAACTGATTGTAGTTTATGTCCCCACCTACATAATCATCGTAAGCGTGTTTTAAATTGGTGTAGTCTTGACGAAACAAACAAATGAAATTAGCATTTTCTCGGAGTAGCTGCTTGGGGATTTTGGAAAAAGTCTGAGCAAGATAGAAGCAGTCTATGCCTCTGTGCCGACCCTGAGTAAAATAATTGCGAATTTCGTTCTGGTTCTCCAGGATCACATCGTCAAAAACCTCCACCGAATTCTCGAGACAGCAGTCTAGTGGTATCACTTCAGAAGCAAATATAGCTATGCCTAGTCCCTCGTACAGTTTCGACAGCTGGCGATACTTCGATTGCTCCAAACTTTTGGAGAAAACGGACAGGTGCCTGTTCTTCCAGTTTAACCAGTTGGGTGCAAGAAGAAAATTATCAATAAGCAACGTTGTTTTTCCACATCCAGAAGGCCCAACAATAAGACAGCGAATGTTCTCGGGTAGAAGCTCGCCATTTTTCCTATCCTGACGTTCCGATGGAAAATCTGGCAGTCGCCGTACCACATCCGAAGCACCTGTTACAAAATCACCTCGTTTGCGACGATCCAACTTTTTTCCTCGAGTCCCAGCCATTTCACCAACAGTTTGTCACCTTTTCTACGTAATACTTTTTCAATAAGATACGTGTCGGGGTATTTTGTTTTAGAAAGTTCCTCTTCGTAAAATCTTCCTTTCAGAATTTCGATCCGATTATCTTTTATTATATACGTGTAACGGTTTCCGGGTAAGACTCGAACTACGGTGAAAAGTTCCGTACTCCAATTTTTCGTGAAGCCCTTTTCGAACGCACGCTTAACTTTACTGATTCTCACCTGATCTCCAATTTAGTATTTCGGTTTCTTGCTTGTAAATTTGTACTTTGGACAATAAACCGTAGAAATTAAACGTCGCTCGTCAGATTTGTTGACGTCAGCTGGTTTCATGTTTATCGTGCGATGCAAACTGTGATTATAGATGTTAACGAGTTCCGGAAGCATGTCGAGCCACTTGTAATTCCCCTGAAGCGTGAACTGTTTCAACATCCGTGTTTTGAGAGTTCGGTTGAAACGTTCCACTATGCTGGCTTTGATGTGACTGAAAGTGGAGTAATGTTGAATATTTCGTTTTTTAATAAATTGCCGAAAGACAGAGTTGTAGAATTCTTTTCCGTTGTCTGTGTGAAGAAATCGAGGTTGCCTGCCACTTTCATCGAAAATAGTTTTGAATGCTTCCACCACGCAGGTTCCTGTTTTTGTCTTGAGGGGTAAAACACACGCAAATTTTGAAAATGTGTCTATAACGGTGAGAAGATACTTGTATCTCTTGTTGATTCCATGTAATTTTTTAAGGTTGCCACTGCTCATTTCCACAAGGTCAGCTTCGCACAAGTCGTCTATGCCTTTGGTCACTACCGCCAGTCGTTTGTAGTTTCGCCGTGCAGGTTTGTGCAGCTCGTTCACGATAGCCTGTTTAGACATTGCGCGAAAATAAGAATATAGCTTGGATGGGATTTCTGGCTGCAGACAATGCCGGGTTTTCTATGTACAGCTTATCACCTACTTCTATGTCGATAATTTGAGTGGCATCTTCGGCATAGGCAGTCTCGCGAGTTTTGGGGTGGGTGAAATCAACCAACTCCACTCCTCTAATTTTAGGCTCGTCACTGATGTTTGTTACGGTCATGGTTGGGTAGTGGGTTGCGTGAGGCAAAGACGAGTATGAAACCTTGACGAACTGAAGTGTGACAGCGATGAAAAACTGGTGATAGGCTTTGGCAGGAGTCAGCATGTAGAGTTTGGCACCCGGATGGAAGAGCGAGGAAAATTCCCTGTTTGGAATGCTGTACAGTTCGATGACAACGGTGGACTTGAGATTGTCGATGCTGGCCTTCAGGGTGTTTACATTGGTTCGAACCTCGCTCTCCACATCCTCCAAACTACCGTTCACCGATTCCAGGTGTTCCTCGATAGCACGGACTAACAGTGTCGTAATCGGGCTTGATCTGCACATCGACAATTAGCCTCTTGAATTTTTCGTTTAATTCATGCAGTTGGGTACTGGAATTGGTTATGGCCGATTCCTGGCTTGTCTCGATGCTGCCAATTTGCTCTTTCACATTGGCGATAATCTGCTGTAGACTTTCCACGAGTGTCAACTTGGAGCTCTGGGTTGCGAGGTCGTGGACCTGGGTTCTAATTTCAGCAAACAAGGCATGTAGCTCGCTTATGTTTTGGTTGGTGGGCAAGGTTGCAACAGACTCCCGAAGCAATTCAATTTCGGTTTGGATGTTTTTGATGTCGTCGGATTTCAGTATTCGGTTGAGAGCCCTCTTCACGCTTTTCAGTTCCTGCGAGGTAGGCAGGGTGGCCACCGTGTTTTGGAGCGACTCCAAAGCTTTTTTCATCGCGTCCAACTCCGAGGCAGCAGCAGCAGCGCGTATGCCTTCTTGTAATTGTGTTATGTCGTCCTGGGTGGGGGTGGATTGTTGCAAAGTTTCCAACTTAGCCTGTATGTCGTCGATCAAGTGATGAAAATGCGACAACTCTGATTCGGTGTTTAGATTTTCCAGCTTGGTGATCTGCTGTTGGACGCTGGCCAGAGTAACCCTGATGCCAGGCAGTTTGGATTCCAGTGCTTCGTGTACGTTTGCCAGATCACTTTTGATGACGGCGAGAGCATCCTCAATATGGGCAATGGTACCTTGCAGCTTCCCGAAATCCTCGTAGGTCTCAAGTTTGAGTTTTATGTTGGCCACGCTACGGGCAATGGTGTTCAGCTCGCTGGACGAAGGTAGATTGTCGATAAAGTCCTGTAGCGTTTGGAGTTTAGTTTTGACTTTGACTTGCAAAGCGTCCGTTTGAAGCTCAGCTTTGATGCTTTCCAACGTAGGAATTTCGAACGATTGGAACTGTTCGTGCAATTTGGCAATACTGGCATTCACGCGATCGTAGTCATCTTGAGTCTTGATGCTCTGGATAATGTTTTGCAGTTCAGTCTGGATGGTGCTCGTTTGGTCCTTCAAGTGTCGCTTCAGCTGTTCCACGTCAGAAGTTTGCGCTTGCTGCAGCTTCAAAAGTTCGTTCTGCAGCTTGCCTACGCTCAGCGCCAAGTTGTCAAAGTTGTCTATTGACGCGAGGTCGGTGTACTTTGCAACAGCGATTTCAGCTCTGCATTGATTTTGAGTACGGGATCCAGGCACTGAGACTGCAAGATAGCTATCTCTGACTGGAGGCTGGAGTTGAGCGTGGACTGCAGGGCCTGCAGGTCGCTTCGCAGCTTCTTGACCCTAACGTCGAGCATGAGAAGCTCGTCGCCGTGGTCGTCGCGCTTGGTGTGACCGAAAATATCGTTAGGCATTGTTGCCACTGTGGTTATTTATTATAGGGTAAGTGATTTTCATTTCTATGAAAAGAGGGATGAGTTTATCGTAGTCGTCCAAGAGCTCCACGTACAGGCGATCGCCAGCAGACACATCGTACGTTGTAGTCGCATCCATCCTATCGTGCTTGATGCGATAGATGTTCTTGCCAGAGGAAACCTTGGCCTCCCCTTTGTTCTCGGGGTTCATGTCGAACTTAAGTTTGCTGGAGATGGGGAACCGGTAATAATTCAAGTTGTTGTTAAATACACAGAAAGTTTTGCTCACATCCTCGTCGTACTGGGTCAGGATGCTATTCAAGTGTATAATTAACAGACCGTTAAGTTTAGATAGCATGGAAGGCAGGAGTTCGTTGAAGTTCGACGACGACGACGTGGGCTGGACGGGCACTTCCATAGCTTGCTTCCTGAAGCCAAACAGGTTCATAGGCATGGTTATTTTATAGAAACATTTTCTCCAGCCGTAAGTTCAAAATTTTGTACCTCTCTTCCCACAAATCGCATTACATACATACATACATACGTAGCGTTACAAGAGCCCCCCTCCCTGCCTCATAAGAGGTTTGGTCAGCACGCAATAGATCAGTATGCTAGAAAATACAGAGGGGGAGGGGGTAGAATCGATTTCATTTGCCAGTCGAATAGTTCTCGTCGAATCCTATCCAACAAACCTAAAATCGTCATCCTAGCTCAAATAGGAGCCAAGAAAATCAATGTCTTGGAAAACTTCTTAAGATATTTGTCTCAAAAAAATTTTCTTGACAGGCCGGAATTGACAAACCGGAAGTCGACTTTCTTAAAGATTAAGATATTTGTCTTAAGACGTTTTCCAAGTCGCTGATAGTCAGTGTTGCCAACTCCTATTTGTAGGTTAGCTTCGCCTGTGAAAGATCACATGGTGAAATTTTCTTTGGGTGGGTTGGCAACACTGCGGCTCACTTAATGTTGCAGAACCGGACACACTATACTTATGCCGTCCAACGCTACAGATCCATAGTCACGTCACCATAAACACTACATAGTCACGTGACCCGTGACGTCACAAAAGTTAGGTTAACTTAAACCCTCCAAGACTACAAACACATAGCCACGCCCCCCGTAAACCTACGTAGAGTCCCGTGACACGTGACGTCACAAAAGTTAGGTTAACTTAGACCCTTCAAGACTACAAACACATAGCCACGCCCCCCCGTAGAGTCGCGTGACACGTCTCGACCAATCAGAGGCCTTGTGCCCAGGTGACTCCTTACTACTCTGCAAAAGATCACATGGTGAAATTTTTTTTGAGGTGAGCTGGCAACACTGCGAGCGCGCCACTTTCGCGTTTGCCTTACGATATTTTCCGTTAAGGTTGCAAAAAACGCGCCACTTTCTGTCGCAGAACTCTCTTTTTACCTCGCAGGAACTGAAAAGCATGAAGAGGGCTCTCAACCGAAAACTCAAATCCGACGACATCAAAAACATCCAAACCGAAATTGAATTGCTTCGAGAGTCTGTTGCAACCTTGCCTACCAACCATAACATAAGCGAGCTACATGGCTTGTTTGCGGAAATTAGAACCCAGGTCCACGACCTCGCAACCCAGAGCTCCAAGTTGACACTCGTGGAAAGTCTGCAGCAGATTATCGCCAATGTGAAAGAGCAAATTGGCAGCATCGAGGCGAGCCAGGAATCGGCCATAACCAATTTCAGTACCCAACTACATGACAAACGAAAAATTCAAGAGGCTAATTGTCGATGTGCAGATCAAGCCCGATTACGACACTGTTAGTCCGTGCTATCGAGGAACACCTGGAATCGGTGAACGGTAGTTTGGAGGATGTGGAGAGCGAGGTTCGAACCAATGTAAACATCCTGAAGGCCAGCATCGACAATCTCAAGTCCACTGTTGTCATCGAACTGTACAGCATTCCAAACAGGGAATTTTCCTCGCTCTTCCATCCGGGTGACAAACTCTACATGCTGACCCCTGCAAAAGCCTATCACCAGTTTTTCATCGCTCGCACACTTCAGTTCGTCAAGGTTTCATACTGGTCTTTGCCTCACGCAACCCACTACCCAACCATGACCGTAACGAACATCAGTGACGAGCCTAAAATATGAGGAGTGGAGTTGGTAGAGTTCACCCACCCCGAAACTCGCGAGACTGCCTATGCCGACGATGCCACTCAAATTATCGACATAGAAATTGGTGACAAACTGTACATAGAAAACCCGGCATTGTCTGCGGCCAGTAATCCCATCCAAGCTATATTCTTATTTTCGCGCAATGTCTAGGCAAGCTATTGTGAACGAGCTGCACAAACCTGGACGGCGAAACTACAAACGACTGGCGGTAGTGACCAAAGGCATAGACGACTTGTGCGAAGCTGACCTTGTGGAAATGAGCAGTGGCAATTTAAAAAATTTACATAAAATCAACAAGGGATACAAGTATCTTCTCACCGTTATAGACACATTTTAAAAATTTGCGTGGGCTTTACCCCTCAAGGCAAAAACAGGAACCTGCGTAGTGGAAGCATTCAAAACTATTTTCGATGAAAGTGGCAGGCGACCTCGGTTTCTTCCCACAGACAACGGAAAAGAATTCTACAACTCTGTCTTTCGGCAATTTATTCAAAAACGAAATATTCAACATTACTCCACTTTTAGTCACATCAAAGCCAGCATCCCATACAGCACAACATGGTTTCAGATACGTTAGCAACACATAAGTAGTGAAACATTGTAACATTGCGGCAATGTTGCAGAACATTACAAAAATGTTTCGGGTAAGTTTCAGTAATGTGGAAATGTCCGCGAACATAACACAACATTGATAATGTTACAGAAACTTGTAAATGTAACATTACCGACATTACAGACACATTTCCATTAGGTTGCATAATATTTCAGTTACATTACTGCAATGGTATTTTACATTGTGGTTATATTGCATGTATTCATGGATGGCATATTTGAGGGGGGTTATTGGGGTTAAGTCTCTTCAAAAATTATTACAATATTTGCTTGTAAATCATTTCCTGAAAATAGAATTCACAGGATTCTACTTAGAAAAACTAGGTTTAGGTAAGATATCTAACTGTATTTATTTTACCTCTCATGAATTGACCACATATCTTAATTAATATAAGGGGAGAAAACTGCACAAATGTACTGGATATGAATTCATTAATATCAGATAACAGATAGAGCTAAAAAAAGAGTGAAAATGAAATATTGACAACTAAATCACTAAATTCTAAAATAACATCAAATTTGTATAAAATAGTGTTTTACATGCTATAATAAAGCTCTCCCTGGTTTGTAACACTATGTCATGAAGAAGATGAGATTGGAGTGATGTTATCAGCATCATGCTCCAGTCACTATCCATCCCCTTTACCAATTGATGAGAGGCTGGCAGGATGTAAAACATTTTGCAGAATCATGGTCATCTGAAAATTCGATTCTGTCTGCATTTCTCAGGGGTAACATATATGTTCAACTTTCATGGTTTTTCAACCTACACAGTGGTCAGACTATCAGTATTACACAGCAATATTCCAAATTAGATTTCAAATGTTACAAATTGAGTATGTGGTTTTAAAGTATATAACTTCCATATACTAAAAATTACCATGTGTAAATTCTGGTATAATTTGGTGTAACATATTGTTCTGTTTTGTAATATTCCTGTTAATTACAAAAGAATCAAGACGTGACTTCAGCCTTTCATCTCAAATAAAATAATTAAATAGCACACTTGTATGTTTGTAGTTTATCAAAACCTTGTACGTACCTACTTGAAATTCTTGACAAGTCTGCATTCTAATAATATTAATTGTGAAGTATTATGCATTATTCTGTAAACTTGAAATACCTCTGGAGATCATACAAAGGGTCCTAAAGTAACCTGAATTGGAAGACAATGTCTCTTATACTTACATAACTGGAGAATGTAGACACACATTGACCATGAAAGAGATTCAGTTAATGAACCAGTAAAAAAATTTTAAAAAAAACTGGGAGAAACGACCAGTTCACAAGAGACAAATGCAAAATGGATAGAAGCTAAACTTCAGGAATTTTTGTGCAGTAACATTACAAAAATGAGAACATGCCAGACAATTGTCATGATGTTTAGCCGGTTTGAGCCTACATTGTAAGAAATATAAATGAGAGCCTTGTAATCAAGGGGTGTCTAGTTCGATACACAGTGGAGGTACATATCTGTGTATAGTGTGTTTAAAGCAACAATAACAATCAAACAAATATAAATAAACATACTTTGACACAGTTCTGATGCCAGTGAGTGCTCAGGCACAATTCATGTCCAAGGGCTTCCCCGATGGCACATTGGTAGCGTCATTGCCTTGTAATCAAGGATCCCAAGTTTGATATCTGGTGGAGGCACATAGTGGTTCACATCCCACTTTAAACTGTAGGTCAAGTCCCGATTAGACTTACTGTGCATAAAGTGAACTTAAAACACCAAATCAACCAACCCACCAAGCAATTCATGTCAACATTGAAGTCCAAAAATTACACATACATTTTTTCATAAAATATATCCTTTATTTTTTTTTTTTGTTTAAATACACTTTTTTCTGTAGTTCAGAAGAATTCCATTGCAGGTTCTGCAATATACCCTCATGTTGGAGTGGAATAACATTCAATTCCTTCCTGTAAAGGAAATAGGGTCTAGGGTCATGTGTAACATCAATTTGGAATTAACATTCTAGTCAGAACTTTCATTTAAAGAAAAATATTTTGCATCAGTAAAATAACAACCCAGATTTTTTTAACTTCTAGTTCCCATATACCAAATATTCTTAACTTCAATTTTATTTCTAAAATATATTTTGTGTGATAAGATAACATCTGCAAAAGAATACCTATGCCACACTAGGGCCTCTAAACAAAGATGACTTTCATCAACAAAAACGACCAACTTCATCACAGAAAGAATACTCCAGCTGCCTCCATGGTGGAGTGGAGTAGTTATCACAATATGCTATGATGACAAGGGTCCCGGACCGAAGCCTGGCATAGATATTGTGAGTGTCCATTCATCAGTTTCAGCATCCCCATCTTTGCGATTAGTCAAAAGTGGCAGAAATACAAAGTAAAATAAGCCAATTCAATCAATCAACAATCAGGAATATTGCACAACTTTGCAAGACATTTAATTTGAAAATAAAAACGTTGCAACAATGTGAAAAGTGATCGATAAGTTATCGGGAAATTTTGATTTGACCAATGTTTGAAGATGAAATTTTGGCATTCTGGGCTATCCAACAACCTACTGCATAACATGCCAAGCTTTCTTGTGAGATTATAGAGTTGCAAAAAAAGCTAGCTTTTTGAATGAACTGTTTCTTATTTCGATAAAAAGCAGGCTTTTTTTTAAGAAAAACAACAGAAATTTTGGCTTTTTACCAATTGCAGCTAACCTATTTCACTTGAAGTTATTGTTATGAGTTTACAGGTTTGTACTCACATATTTTACAACTAGCTACAAAAATTTACATGATGCAGCAGCCAAGAGACATATATTGGCCAATCTCAGTGGGCACATATTGCATAGTGGTTCAGCTACAATTTTAATCCTAGCTTACCGAGGAAGAGGGGGAGGGGGGCTTGCAATCCAATCAACTCTTATTTTTTAGATTTTTCAACTGTTTGAAAATAAATTACATGGTTCCCTGGAATGTTCCCAATATTTCTGTATTACTTCTGCTCATAAAAACATAAATGTAATGTAATTAGGAGGCAAAATGCACTTGGTGGACATATCATGCGCAATCTTTGAATGCGTCTCATCCGAGATACTCGTGCCAGTGACAGTGTACAATTAGTTGGTAATGATGGTAATTATTTTAATAATTATATTTAATAAACAACTGCACTTCTACAAACAAAAAATCATTAATAAAAATGTCATGGGTTTTGAGAGTTTTAGGGAATGATAAAATATATGACACACTCATGTAATAATTGGTTATTATTTTTTATTCATGATAGTAATTTCTGTAATTATTATAATTAATAAATAACTAGCCATATATAATCAGCAAAGGAAGCAGTGATTGAATAATAAAATGGTTTCAATGTGACACCCCCACTACCATTCGTTGCTTCGGTCTGAATGTTCTTTCTCTATACTTAACAAGATTATTAGCTATTTCATCCGAGATTAAGATTTAGTTTAGCCTGCAAATCAGAGAGAACAATTTGCAAGTACTGTTGTTGGAAAAAGGCCAGCTTTTTATATAAGGTAACTTTCATAATAATAAATGGACCTCTGGAGTGCAATAAAGTAAATGCTCTTGCCTTGTAATAACCTCAATGGAGGCAGAGTGCTTCAGATCTAATTTCAAACTGTAGGTCCAGTCCCGATCTCTTAAATATTTTTTTGCCATTTGCAGTCAGTCTTATTTGCTTCTGCTTCAGTTTTAATGCCAGTGCATTTCAACCAAAGGTCCATTGCACCCAGGGGTTGACAACTAATTTAAATCTAATTTCATATTTGACAGCAAGCCTATACATAATTGAACTATTTATTACTCTTTATGATTATGCCATAGTTTATATATTAATATTGAATATTCATTGAGACTGCATGTTAATTTACACAAACTTTAAAGATCTGAAATGTATTTATGAATGAAATTCTTGGGATTAGGGCATCGACTTATAAGAAATAAATTTACTGGGCTGTGATCTCAAAGGTGAGAACCACTGCAACAAGTAGCAAAATTCCATCACTAGTTGCTCCGTGTCCAGGTTTAGCCGCTATTTAACCAAATTATACATTATGTACTGTATTTTACTTAACACAAACTTTAATGTAAAGAGATTTCATACTAGATTCTCAAAAGATAGAGCAGTATATTATTTTTTGCTTCATGTAAATGATCCTATAATAAATTCAAGCATTGAAAATCATATCATACTATTAGGTTATATTAAAAACACATACAAAACTATTCTAGTTATGTGAATATTTTTATACTACATAGATATATTTAATAAGCCTACCGAAATATGAAGATGACACTCTGAAAGAGCAGCCCATTCAAAAAAGCCAGCTTTTTTGAAAACACTGTTTATATCTAGCTACGAATTTCATATTGTAAATTGTATTTTATATTTAGAAATGAGTGCCTATTTTACAGTAGGGAGATATACGAAAACCATGCAACAGGAAAAGTTCTGCCAACTCCTGTATTTTCATTGATTTGAGACACTTTTGTGAAAAAGCTCAACCAAAAGAAGCTACGGAGAAAAAAACAACTTGTTTTTTCCCCAAAAAGCCAGTTTTTCCAACCACTTCCAAACATGGAAAGACAGTTATTTTTTACATTCATATCAAAACTTTTACAGCAATTCCTTCAATCAAACATCTCAAACTCTCTGTGCCATACCTAAGGGAAGGGATAGATGTGCCAAAATGAGACTTCTTTTTCTAATGTCTGTGCTTTAAGAATACAATAGGCACAATTTTGGAAAGGGAAAAAATAAATTAATTATGAGCTCTGTATGTTTGTACAATTTCTCAAAGAACCAAAACCATTGTTGGAAAAATTTCTGCATCTCACATAAAAAATGATAACATGAACACTTTATTGCCTCCCTGATGGCATAGTGGTAACGTCATTGCCTTGTAATTAAGGGGTCCCAGGTTCAATTTCCAGTGGAGGCACTTAGCAGTTCGGTTCTCACTTTAAACTGTAGGTCTAGACCCAATTAGCTTATCTGTGCATAAAGTGAACTTAAACAAAAAAACACTTCAAACCGCAACAAACACTTTCTTATGCTGTGCGAAAGTCACACAAAAGCACAAACAGGAATGATCATAGGTGAATATATGTCTGGTATGTAATTTAACCAACATTTTCAAGGCTGATTTGGAAAAGAAATTTGCATTTGATTGTCTCTGGAAACTGAGTTTGAAGTGGAAAAAGTTCACTGGGGGATGTTTGATAGAGCCTTGGAGTTAGTTGGTGGATGCTCATGTAGTTCAACATGGTGACAATGAGACAACTAGGGTGTAGGGGTGCTTTCGAAAATGTTTTTTTATGGATTTTTATGCTTGCCATATGGAGGGAAAAAGTTTCACCAAGTTTTCTTGCTATATATGCCTTTAGCAAGCTGTCTCGTGGGAGGAACAATGGCAGATATCTATATCTTGCTGATGCCAATGTTCTCACTGTAAATCAAGGAGAATGTGATGGTAGATTACACTTTAAAACTAGTACACCCACAAGCCCGGCAAATATCTAATTCGTGGTTATGTTTCTTTAACTGCAGTGTAAATATGTTAATCTGAATCAGTGCATTGCTTTTCATGACTTTTGTGAATAAAAAAATGCAAATTATCCCAGTTTCCATTACATCTTTATAACTTACTTGTTTTGTTTGTTGTTTCTGAGTTTGACCCGCACACGCCACTTCTGCCATATTAGACACCTCTTGCTCTAGCATTTGGCCAGTGTTGGTGAACAGTTCCTAAAAGAAGAAATTTTATGAATTAAATCAGTAGTAATTAATTTATATTTAAATTCGATTTCTGATGTGGATGAGTAGTCAAATAAATTACTTATGAATTAACATGTGAAATGCTCAGTAGTGCATAGAAGACAAATTGCAGAAACAATAGTGCAACCTTGGACATTGGGTATATTCTACCCCAGCCCGAACATAACCATTACATGCAACAGTCAGTAATGAACTGACAGGATTATTTTGATGGGCGACTGATAGTGGAATTAATGTAGAGTATAAAAAGGGTAGTGGTGGAACCTACCCCACATCCAAGGTTGGAGTTAATGTTTCATTTCCCCATAGCTTTGCAATTGAACATTCATCCCCCCGCCAACCGTGGGACCATTATTACCAATACAGCAAATCACTTTTCCCCCACAATTTTATAATGGAAAATTATTCATTCTTGTAGCATTTTAAAATAGTAGGATTCAATTGTCTGGAATGACACAGCAGCATTTATCAATCGTAGCACCCTTTTGAAGGACTTTCAATTCATCCAGCACTAAAATTGTTGCTTGAGAATAAGAACTATATTAGGTGTATTTTTTAATTATTTTTTTATAAGAGGCATGTTCCTGGCTATGATGTTTATATAACTACATATTAACCATTCAGTACCACGAAGGTCCACCTAACTAGGAGACTAACATTTTCATTTGGTTGACAACCACCAACCCCTCTCATAGAAAATTTCCTGGCTGCACCTACGCTTGCACATATGTTTAAAACATATAAAACTGATTGAATTTTTTGATATTCTCCTCTCCTCGATTGCTGACCTTCCTTGGAACAATTTGGTTTGATTTTAACCACATGCCTATGTATGCAGGGCATCTCAAGCCTCACCAGAAAATAAGTCATACCTCCATCCTCAAAAGACTGGAGATCGAGGGGAAAAAAATGAGTAGAGAACATACTTTTTTAAAACAGTTATGGCTTGGCTCTCAAATTTTTAGAGTGGTGCTTACTTAAGCCATGCACATAACTGCCTAACCTGATAAGCAGAATGGAAACTAATAATACAACACAATCTCTTATGAATTTGTGTGTGTCTCGTAACAAACATTCCTCATATCACAATGAATAATGAGACCAGATTAAATAATAATAATAATAATAATAATAATAATAATAATAATAATAATAAAAGCATTAACTTCATCACCTGGCACAGTTGGTCACTGTATTGAATTGAATTGAATTGAGTTAAAATTTCTGGGTGCGTCGGCACTTAAGGCCATTTCGCACCCTTCTATGTATACGGGGAAATGTCCCCTTATCTAAAATTCTGACTTAATTTTAAAAAAGGGGTGTAGATAGCCCCTTGGGAAAAACTAAAAGTGCAAGGTTGTAAAAAGACCTGCACGAGACAAACACAACACATTAAAAAGTCAGAATAAACTAAAAACCTCCTTACAGACGGTGGAAGAGTCCAGCTCTTCGCCAAAAACTAAAAACATGTGATAAAATACTGCTGTCATCACCCAAGAGGGATGACAAACAGCCGGAAAGGTTAAAAGTCTGCCGGAGGTAATCAAGATCGACACATTCAACGAGAATGTGTCGGAAGCTTAAAATAACATTACAAGCACGACACAACGGAGGGTCCAGCCCTTGCAGTAGGTGACCATGCGTGAGACGGCTGTGTCCTATACGCAGGCGGGTAAGAATAACGTCTTCTCGCCGAGAGGGACGAGACGAGTAACGCCAAACACCTACGGTGGGCTTAACAGCGTGAAGCTTGTTCCCCGTTTCCACATCCCACTCGGTCTGCCAAGTGTCAAGAAGGCGAGAACGGAACTCATTCTGCAGGTCGCTAGCTGGCAAAAGGTGGACGAGAACGTCGCCATCTGCATCAGCAGACTTGGCGGCAACAACAGCTGCTTCGTTCCCCTGGATGCCCACGTGGCTAGGGACCCAACAGAAGTGTACATCTGTGCTGGCAGATAAGGACACAAGCCGTCTGAATATGCGTTGCGCTACTGGATGCCGGGAATACGGCGAATCCAGAGACTGCAACACGCTGGTCGAATCACAGCACACAAGGACTTTCTTCAGACCATTGACGTCTGCAAAGTCCAGTGCCTTTAGAATGGCGTACAACTCTGCCGTATAGATGGAACAGGCAGGATGTAGCAAGTAACTGGAACTTTGAGAGTCTAGGACGAAGGCGCAACCAACTGATTCGAATGTCTTGGACCCATCCGTGTAAAACACATTAAAATTGGGGTGCTTCGCACGAAGTTCTAAAAACCGTTGCTGGTATACAACCATTGGTGTTCTGACTTTGGAAGAGCAGTCAGAGAAAAATCGATAGAAGGTGCAGGAAACTCCCAGGTAGGGAGAGGCGAAATGAGTGGAGAGACGCCAGGAAGATCACTGTTAACACCAAGTGCTGACAGGATCTCGTCTGCACGAACACCAAATGGTCTAGTGACACTAGGGTGGAGCCGATACCTTGCCAGCCTACCCTCGTCTGAGATGGTGTGGAATGAAGGATGTGAAGGCATCGAGCGAAGATGGAGGAAGTAGTTAACTACCAGCCGCTGTCTTTGCAGAGACAGCGACGGCTCAGATGCCTCTACGTACAAACTAGCGACTGGACTGGTCCGAAAGGCACACACGTATACCAGCATGGTTGACAGTGTCTAGGATGCGAAGTCTAGATGGGCGAGCAGAAGAATACACAACACATCCATAATCTAGCTTCGACCTGATGAGTGCACGGTATAGACGAAGCAATACCGTCCTATCAGCACCCCAAGAAGTATGAGATAAAACGCGTAGAAGGTTGAGAACTCGAAGACAAGAGAACTTTAACTGGCGAAGGTGAGGTAGCCATGTTAATTTCTTATCGAAAATGAGGCCCACGAAGCGGACCTCATTCACTAAGCACAGGGGAGACTTCCCCATGTACAGGTCAGGATCTAAATGACATGTACGCTGACGACAAAAGTGAACACACACGGATTTCTCGGATGAGAAGGTGAAACCTGTTTGGGAGGACCACTCAACCAAGCGGTTTATCGTCAGTTGGAGTTGACGAGAAGCTGACGCGAGATTCCGTGCGTGAGCGACAAAAGATCGTGAGGTCGTCGACATAGAGGAGGCCATGTACAGGGGAAAGAATGTTTGCCATAACACTGTTTACTGCTATGGCAAACAGAGTCACACTAAGTACGCTGCCCTGAGGGACACCGTTCTCTTGTTCGTGAAGATCCGAAAAGTAGTTCCCAGCACGTACGCGGAAAAAGCGATCTGATAAAAAATTTTCAATAAAGTACGCCATATGGCCACGCACGCCCCAAGAATGGAGCTGCTTTAGGATGCCAAAGCGCCACGTTGTGTCATATGCCTTTTGGAGGTCAAAGAAAACTGCAACTAAATGTTCCTTGTTGAGGAATGCATCCTGAATATGTGCTTCCAGCTGAACCAGATGGTCCAGTGTGGAACGGTTGGAGCGAAAACCACATTGAAAATTACTTATCAAGCAGTTTTCCTCCAAAAACCAGGTGAGAAGCTTGTTGATCATGCGTTCCATCAACTTGCACATACAGCTAGTTAAGGCAATAGGCCTGTAACTCGAGGCTGCGGTGCGTTGTTTACCTGGTTTCAGGATGGGAACAATAAGAGCTTCTTTCCAGGAAGTGGGGAAAGAGTCCTCCAACCAAAGTCTGTTGAATACCGCCAAAAGGAAATTTCTTGCTCCAATGGGCAGATGACGAAGCATCTCATAGTGGATCTTGTCCACTCCAGGAGCTGTATTCTTAGAATCTCGAAGTGCCTGATCGAACTCCCGTTCAGTGAATGGAGAGTTGTATGGCTCGGTGTTATGACTTCGAAAAACTAGAGGGCGTCGTTCCTGACGGTCCTTCTCACGGCGGAAACGTGGGTCATAATTTACAGAGCTAGACGCACCAGAAAACTGCGTGGCCAAGATATTAGCTATGTCTCCGGAATCTGTGTATAACGTCCCATCGTGCTCCAGAGCGCTCAGAGGAGTAGATGCACCCCCCTGGATGCGACGTACTTTGGTCCAAACGGCTTTCGACGAAGCCTGCTTCGTCAGAGAAGACACGTATTGGACCCAGCACGCCTTCTTACTGGCTCGAATGAGCTGACGGGCACGGGCACGCTTAATGCGGAACTGCTCGAGGTTTGCGGCAGTGTGGTTCCTATTAAATCGATCGAGAGCATGATTGCGGTCCTTGATGGCTGCACCGATCTCCGCAGTCCACCAGGGGACTGGGCGTCGCCTCGCAGGTCCACTGGGATGTGGAATGGAGGTGCGTGCAGAGCATCATGCACTCCTGACACAAAGACATCTAAGGCGTCGATTGGTGGTAAAGTCCACGCAAGATCGACTTCAAGGTCCACTGCACGCTCGAAGGCTTCCCAGTCGGCCCGACTGAGATTCCATTGAGGGTGTTGTTCACGTGATTGCTGAAGATGTTCGAAGGTAAGAATGAGAGGGAAGTGATCACTCCCACAGAGATCAGGATGAACGCTCCAAGATGTGGTAGGAGCAAGGCTGGGACTGCAGAAGGACAAGTCCAACGCAGAGTATGTGCCTGAGGAAGGACTGAAATATGTGGGAGTTCCATCATTCAGCAACGTTAAACCTGATGCCTCCCGGAATTGATCTACAATTTGACCCCGGGGCTCTGTACGAACGGAGCCCCACAAACGATGGTAGGAATTAAAATCGCCCAAAAGAACTACAGGAGACGGAAGTTGTTCGATTATACAATGGAGGTCCTCAAGAGAGAATCGCTCCTCCCTTGTAATGTAGACACAGCACACAGATATTAACTGTGGTAGATGGACCCGCACGGCGACAGCTTGGAGGGGGGTGGTGAGAAAGATTGGTGTTGAGTGGATGGTATCTCGAACACCGATTGCAACACCACCGTGTGCACGACGACCCTCAGGAAGCTTGTCGGTGCGGTAAAGCGTGTATCCGTTTAGAATCACTGATTCATTTGGACGAAAATGTGTCTCTTGGAGACATATAATGGCAGGGTCAAATTCAGATATTAGAATTTGCAGTTCCTCGAGATGTGTACGGAAACCGTTAAGGTTCCATTGGAGACAATAAGCCATAGCTGGAGGTAGTGTAGTTACCTTTTAAGGCGTACTCTATTTCTAGGCCCTGTCACCTTGATAAATTCTTCATCCGCGGCTTCGTCCTGTATCATGTCCTCGGGTAAAGACACAGAGGGCGAAGGGGATGAAGAAGGGGCAGTGGGGGCGGGTGCTTTGAGCGCCCGCCGGGCAGCTTTCAGCTGCGCTTTAAGTCTCAGGGTGGTCGCTGCCGCCCTGACTGGAGAGCTACTGGACTTCAGAAAGTATTCCTTCGTATGTACCTGCTTGAACGTTTTCTCTGTGGAGCGAGGAGTGGTTGCTGGTTTCCTCGAAGCAGGGCGAGCTACTACGGGAAGCGTTGTCGTTTGGGTGGACACGTCGCTGGTTTGTACCCCTACACTGCGACGGGTAAGAGCAGCTGCAGCAACTGTAGCGAATGGCACAGGTAGAGTGGTGCGTATGCTTTCACGGAGACGTTGTTTCGCTTCACCAGCAGAGATTTTCTCTGTGACGACCAACTCTCTGATTTTCTTCTCTTGTTGGAAAGAGGGGCAGTCACGATGCCAGACTGGGTGCTCGCCTTGGCAGTTAATGCATTTGGGACCAGAAGAACAAGGTTCGGTCCCATGCTCAGGCAGACTACACTTACCACAAAGGGCGGTAGTGGCCTTGCAGGAAGGCTGAGTGTGCCCAAAGTGCTGGCATTTGAAACAACGCATCGGGTTAGGGATGTATGGCCGGACTTTGAGTCTCAAATATCCAGCCCGTACCCTGTCTGGGAGAGTGGTCGATTGAAAAGTCAGTATAAGTGAAGCAGTTGGTACTAGTTCTCCCGACTTACGCGTCTTTATTTGCTGCACTGCAGTCACATGTTGGTCTGAGAGTGCTTCAAGAATCTCTTCCTCCTCAGCATTTAACAAATCCCAGTGGCGAATCACACCTCTACTACTGTTAAGTTGACGGTGAGGTTCAACATTAACAGGGAAGTCGCCCAAAGATCTTAACTTTAAAAGGTTGTTTGTCTGGCGATCTGTGCTGGTCTGGATCAGTAGACTCCCGTTTCTCAGATTTTTTATTTCTGGTACGTCTGAACCAGCGGCGTAGTCTAGCTGTTTCTTGATCAGAAATGGTGACAAGTCCTTTAATAAGCAGCTCCATGTTTCTTTGTTGTTGCAGATGCATCGGTACTCTCGGTCTTCTGCACAATACTAATCACAAGATAACGTGGCACGTTACTTGTCTTTTCCACTATTTGAAGCGGGCTGGAAGGCCGCGCTCGTTTTGGGGGTTTCCCCCCGGTTGAGTTGTTTTTTGTACCGATATACAAAAAATATTTATTGTGGAGGGTCCATAAATTGTCGCCTCGACATGCCCTCTATGCCGAGGAAGGTCTACCCCCAAAAATGGAGGCTACTCGAGGACCAAACCGAAATCCCCGAGGCCACGTTCGCGACTGCACCTACCCCTGCAGCCAACACTGTCCCATCGGCACGTGCAACTCACACCTTGGGATAGGGTTTTTTTTATCGAGGTTGTCTCCTCTAGCAGGATCCTTAGTTATAGGGAGGTCAAAGATATGGAGATGAATGACGTGATGGAATGGTGAAAGCGTGAGATATGGATGTGAAGAATGAGTGAAATCATGAGATGAAAATGACCTCCCTACCTTACTTAATAGGGAGGTCAGAGATATGGAGATGAATGACGTGATGGAATGGTGAAAAACGTGAAGTATGGATGTGAAGAATGGGTGAAATGATGTGATGAAAATGGCCTCCCTACTAAGCCCCCTCGCCCCGTCAAGGCAGTCCTACTTGGAGGGGGAGCTGGTCACTGTAATAGGAACGACTGAAGATGACCGGACCCTTCTCCGATTTTCTTCATATTTGGCATACTCACTAATTGAGGCCTCGTAATCATGAATCTGAAGTTAAAAGTTGTCGGAAATGTCTAGAAATTGCAAAATAAGCGAAAATAAGGCGTTAGTTTTCGGAATGAAAACAGTCTATTTTCGCGAAATTTTTTGTTTCACAAGCAAATATATATGTTCCTGATACTAGTACGACACGAAATTTTAACTATGTTTGCCTAACCTAACCACACTAACCACATGTCAATGGTTCGTGGGGCTAGCATCAAACGTTCACAATTATTTTGCAATTTCTAGATCCTGATACTACGACGACATGAAATTTTAACTATGTTTGCCTAACCTAACTGGAACTAACCTAACCACACGTCAATGGTTCGCAATTATTTTGCAATTTCTAGACGTTTCCGACAAATGTTAACTTCAGATTCGTCATTAGCAGGCCTTAATTAGTAAGTATGCCAAATATGAAGAAAATTGGAGAGGGGTCCGGTCATCTTCAGTCATACCTTGTAATAATATACATGTAACCAGTCACAGCACCGTGACACTACTGCAAGTCATGGCATGCTGTATCTTTCAGAGGGCTATGGTAGCCAGTACCATGTCTGTTTTGTCTAGAATTGTATACTTAAATGTAAACAGAAGTTTGATTAAGTGTGTCATGTACATTTTGTGTTATCAACGGCTAATTTTATTATTGCCACCAAAGGAGCTGAAGTAACAAGAATCGAGAATCAAAAATAATTTACAATTTTACTTCGTGCATGTTGTAGATCCCATCCATATTTAAAATAAAGTCTGATTGCATAAGTTTGCAAGAATGTGATTTTTGCAAGCAATGTAATCAAAAATAGAGTTGGGAAAAACAGCTTGGAGACATGTGCGAACATGTAACAAAAAATATTTTTGGGTCTTTTATACAGTATGTATAAACCTGACCTGCCTAACCTACTGACGAATGCATCCAATAGCAGAAATAACCTAAACTTGGCTTACCTATATTATTCACATATTTATTTCTGCTATAGATAGGATGCACACATGAGTAGGTTAGGCAGCTCAGGTTTATGCATACAAAAAAAAGGTAAAGTGCTCCCCTGTGCATAGCACCACGCCATGAAGGCGTATAGGGGGTGTGGGGGTAACGCCCCACACTTTCTTGATCCGGTCGTGAGTGGGGGTGATGTGATCAGCATCACGCCCCTGACCGCCTTTACCCCCCAGGGTTTCCCCCAGGTACCCATGTTATTCGACGTTGGGTAGGCGCCGGAGCCGCTTCCACCATACAAAAAGGGCAAAAAAGGTTTTTGTTACATGTCAGCACATATCTCGAAGCAGGCATAGCTGGCTACTCATCTAGCCAGTGTGTAACATTAAAAAACTGCATGACAATGGTGCTGCCCTCAATTTACACATTGTAACAATATCGCAGAATGAATTAGTTGAAACGTGAATATTTTTAGATAGAGGCTGGGAACGTAACAACTTATATGGTACACGGTATTCTACACCTCTTCACTATACACAGGAAAGATAGAAAACTTTCTTTTTCAAAGAATAGGGTAAGTTTTGTGCAAAATTTAGGGGGGGGTTATACTGTAAATGGAAAAGGTGTATATTTAGGCCACAGCTTCTTCACCACGTGATGAGAATAGCATATGGAATTGCTATCACAACAGCCCTAAACCTGGCCTGCCTAAGCTAACAAATGCATTTAGGAATGTAATACCCCTTCATACCTACATCACGGGCATTGTAAAGTATTTAAGGAAGAATTTTAATGCTAACAGCCCTAAACTTGCTGCCTAACCTAACAATGAAAGCATTTAGGTCTGTAATAATTATTCATACCAACGTCAAGTGACATTAGCAGCAGCAGCAGTCCACAACGGAACACTTTGCAGTATTCTTCCACGTTATTTTATTTGTGTGCGCTGGAAATGTTCACTCCAATAGTGGTACCCTTGTCCCTCTGTACCCCAAAAGAAAGTGAAATATCTTGCATTGCTTATAAAGATTTTGTTGATATTGATATTGAGTTAAAATTTCTGGGTGCGTCGGCACTTAAGGCCATTTCGCAACCTTCTATGTATACGGGGAAATGTCCCCTTATCTAAAATTCTGACTTAATTTTTAAAAAAGGGGTGTAGATAGCCCCTTGGGAAAAACTAAAAGTGCAAGGTTGTAAAGAGACCTGCACGAGACAAACACAACACATTAAAAAGTCAGAAAAAACAAACTAAAACCCCCTTACAGACGGTGGAAGAGTCCAGCTCTTCGCAAAAAACTAAAAACATGTGATAAAATACTGCTGTCATCACCCAAGAGGGATGACAAACAGCCGGAAAGGTTAAAAGTCTGCCGGAGGTAATCAAGATCGACACATTCAACGAGAATGTGTCGGATGCTTAAAATAACATTACATGTACGACACAACGGAGGGTCCAGCCTTTGCAGTAGGTGACCATGCGTGAGACGGCTGTGTCCTATACGCAGGCGGGTAAGAATAACGTCTTCTCGCCGAGAGGGACGAGACGAGGAACGCCAAACACCTATGGTGGGCTTACCAGCGTGAAGCTTGTTCCCCGTTTCCACATCCCACTCGGTCTGCCAAGTGTCAAGAAGGCGAGAAAGGAACACATTCTGCAGGTCGCTAGCTGGCAAAAGGTGGACGAGAACGTCGCCATCTGCATCAGCAGACTTGGCGGCAGCATCAGCTGCTTCGTTCCCCTGGATGCCCACGTGGCTAGGGACCCAACAGAAGTGTACATCTGTGCTGGCAGATAAGGACACAAGCCGTCTGAATATGCGTTGCGCTACTGGATGCCGGGAATACGGCGAATCCAGAGACTGCAACACGCTGGTCGAATCACAGCACACAAGGACTTTCTTCAGACCATTGACGTCTGCAAAGTCCAGTGCCTTTAGAATGGCGTACAACTCTGCCGTATAGATGGAACAGGCAGGATGTAGCAAGTAACTGGAACTTTGAGAGTCTAGGACGAAGGAGCAACCAACTGATTCGACTGTCTTGGACCCATCCGTGTAAAACACATTAAAATTGGGGTGCTTCGCACGAAGTTCTAAAAACCTTTGCTGGTATACAACCATTGGTGTCTCTGACTTTGGAAGAGCAGTCAGAGAAAAATCGATAGAAGGTGCAGGAAACTCCCAGGTAGGGAGAGGCGAAATGAGTGGAGAGACGCCAGGAAGATCACTGTCAACACCAAGTGCTGACAGGATCTCGTCTGCACGAACACCAAATGGTCTAGTGACACTAGGGTGGAGCAGATACCTTGCCAGCCTACCCTCGTCTGAGATGGTGTGGAATGAAGGATGTGAAGGCATCGAGCGAAGATGGAGGAAGTAGTTAACTACCAGCCGCTGTCTTCGCAGAGACAGCGACGGCTCAGATGCCTCTACGTACAAACTAGCGACTGGACTGGTCCGAAAGGCACCAGTGCACACACGTATATCAGCATGGTGGACAGTGTCTAGGATGCGAAGTCTAGATGGGCGAGCAGAAGAATACACAACACATCCATAATCTAGCTTCGACCTGATGAGTGCACGGTATAGACGAAGCAATACCGTCCTATCAGCACCCCAAGAAGTATGAGATAAAACGCGTAGAAGGTTGAGAACTCGAAGACAAGAGAACTTTAACTGGCGAAGGTGAGGTAGCCATGTTAATTTCTTATCGAAAACGAGGCCCAGGAAGCGGACCTCATTCACGAAGAACAGGGGAGATTTCCCCATGTACAGGTCAGGATCTAAATGACATGTACGCTGATGACAAAAGTGAACACACACGGATTTCTCGGATGAGAAGGTGAAACCTGTTTGGGAGGACCACTCAACCAAACGGTTTATCGTCAGTTGGAGTTGACGAGAAGCTGACGCGAGATTCCGTGAGCGACAAAAGATCGTGAGGTCGTCGACATAGAGGAGGCCATGTACAGGGGAAAGAATATTTGCCATAACACTGTTTACTGCTAAGTACGCTGCCCTGCGGGACACCGTTCTCTTGTTCGTGAAGATCCGAAAAGGAGTTCCCAACACGTACGCGGAAAAAGCGATCTGATAAAAAAATTTCAATAAATTACGCCATATGGCCACGCACGCCCCAAGAATGGAGCTGCTTTAGGATGCCAAAGCGCCACGTTGTGTCATATGCCTTTTGGAGGTCAAAGAAAACTGCAACTAAATGTTCCTTGTTGAGGAATGCATCCTGAATATGTGTTTCCAGCTGCACCAGATGGTCCAGTGTGGAACGGTTGGAGCGAAAACCACATTGAAAATTACTTATCAATGAGTTTTCCTCCAAAAACCAGGTGAGACGCTTGTTGATCATGCGTTCCATCAACTTGCACACACAGCTAGTTAAGGCAATAGGCCTATAACTCGAGGCTGCGGTGCGTTGTTTACTTGGTTTCAGGATGGGAACAATAATAGCTTCTTTCCAGGAAGTGGGGAAAGAGTCCTCCAACCAAAGCCTGTTGAATACCGCCAAAAGGAAATGTTTGGCTCCAATGGGCAGATGACGAAGCATCTCATAGTGGATCTTGTCCACTCCAGGAGCTGTATTCTTAGAATCTCGATGCGCCTGATCGAACTCCCGTTCAGTGAATGGAGAGATGTATGGCTCGGTGTTATGACTTCGAAAAATTAGAGGGCGTCGTTCCTGACGGTCCTTCTCACGGGGGAAACGTGGTTCATAATTTTCAGAGCTAGACGTATCAGAAAACTGCGTGGCCAAGATATTAGCTATGTCTCCGGAATCAGTGTACAACGTCCCATCGTGCTCCAGAGCGCTCAGAGGAGTAGATTCACCCCCCTGGATGCGACGTACTTTGGTCCAAACGGCTTTCGACGAAGCCTGCTTCGTCAGAGAAGACACGTATTGGACCTAGCACGCCTTCTTACTGGCTCGAATAAGCCGACGGGCACGGGCACGCTTAATGCGGAACTGCTCGAGGTTTACGGCAGTGTGGTTCCTATTGAATCGATCTAGGGCATGATTGCGGTCCTTGATGGCTGCACTGATCTCCGCAGTCCACCAGGGGACTGGGCGTCGCTTCGCAGGTCCACTGGGATGTGGAATGGAGGTGCGTGCAGCATCATGCACTCTTGACACAAAGGTGTCTAAGGCGTCGATGGCTGGCAAAGTCGACGCTAGATCGACTTCAATGTCCACTGCACGCTCGAAGGCACCCCAGTCGGCCCGACTGAGATGCCAGTGAGGGTGTTGTTCACGTGAGTGCTGAAGATGTTCGAAAGTTAGAAGCAGTGGGAAGTGATCACTCCCACAGAGATCAGGGTGAACGGTCCAAGATGTGGTAGGAGCAAGGCTGGGACTGCAGAAGGACAAGTCCAACGCAGAGTGTGTGCCTGAGGAAGGACTGAAATATGTGGGAGTCCCATCATTCAGCAACGTTAAACCTGATGCCTCACGGAATTGATCCATAATTTGACCCCTGGGCTCTGTACGAACGGAGCCCCACAAACGATGGTAGGAATTAAAATCGCCCAAAAGAACTACAGGAGACGGAAGTTGCTCGAATATAGAAAGGAGGTCCTCAAGAGAGAATCGCTCCTCCCTTGTGATGTAGACACTGCAAACGGATATTGGCTGTGGTAGATGTACCCGCACGGCAACAGCTTGGAGGGGGGTGGTGAGAAAGATTGGTGTTGACTGGATGTTATCTCGAACACCTATTGCAACACCATCATGTGCACGACGACCCTCAGGAAGCTTGTCGGTGCGGTAAAGCTTGTATCCGTTTAGAATCACTGATTCATTTGGGCGAAAATGTGTCTCTTGGAGACATATGATGGCAGGGTCAAATTCAGATATTAGAATTTGCAGTTCCTCGAGATGTGTACGGAAACCGTTAAGGTTCCATTGGAGACAATAAGCCATAGCTGGAGGTATGGTTGTTACCTTTTAAGGCGTACTTTATTTCTAGGCCCTGTCACCTTGATAAATTCTTCATCCGCGGCTTCGTCCTGTATCATGTCCTCGGGTAAGGACACAGAGGGCGAAGGGGGTGAAGGGGGGCGGGGGCGGGTGCTTTTAGCGCCCGCCGGGCAGCTTTCAGCTGCGCTTTAAGTTTCAGGGTGGTCGATGCCGCCCTGACTGGAGAGCTACTGGACTTTAGAAAATATTCTTTAGTGTGCACCTGCTTGAACTTCTTCTCTGTGGAGCGAGGAGTGGTTGCTGGTTTCCTCGAAGCAGGACGAGCTACTACGGAAAGCGTTGTTGTTTGAGTTGACACGTCGCTGGTTTGTACACCCACACTGCGACGGGTCAGAGCAGCTGCAGCAACTGTGGCGAATGGCACAGGTAAACTGGTGCGTATACTTTCACGGAGACGTTGTTTTGCTTCACCAGCTGAGATTTTCTCTGTGACGACAAACTCTCTGATTTTCTTCTCTTGTTGGAAAGAGGGGCAGTCACGATGCCAGACTGGGTGCTCGCCTTGGCAGTTAATGCATTTGGGACCTGAAGAACAAGGTTCGGTCCCATGCTCAGGCAGACTACACTTACCACAAAGGGCGGTAGTGGCCTTGCAGGAAGGCTGAATGTGCCCAAAGTGCTGGCATTTGAAACAACGCATCGGGTTAGGGATGTACGGACGGACTTTGAGTCTCAAATATCCAGCCCGTACCCTGTCTGGGAGAGTGGTCGTTTGAAAAGTCAGTATAAGTGAAGCAGTTGGTACTAGTTCTCCGGATTTCCGCGTCTTTATTCGCTGCACTGCGGTGACATGTTGGTCTGAGAGTGCTTCAAGAATCTCTTCCTCCTCAGCATTTAACAGATCCCAGTGGCGAATCACACCTCTACTACTGTTAAGTTGACGGTGAGGTTCAACGTTAACAGGGAAGTCGCCCAAAGATCTTAACTTCAAAAAAGGTTGTTGGTCTGGCGATCTGTGCTGGTCTGGAATAGTAGACTCCCGTTTCGCAGTTTCTTTATTTCTGGTACGTCTGAACCAGCGGCGTAGTCTAGCTGTTTCTTGATCAGAAACGGTGACAAGTCCTTTAATGTAGCAGCTCCATGTTTCTTTGTTGTTGCAGATTCATCGTTACTCTCGGTCTTCTGCACAATACTAATCACAAGATAACGTGGCACGTTACTTGTCTTTTCCACTAATTGAAGCGGGCTCGAAGGCCGCGCTCGTTTTGGGGGTTTCCCCCCGTTTGAGTTGTTTTTTGTACCCATATACAAAAAGATTTATTGTGGAGGGTCCATAAATTGTCGCCTCGACTTGCCCTCTATGCCGAGGAAGGCCTACCCCCAAAAATGGAGGCTACTCGAGGACCAAACCGAAATCCCCGAGGCCACGTTCGCGACTGCACCTACCCCTGCAGCCAACACTGTCCCATCGGCACGTGCAACTCACACCTTGGGATAGGGGTTTTTTATCGAGGTTGTCTGATCTAGCAGGACCCTTAGTTATAGGGAGGTCAAAGATATGGAGATGAATGACGTGATGGAATGGTGAAAAACGTGAGATATGGATATGAAGAATGGGTGAAATGATGAGATGAAATTGGCCTCCCTACTAAGCCCCCTCGCCCCGTCAAGGCAGTCCTACATGGAGGGGGATAAAGATTTTGTTGTTTATAAACGTTTTCAGTTGATTTTAGCTCTCGAAAATGTGTTATTGTGAAGTAAAGTAAGTTTGTTTCCTTAGCATGTTACTTTACTGTGAAGCAGAACAGCCCGAAGGCTTCATGCAAGTGAATATAGCACCCAAAACGACTTTCCTCAAAAGCAGCTATAATTTTACGTAGTTAGGTTAGGATTGTTAGGTTTGGTACTGATAGTCATTTTCGGTGCGTTTTTTCGCTATTTTAGTGTACATACAAACCATTTTGGTACTACTTTACTATACCGGAGACACCTATCAATGATTTATTTCACAATTTTTTACATTGCTAACGTACTATTCTGCATTGCGGAATATTTATTTAGGTGAAATAATGAATTTCTAACGAAAATAATGTATAATTCTTACATTAACGAGTACTTACTGTTGTTCCTTATTTCCCACAAACCATCCACGGGTAGCCCCAAAAGCCATTGACATTAGCCCAAAAATTCACGATAGCCCCACGAACCATCACAGGGACGAGGTATGCCTACTAGGTTAGGTTCCATTAGCACTCCTTTCGTTCAATTTAGCATATACGGACAATACGAGAGCATATTGTGCTCTCGTGCAGAAAGCAAATGGTGGCAGCAGCAATAGCGCGTCGGAAATAGATTTTCGTAGAAAACCACATGCATTCGCATTAAAATGGATGAAAACTACATTCCCGAACATCAACAACGGTATAGAAAATTATTTGCGTAAGTACTTTCTCCTGTGAATTTGAAGAAATCAGTCTCCGGTATAGTAAAGTTTTACCACAATTTTTACCAACAAAAAGTGGCGAAAATACTTAGAAATTGTCACTTACGTGTGCCATTCTATGGTATCAAATATATCCGTTATTTGTGCTTTCCTAACGCTGGAACCACTTTTACATTACATAAAACATTGAAATCTGTCGATTAAAAAAAATTCGACGTAATTCTCGAGGGGTACAGTGGGTAAACGGTCCCGCGATAGTCAGCCACGCTCGGCAGAACGATAACAAACGCTACGTGCTTGATTACGTTGCACGTAGAAATAGGAAATAAATTACACGGTACGTGAGTAATTCTGTTGTGTGTGTATATTTATTTTTTTAATATATGTATGTTCACACACACCACTTTAATTTCACATTAAAAGTAACATACTTTTCGCACTAATCTGAAACTGCCCTTGTTTCCAATCATGGAGGAAGCAGAATTAACTATAGTAGGCTATATTTAATTTATTAAATGTTGGGAATTCTGTATTTTCGTCGTAAAGAAGACTACTGTTAAAGAAGTAAATATTAATACACTTATACAAAGACGATTGTCCAATGAAACGACGCTCAAACCACGCTACTCATCTGTGTTTGCCTTCGTCGTTGCGCAGCGTCGTTCAACTTCTTTGGCGCAGTGGATGATGGGAAGCAACGAGGCAGCTATCGCACGTAACTACACAGAAAGATGCCTGTGTAAGATGTAACGAGCGCCAAAAATGAAAGCACCACGCAACGTTAAAGCAACCACGACAGGGAAACTTTGAAGTATGTTATGTAAATGAGACTTCAGAAACATGATTCTGACTTCGTCTGCTGTATGGGATAGTGGAACGTTTCAACCGAACTCTCAAAACACGGATGTGGAAACAGTTCACGCTTCAGGGGAATTACAAGTGGCTCGACATGCTTCCGGAACTTGTTAACAGCTATAATCACAGTTTGCATCGCACGATAAACATGAAACCAGCTGACGTCATCAAATCTGACGAGCGACGTTTAATTTCTACGGTTTATTGTCCAAAGTACAAATTTACAAGTAAGAAACCGAAATACAAAATTGGAGATCAGGTAAGAATCAGTAAAGTTAAGCGTGCGTTCCAAAAGGGCTTCACAAAAAATTGGAGTACGGAACTTTTCACCGTAGTTCGAGTCTTACCCGGAAGCCGTCACACGTATATAATAAAACATTATCGCGACGAAATTCTGAAAGGAAGATTTTACGAAGAGGAACTTTCTAAAACAAAATACCCCGACACGTATCTTATCGAAAAAGTATTACGTAGAAAAGGTGACAAACTGTTGGTGAAATGGCTGGGACTCGAGGAAAAAAGTTGGATCGACGCAAACGAGGTGATTGTGTAACGGGTGCTTCGGATGTGGTACGGCGACTGCCAGATTTTCCATCGGAACGTCAGGATAGGAAAAATGGCGAGCTTCTACCCGACAACGCTGCCTCATTGTTGGACCTTCTGGATGTGGAAAACAACGTTACTTATTGATAATTTTCTTCTTGCACCCAACTGGTTAAACTGGAAGAACAGGCACCTGTATGTTTTCTCCAAAAGTTTGGAGCAATCGAAGTATCGCCAGCTGTCGAAACTGTACGAGGGACTAGGCATAGCTATATTTGCTTCTGAAGTGATACCACTAGACTGCTGTCTCGAAAATTCTGTGGTGGTTTTTGACGATGTGATCCTGGAGAACCAGAACGAAATTCGCAATTTTTTTTACTCAGGGTCGGCACAGAGGCATGGACTGCTTCTACCTTGCTCAGACTTTTTCCAAAATCCCCAAGCAGCTACTCCGAGACAATGCTAATTTCATTTGTATGTTTCGTCAAGACCACACCAATTTAAAACACGCTTACGATGATTATGTAGGTGGGGACATAAACTACAATCAGTTTTCCAAATTTTGCTCTTCATGCTGGAACCAAGATGATTTCGGATTTGTCACAATAGACATGACGAGGAAACCCAATTACGGACAATACAGAAACATAATTAATAATTTTCTTAACGTTGCAACGTTGCAAGACCTATCATAAATAACTACATACAAAAAAAATGAAACGCAAACTTGCAGACGACAACCTGAAGCTGCGTAGCTACCTAACAAAACGGTTTAAGGGTTGGAAATCCGAGACTCGCGGAATTTACGAAGAGAAAAAGCGTCAGGACCAACCTATCATCGATGCCATCAGTGAACTAGGTAAATAAATCAAAGATGTCACCGAGCAAAACAAACAATTAATCAACGAGCTTGTGCCACTTACTGCTCAAAATTATACCATACCCACACCGATATCCAGCATTCACACTACTCCGTTCGAACTTGCTCCGGCTCCGAGACGTCAGGCCCTAGGCAGTACCTCTTCGGACAAGCTAGTGGAGCTGGGTCCGTTGGCGAGGGATTACCTAAGGACTGGGAAATTCGAAAAAGACGAGGTATTCGGATTGTACCCGACCATGGAACATAACGAGAGTGTGGTTTGGAAAATTGGAAAAT
Organism: Lepisma saccharinum; assembly: GCF_977018435.1. Taxonomy (NCBI): domain Eukaryota; kingdom Metazoa; phylum Arthropoda; class Insecta; order Zygentoma; family Lepismatidae; genus Lepisma; species Lepisma saccharinum. The sequence continues at coordinate 759,114 of NW_028142937.1, forward strand.
TGAAAGTCACGTTCGAGGGTGACGACGTGAAAGTTAATTTGGGCGAGAAGAACAGCTGGACTAGGTATCCCGGCACGGTGGGACTGTGGGAACTTATCACCAAAAAGCAACCTAAAGATTATACAGACGAGGATTACCAAAATTACACAGAAATTTTAATCATGACGGACGCCCTGTAACAAAACAACGATGCGACACAGAATCGCGTGAAATGTAGCAGTGGAGAAAAGTACAGGAACCTCATCAAGCCAATATGGTCCCAGCTCCAGACTGGCAGCGGTGTCAAACTCTACAATACCCTACCTAAACAGTTTGTTTGGGTGGACGACGTGAGGAAGCTGTAGATCGATCGCAGGCGAAGAAAATGCAGGCAATCGCAACTTCCACAACGAGAAGGTGAGCATCATGGACATGATTAGCACCAAGCTTAGCAACTTTATTGTCAACGACAGCAAAGGTATAGGTTACCTCATCAAAATCATCAACACCCTGCCTCCCAAATTCTGGAATGTAGCCGAGGGTCGAGGTCTCGTGAACGATATTATCAACAAGCTACCCTTCGAGATGCACCTGCCAGGTTACCAGTACTGCGGTCCGGGTACCAAACTCGAACAGCGACTGGAGAAAGGAGACAAGGGTGTGAACCTCCTGGACGCTGCATGCAAGGATCACGACATTGCTTACAATACTCACAGATCTCGACGCACGTCACGATGCCGACAGGAACTTGGAGCATGCAGCTTTCGGGAGACTCGTCAGCAGAGATGCCTTGCTAGGTGAACGGTTTGCTGCATTGGGTACGACCATCGCCATGAACACAAAACGAAAATTGGGGTGGGGGCTGTAAATAAATAACACCCTGTGAAAAAAAGCTACTTGTATAACCAACCTATTAGGGGGGCAAAGCCTTACCTTTCTTCACGATATATATAAATAACATACTATCACCATGAAGCCCAAGGGTGTTGTTTACCAAATACCTTACGCAAACCTCGAGTCTCTCGGAGCTCTTGATGGATTGCTCACCAAAAACCAGCGCGAGAAGAAACATTCCTGCCTGGCAAAAGGTCATGGAATGAAATTGCTGGTTAGCATTCCTCAGTTGAGGAGGTTACAAGATTCGCGAAAGCAGCAGAAGAAAACTGGAGGTTTCATATTCAGCACCCCGGCTATCTTGGCAGCATTGGGTGCTGTTGGCAGCTTGGCAGGAGGTAGCGCCGCCATTGCCAAAACCATCATCGATGCAAAAAAGAACAAGGCCGAGCTGGAAGAGCAGAAACGTCACAACCTGGCTATGGAGAAAAAGGGAAAAGGTGTGACCAAAAAGCGAAAGAACAACCTCGAAGCTTTGAAAAAGTTTTAAAAAAAGAAGAGCCCCTGTCCAACTTCGATATTGAATCTCTGATCGAATCGTTAGGGGTCAAGCACTTCAGGGGCGTTTTCATGTCTGATTCTCTACCTTCTGTTGTGAAGATAAAAAGAGTGTGGTGTGGTTAACCTGGAGAGTTACGAAAATCCAGGTACACATTGGATATGCTACCTCAAAGCCAACAACAACAACAAAGCATTTGTTCTCGATTCATTCGGAGGCACGCCACCTGCTGGGTTGGTAAAGTATCTCGGTGTTGTCAACCTCTACTACAGAGACGAACGCATCCAGGGTTTCGGCTATGTGAACTGTGGCCATCTCTGCGTTACCATGCTTGTCTTCATCTCGCAATTAAATAACCCAACGATCGAGGTTTTCCAGAAAGCATTGTGGCACCTAAAACACTATGGGAGTATTCCATCTCACAAGCGAGACTTCGCTTCTGAAACTCACATTGCATGACGATATCATCTATCCTAAATCTATTGCTCTTCGTGCATTCTACAGCATGTACCTGATACCTAACGTGACGGTACACAACAATACCATCAAAATTGGCAGCGAAAAAATCAGCATCACCCCTGGCCAGTACAACCTGTCTACCTTGCAGGCTCAATTGCCAAGAAGTGTATTGCTGTCGCAAAATTCTGTAACTCACAGGGTGGAACTGGTGTCTGCCACGGAAACCGTAGACCTGGGTACCATCGGAGAGCTTTTGGGATTCGAGAACAATACAAAGCTCGAACCTGGCATCAAGCACATCGGTGCTAACATTCCTAAATTTCTAGCCATCGAGACTCTGAACATTCATTGCAATGTGGCAGAAGGTATGATCACCAAATCATCGGACGGCATCCCAGGGAGTCACAAGCAAACAGGTGTTATCGCTACGTTCAAACCAAACTCAGAGTTCATGGAGCCAATTATTTACCAACGAGAAGGAAGAGGTGATTGATTTTGTAGGAGCCACGACTACTGCCGTCATGGAGATTAACATATAATAAATAACCATCATGGAGCAAATGGAAAGTTACGAGTTGCAGTCCTTCCCTCCCAATCGTAGCACGTTTGCCAACCTCAACGAAGCGAATCGAGAGATAGAATACGACGTGGACGTCGGGGATGGATTCATTCACCCTCACAGAGCTGATTTGTATATCAAGTTTGATGTTTTGAAGAGAGACAACGGCGAAGCATTCCTTGCCAATGCAAATTTAAGACTCGTAGATAATTTTGTGCCGTACTTATTCTCGCAGGTGGAAGTTAGAAAGCATGGCACCGTCATCGATAGGGTTGACTACCCCGGGATTACCTCTACAGCTGTGGGAACACTGAAACTCTCCAAGACCGATGCAGCATACTACCAGGCAGGGGGATTCGAAGCAGGTACAAAAATCAAAACTCAAAGTCACACAGTACTGTTTCCCATTCGCCTGCTTCCTGGCTTCTTCTCCGACTACACAGAGATTATGTGGAAGTGTGGTTTGCGCGTCACTTTTCGCAGAAGCGCAAACGACAACAATGCGCTGATGCGTTACATCACCTTGAGTGCAGACAGTTCAGCAATTCCCAATACACTACCTGATCCTGCCAAGTGCATCATCCAGTCCATGGAGTTGCGCATGCCCGTAGTGGAATACGAAACTAACTACGCTCTCAAGTACAAAGCAGACATTTTGAAGAATCCCCAAGTACCCATTCAATTTTACGGTTACCAGTGCGTGCAGAAACTTGGTTCCGGCAACCATTTTGAATTTGACGTGACCACACAGTTTAACAGCATCCGGTACGATATGCCAGAGTTTGTGGTCGTGCTCTTCCAGACGGGGGAGGACAACAACCAAGAAAAAGATTCGAGTCAGTTCGACAATTGCAAGATCAAAAACATCTACCTCAAAAATGGCAGGAACGAGATATTCCCGCATGAGAATTACAACCTGAACATTGCAAACGACGACTACCTGAAACTGTTCGAAGCAAACACAGCTTACAACAGGGTGACCTCCGGCACGTGGACGTGTACTACAACCCCAATGAGTTCATAGCTCGCAGACCCATGTTCGTTATTAACACATGGAAGAGAAAGCAGGTCGTTGTTAACGATCGCACCAACATCAAGATTGTCTGTGAGTTCCACGACGCCTTGCCTGCCGATACTCTATGCAGCGTCATTCTTATTGCAGAGAAAACTTGTGTGTATGATGTCAGGAACGAGCGAGTGACAGAGCAGTTTTAAATATGCATAGGAAATAACAAGAAATAAAAAAAAGCCATGCTTGAGCGCGCAAAGGAACTTCCCCTTTTGGCCCTGCACACGCCCCAAATTTTTGTCCCGTAGGACACGGCGAGAGTTAGTTCCGTTAAAAAATATATACATACTATATATTTGCAGACATTGTTAATTTTTGTATTATTTTGTGAAGGTCAACAAAAAATTATGTTGATTGAATATATAGTATGTATTACAACAAAAAAAACTGTGAAATTGATATTTTGAAAAAATATCCCACCTTCACCCCCTCGTTTTTGCATTCGAGAGCAAATTTCTTTTTTATTATTTTGAGCACACAGAGCAAGTTTTACCTGTTTTCAGGCGATAGTGGCCCCACGGCAGGGTATGATTCCCACAGTCGAGAACACATTTCTTGTCGTCTCGTGCATCCAGAGCAATTTTCCTGACGGCGTTGCTTGTAAGTATATGTTTAACACTCTGGATGCGATAATCTTTTCGCAGAATCGGCTTTTTGGTTTCGAGGCACTCGACGTAGTCTTCAAACTTGAGTTTTCTCTGAACCACCTGCTTGCCTATGCCTTTAGCTTTTTTGGTCACAGAACTCTCAGTTTGAATTGCATATGCTTTGGTACGAAGACCAGCAAACTCTAATATAATATCCCCATCTTTTTCATCCTTTAGTTTGCCAGGTACTTTTTTGTTTCGAGCCAGAATTCCATATCGATTTGGTTGGGGATAGCTCGACGTGTCGAACAAGTTAACAAGAGCTGGAATCGTAGCGATATCTTTATATGCGTTAGCAGTGTGGGCGTGATATACCAGACTGTCCGTATCTGTGTAGAGAAGATTGATGTTGTTACCATAGTGCAAGCGTAGTATATCATAATATATCTCGAACATTTACAGCTTGCTTAACTCTAACACAGTGGCACCAACATAGACTGGTTTGTTGAGCTTTACCTCACCACGATTCATGTGTACCAAAGCAAGCTGTTCGTTGTAGATTGTTCGAGATTTAAACAGTGGGCTTGCAACAAGTTTGCGACAACGGTCGACGCTAGTAAGCAACCTTATGTCTTCACGATTTCGCGTGTTTTCCATTGTTTTACCAAATATTATATTATTCATGTTCTTAAAAAATTTGCGATCAAGTTCCGAGGTAGCAGCAGTACGAGGTCGATGTATGGCTTCAACCAATTTGAATTGTTGAAAGTGAGGACTCGGTGAATTGCTGTAATCGTAACCTCTCGTTGCATCAACCACTGAAGATTTCGGTAGTGAAACCCGTAACGCTTTTTGGGTTCGAAATCCATGATGAGTTTTTTCTGCTTCGACGCAGGTGGACACTTGAATTCCGATGCTGGTGGGAGGTCGCAGAACACATCCTGCAGCTTCTCGGAAAACTCGAGGTCCACCTCGACAAAGAAGCCTCGTTCCGAGTCGTCGAAACCTTCTACGTCGAATTTAGAAGGATTAGCCCACTCAAATCCTCCAAATGGAGGTTTTTGCACCATGGAGTGCCCGTAAAGATTATTAGCATCCGTGTACATGATGTAGCTGGATGGTTGAGAAGAGTCGTACCCGGTCGACATGTGTTGGTTGTTGGCGTGAGCGTACCATTGTGACACCTGGACCATGCCACCCCGAACAAGCTTTTCTACAAAAAGCATCATGTCCACATTGGAAATAAGCTCGAGCTTGACTTTTGTTAGAAGAAGCATGGCCGACCATGCCAGCCCGGGGAGACCGTAGAAGTATGCAGGGTCCAGCTTCTGGATTTGCATTGCATTTGCGCGAAACGCTTGAAAGACGTTTGCGAGGAGTGTTACATCGAGTTTTAAGTAGGCATCGTGGTATTCTTCCAAATTTCGACAACCCAGCTTGAGCCACATGGACTGAGCATGCTGATATTCTTCATCGCTGATGCCCGAACCTCGCAGCCGGCTGTAAAACTTAGCCTGGGGAGGCAACGACTCCTCCTCGAACTTGGAAGGGTCGCTAACATACTCGTAGGGATAGACCCCCTTACACCTGAAGAGACTAGCATCCAAGTTCGGGAAATTGGCTGAGGTAATAATTAGTTGATTGTTGTTGAGCATCCCAGCAAGAGCATCGAGGCCTGCCTGGAGAAACCTCAGAGAATCGAGAAACCGAAGTTCTATGCCTTGCACCCATTTAGAGATGGCAATGTAGCGCTCCTCATTTTGTGCAACAATATTAATGCGCGCATCGTCGTATCCGAGATGCCTAATAAGGTGGTGAAAATCGTACCCGGAGCCGTTATGGAAGAATACGGGGACGAAGCGCGAGTCCTTAGCCTTCAGGTTGCACCCGTTACACCAAGAATCAATATAGCTTCCGGTGAAGTGATCGTGGTGTCGAACTTCTTTTTTTTTCCTACTATCAATAAATTTTTCGTTACAAACTGGACAGTGTGTAGCCTCTTCGTGTTTACGCTTTTCTTCGGGAGTTAACTCTCACATAGCTATAGGATCTAACAATACTTCTCGTATCTCGTTCATTTCTACAATCATCCTCTCCAGAAAATGTTTGCCAACATCGGGACCGCGATATACATATGGCTCAGGGGCATTTATTTGATTTCGTCGCACCACAACATAGGCAAAACTGGAGACCTTGTGAATTTGACAAGGCATGGTAGAAGAAACTTCTGGGTTGTGTTTACAGGTGGACAGCGGTTCAAGGAAGGCCTCTAAATCTGAAATGATAATAGCAGGGTGCTCTCCCATAGCACTATGCGCCCGAAATTGCTCCACAGTACCAGGCTCGGGTAAGACTGCAACCCCAGGCAATAGCGCATGTGGTGTGCAAGCTTCTGGGCAGTAAAGTCGAGACCTTGAATGTGTTGGAAATCTTGTGGTTTTTTATTATCGAACGTGGACAAACACCTGCGACAGACATCTATACAATCATCATGCTTGCTTTCTTGACCTGAAACTAACCGGGAGAAAGAGCGAATAAGCGTGTAATGATGGCAAGTCTCGTTATTGATAAGTAACAAATTGATTTCTTGTACAGCTTCACCTTCCATGTTGCTTACTCGAATAGGGTATACAATATTTGTGTTCTTAGTAAGGCCGTAAACATTGATAGCTAGTTGCAGGTTTAGTAAGTTGTGTACACGGGTCTCGAATTTGTTTATGTCCGACAACTGAACTGGGTAGTTAATCCCAGCCATCGCATTTTCTAATTTTGATTCGTAGGGTATGTAGTGGGTAACACGATGCGGTTGATCTTTCCGGTGGATACGATGCAGCGCTGCCAGCACCGACCAAAGAAAACATTTTGAATCGCTATTCTGGATGTTTAGAACAGCTTTCTTGACTGCAATTATTGCCGGCAGTGAAACATAACTAGACCCAGACAGTGGAACAAGCTTGTTAAGACTCAATTTAAGCTTATGCGGAGTACCACACAACGAACCACCCGAGCCTTCAGCCTGATGTTCTTCCTGTTTGGCAACAAGCTCCTCCAAGAATTTGTCGTAGATACTCTCGAGGTTGGCAACATCTGCCAAGTGCAATATTTTTGCCTTGGTATTATGGTGAAAGCTGTATTTCTCATCAGATGTTTTTTTTTGTATTGGCATCCCAGCGATGCATAAAATTTAGTAGAGTTTAAAGCCAGTACATCACTTAAGATAGAAATTATCTTTGGTCGCACACTCTCTAGGAAGCTACGTACATCGCATAAGCTATCTGATGTAAAATCAAAATCCTCTAATATTGATCAAAAGCAAACCGGCTTGCTTTTGTTGCCGACTTGACGCGTTTGGCAGATGGTAATATTTTAAAAAAATCTGCTTCAACCTTCCTTTTGACCGAGGTCGAAGGTCGCAGCACAGGGTCTCCAGTACTGTTGCAATTAGGCATATGCTTTTTGACATGTGCAATTGTAAAGTGTTTGTTACACTTAGGACACAATTTGGTTGCTGTTAAATGCTTGCCAGGCACACAGGTACGACTATGTCGTGCATAATGAGCACTGGAAATATTTTTATTACATGTAATACAAATCTACGTAGGACGCATATTTTTTGGGGGGTGTTTATTTATATATGTAGATATGCTGATGTATGTTTTTTTTTAGATGTCGAATCCACACGTACTGTTGTACAATTAGGTACAAAATGTTGTACAATTAGGTATAAAGTGCAGTACAATTAGGTACAGAGTATTGCACAATTAGGTACTGAATGTTGCACAAATAGATACCCCCCAAAAAAAGCACTACAAGAAAAAATAACTACTCTTCAATCAGTCTCACAAAAACTCAACTACACTGCATTGTGTATACAATTTTTAAAAAAATCAAACAGAAAATATCACCATGTAAGGGCAAATCTACGAGGAACACTGCGACAGGACGTCCGCACACTTCAAGCTGCTCTCGCAGACTGTGACTGACTGATCTGGACCCCCTTATATAACCTCGATGAAAAGAGGGATGAGTTTGTCGTAGTCGTCCAAGAGCTCCACGTACAGGCGATCGCCAGCAGACACATCGTACGTTGTAGTCGCATCCATCCTATCGTGCTTGATGCGATAGATGTTCTTGCCGGAGGAAACCTTGGCCTCCCCTTCGTTCTCGGGGTTCATGTCGAACTTAAGTTTGCTGGAGATGGGGAACTGGTAATAATTCAAATTTTTGTTGAATACATACAAGGTTTTGCCCACATCCTCGTCGTACTGGGTCAGGATGATATTCAAGTGTATAATTAACAGACCGTTAAGTTTAGATAGCATGTAACGCAGGAGTTCGTTGAAGCTCGACGACTGCGTGGGCTGGACGGGCACTTCCATAACTTGCTTCCTGAAGCCAAACAGGTTCATAGGCATGGTTATTTTACAGAAACATTTTCTAGCGGTAAGGTTAAAATTTTGGCCACCTCACAAATCACATTACATACATACCTGGCGTTACAAGAGCCCCCCTGCCTCCCAAGAGGTTTGGTTAGCACGCAATAGATCAGTATGCTAGAAAAAAAATAGAAAGGGAGGTAGAATCGATTATATTTGCCAGTCGAATAATTCTCGTCGAATCCTATCCAACAAACCTAAAATCGTCATCCTAGCTCAATTAGGAGCAAAGAAAACCAATGTCTTGGAAAACGTCTTAAGATATTTGTCTCAAGAAAATTTTCTTGACAGGCCGGAATTGACAAACCGGAAGTCGACTTTCTTAAAGATTAAGATATTTGTCTTAAGACGTTTTCCAAGACGCTAAGAAGCAACTAGTCAGTGTTGCCAACTCCTATTGGTAGGTTAGTTTCGCCTGTGAAATATCACATGGTAAAATTTTCTTGGGGTGGGTTGGCAACACTGCGGCTCACTTAATGTTGCAGAACCGGGCACACTGTACTACTCTTGATGTTGGTGAACCCCCATCGTAAAAGGCTATGGCGAGAGCCCAGTAGGTTGGCAACCTTGAGCGCACCACTTTCACGTTTGCCTTAATATATTTTCCGTTAAGGCTGCAAAAAAAGCACCACTTTCTGTTGCAGAACTGTCTTTTTGCCCCTACTCTTGGAGAATGAACCGATGAGTTAAAGGAGATCATATAATAGAATTTATATCTACAGGACCAAAGAGCTATGCATATACAACAGCTAAAGGTAAAGTCGTTTGTAAAATCAAAGGATTTACTTTAAACTACGCAAACTCTCAAAAACTAAACATGAACGAAATGATAAGAATTTTAAGAAACGAAATTGATGATATTACTTTAGAATATAATCAAATTACAAAGAGTAGAAAAACGCACACATTGGTTAACAAAACAATTCAAAAGAAATTTAAATTGGAATACGATAAATGGGTTATCTTACAAGAACAAGATAATATTATAGACACTATTCCATATGGTTACTAGGCGAGACTGCTTTGTGTCTGTCAACTAGTTTCTTCAAAAGTAATATCCAGATCAGATAAGTCAATATCAAATGGAGAGTCATACCATTCCTTTAATTTGTTTATGATATATTGTAATAATCTGAAGATCATATAATATTTTTCTTATAAATGACACACAATTACATAGACGCTGAAGCAGTGAAATATATGCTTAATATGTCATTGGAGTATATCAAGATGAATGATTTAGAAATAGGTAAACAGTATGAAATTACTAATGGAGAAATTGTAAATACAATGCGTGGTCTAAAAGCACGCGTAACATTAGATAACAAATACAGGTTATTTTTAATAGATTGTTATAGCAAAACTTTAATGAATTGATGCAAGAACTTGTTGATAATAAATATAAAATTATATATAAAGGAAAAAATGAACTCTTTGATAAGCAGACAAAGCATGACATTGAATTTGTTTATTTTTATACACGTAAATACACGATGACATCAAATACTATTGTATTAGAACTAACAGATAATATCTTTTAAAAAAATAATATCGCTTATAAAATTACTGGTGGATATGAATATATTGATGAAGACAATATAACTAATGTAGGGAGTATAATTGTTTTAAATCCGTCAGACCTAGCAACATTTGAAAGTGAGATCATCTCAGAAATTGAGAAATATTCAATAAAATATGAAGGACGAGAATATCCTTGTTGTGATTGTAAGCATAATATAGTTAGTTATATCTTTAACACCAACACGCATTATTATCGGATAGATTTCGTTGACTGTGAAAATGTAACTAATGGATGTAAGTGTGAGTGTGGCTCCTGCAAAAAAGAAATCAATATTGAATATGAAATAAGTTATTCCGGTAGTGATTCTAATTAAATAATTTTACATAAATAATGCCGTCAGCTACTATACCCGAAACTATATTACAATATGAAGAAGATGGGGAAATAAAAAAGTTAATAGTTCCACCAGGTGATTACAATGTGAAAACTCTTGAAAAATATATCAATTCGCAATCTCCGTTTAGCTCAAATAATATTAAAATTAAAAAAAACATAAGAGAGATGATATATTTGTAATTAGATCGCAATTTAGACTATTTCTAAAACAAAATAGTTCAATTGGAGATATACTTGGATTTAATGATGTATTAGAGTTGTAATTATTTTTCATTACCCCGGCAAATTACCGGGTCTTATACAATGGGTAGTTTCACAATTTTGACATTTTCAGCAATTTTGTTATAAAATTATATTTTTTGCAATTTGATAATTTAAGCAGTTTTGTGCCTATATCAGGCATGTTTTTGAAAGTGGGGGTCATGTACTCTAGAAAGTGAAGAAAAAAAGGACAGAAACTTTACCTTGTTTTTTAAGCATTTTTACCATCAGATTTTGGGCGATTTTTGTCCTATATCAGGCATGTTTTTTAAAGTGGGGTCAAGTAACCCCTATAGTAGTGTAAAATCAATCGGAGTTAATCTACGCAGATTTATCATTCATGGCTATTTCTGAATGAGGAAGCATACCGTCACAAAATTCTTGTTTTCGGTTTTTCACCTTTAAGATGCAATAACGAGGAATGTACTTGCCTTCTGCACTGAAACAAGCAACCAAAGATATCGTCTCTTCCCTTTCACTAGATGTAAGGGTACTAACATTTTTTTTTATCCTTTACTAGCAATAACATTTCCTGATTTGTTGTTTCATTATAGGCCAGTCACATCTACGTTGAAGATGTGCCCGGGCTTATTGATGAGCTCATGTTCAATTAAAATATTTTCTAACAAGTCAAACTATTTTGAAACAAACTCTTTGTTCATCCCAAGAGCCCTATTGTCAGGGATACTTTCTGATTTTCGTATTGATAAGTCAGAATTTCGAGCTAAAAACGATTTCAAACAATCATAGCCAGCTTTTTGACTCTCCAAATCAAAATTATGTTTGATGTTCAATTGGTGGAAAGCCATAGATCGAACAGAATCTCGTGATGGTGTAAAGCAATGCGCTTGTAATTTCTTGATGTCAAGCACTATTTTCCGTTCGTTTTCTTCCCCGAATATGGACGATGGACCGAGACGACCCGTAGAAACATCCTTTGTTTTTAATCTCCTTTTAAGAGTGGTTTTGGGAATATTAAAATACCTTGCAGCCTCGTTGATCGCCATGCGCTTTGTATTGATTGCATCAGTGGCCTTCACCAAATCATTTCCACGCCAGTGTCCTCTAGTAGAATCCAGCTTCCTTTTGTAGGTGGTTGGCATGTTTCTGAAACAAAGAGAAACGGTATTAGTATTCGTGTATATTAAGAATAATCTTACTTTGTTTTATGTATGTGTCAGTGTGTTTTCTGAACATACAATATACAGAAAGCTACAATAAAATAACACGCACACACACATTATCAAACACATACGCACACACAGAGATATACATCCGCACGGGAGGCACCCCAAATAGACAGATTATATTACTAAAAAAAACACCTTATATCGATTGGATTGCCGAATTAACAGTCTCAAAAATATAAAGTTATCAATAATTTGCCGAAAACTGACTTTTTAATCACACACGAAATGGTCCATATCTCCCGTGGCAACGTGGTCCAACTCTACCGAATGTCTGGCAGAGATGGACCAGGCAGCCATGTTGGTTCTGTTGGTGTAAGCAGTGCTAGGACACCGGAAAACAATTCACTAACCTCATTTTCACTTTCTGTGAGACACTGGTTCAAAAACATTATCAGACAACGCGTGCAATACCATTGCGTGTAAATAATGAAAAAACTTTGACCTACCTGATTTCAATTGAGAAGGTATCTTCACTACAATAATTGCTCAACGACGAAACAAACAGCTCAGAATGTCACTAACATCCGCCATTACTAGGCAACACTGCTACCGTTGCAATCTAGCGGCCAGTTTCAGAAATAACGAGCTGGTTCATCTCACCCTCCGGTCCATCTCTCCCGGAATTACCATATATATATATATATATATATATATATATATATATATATATATATATATATATAAGAAAAAATAATAATCGTGGCTAATTTTAATGGGGGTTTACTTGATTGAGTTGGCGTTGCAAGTTCAATTTATGCACAGGAAGATTAATCGGGACTGCACCTACAGTTTAAGTGGGATCAGAACCACTGTGTGCCTCCGCTGGGATCCGAAACCGGGAACCCTTGATTACAAGCGGCGACACTACCACTGGGCCATCGGCGAGGCTAGTAATGGTGGCTTTGCTTGCTTGATTGATTTGATTGATTTTACTTCGATTTTCTGCCACTTTTGGCTAATTGCGAAGATCAGGATGAGTGGCGATATGATGAAATTGGTGAATGGACACTCACAAACACCCATGCTCAGACCGGAATTCGACCCCGGGACCCCTGACGTCGTATCGCGATGTGCTAACCACTCCGTCACGGGGGCAGCTAATGGGGGTTTGCATTTCCCACTTTTTTGTTTGTTAGGTTACCAATCCAAATTCTCTGACAGACCGACACCGAACAGCGACATATTTATTTTATTTGTGAAACAAGTTTCTACCGATTTCCCGTCATAAACTATTTCTGGAAAGAGTACATTCGAGATTCTATTGTGTTCAAGCTGACAGAGACAAATTTGAAGGTGTACCGCCCCGCATACTTGCATTTAGAGTGTGACCAAATTAAGGAAGGATGAAACGAAACGGACAGACCGTCGGTCAATGAGAATGGGATATATACCAATCTCTTTCCTGTCAGCATTCAGGGCCAGAATCCAGCAGGTCCACTGGGCTCTTTTCCACCCTCTTGTGTTTACAACCGCGGGAGGGTTTTTCTGACATCAAGACAGGCACGTATCCAGGAATTCCATTCGGAGGGGCTGAACACCATTTTTTAATGGGGTATAGATATTGTATGTTTAAGGCAGTTGTGACAATTGGGTTCCAAAATGGGAGGGGGGTGTGTGCAAGGAAAGTTTACTTTATCTTGGTAGAAAAAGCTTAGCATTAAGAGTCCATAGTGGTAGTGTGGAGGCAAAAATATAAGGAGCAACTATCTTCTAAATCGTCGCCACTGTTTAAGGCTGTCATTTTAACCGGAAGGTGAAATCGGAACATTTTTAACCAATTGACTGGTCTGTTTCCATGCACTAACATTTTGTGTCGGAACCATCTGAGTATGTGTGTATGTCCATTTCTTCTCATCAGGCATCAAAACATATATATGCCAGGAGTGTTTTCATAAAGCTGTTACATGTCATTTTGCCGCCCTGGGCAGTGGCGGCAGATGCCGCTCCCTTTCGACCCACCCCCTTTCATTACGCAGCAACGGGACACTAATTTTATATTATTATAAAAACCTCTCTCTCTCTCTCTCTCCCTCTCTCTTAAAGGTATGTTAAATGTAACAAGTATTAAGAAATATATATATACATACATACATACATACATTTCAAAATTTTGTGTTTTGTCTAACAATTGATTAAATTAAGTACCGAACAGTATCGAAAAGCAATTCTCGAAACATTATACTGAAATGTTAACGGTACTATTATCGTATGAGGGAAACACCTACGAATCATATATTTTGGACTTCTTTACATTGCTAACGTGTTAATTTCGAATGTGGAACATTTCCAAAAGTGAAATAATACATATCAATGATTATTTCTTAAATTTACGAGTACTTACTGTTACTTGTTGTTTCGAATCTGTAACACATTATGGTCGTGATAGCGTACTGGTTTAGGGGGCGTTCTGAGAGTGTCTTGTCGATTTATGCAGTGTTGCAACCTCGTTCACCGGAAAATATCTACTTTCGTGCCCGGATTTGAAATTATGCTAATACGTCGCAAACCATTCACGTTAGCCTCACAAACCATTGACGTTAGCCCCACAAACCATTGGCGTTAGCCCCAAAAACCATTCACGTTAGCCCCAAAAGCCATTCACGTTAGCCCCAAAAAACATTTTCCGTAAGGTTAGGTTAGGTTAAGTTAGGTTAGGCAAGCATAGTTAAAAAAAAAGAATACTCGACACGTCATGATCTAGTGAAAACACGGTGAGGCTGAAACACTGGCTAGGGGTTGCATCATCTTAACACACGGAACATTGCACTCTCGTGCAGAAAGCAAATGGCGGGAGCAGAAACAGCGTGTCGGACAGAGATTTTCGCAGAAAACAACACTGGATCAAATCTACATTCTGGAACTTCCACAACGCTAAAGAAAATTATTTCCGTAAGTACTTTCTCCTGTAAATTTGAAGGAAATTTGAAGGAATCCGTTTCCCTCATACGATAATGTTACCATGTTAACATTATAATAAGTGTCCTTGCATAGCCCGTTCCAGTCTTCAAACTGCTCCCAACACGGCTTCTGGTTGCTGTTCAATAAAATCTAAATTATGTGCAGTTCAATTTACTGTGCTAGCGTGTCTCACTGCTACACGGAAAATCCTACAGGAGTTTATTTTTCCTGGAGCTCTAAGACTCACCAAACTCCATATGGTACTGACTATCCTCATTATTGCGATGTAAAGAGAAACATGAGTGTCCGTGTTGTGAATAGAAGGGCCAGAAAATCGCATGTTACGGCTTTTGATGTTATCTGTAAAAAGCATAACGAGAGCGAGGTTTTGTCGGGAAAAAACTTGTAGAGGGCGAGGCTTGCAGCATGAAGTTTCGAGGATCCCAGTTCCTAGCTCGGTATGAACCAACTAATTCACTTGCCTTCTTAAACCCGAAGGTTTAGCAACATAAGCCTTCCATCTCTCACCCTATCTATGAGCAAGATCAATCCAATTTTGTGTCTAATGCTGTGCAAATCACACGGCTGGAAGCTTGCGTGTATCACTCTCACTGTTTCCTTTTTCCGCTAGCTTTTGACCTTGACCATTGATCACGCATTTTTATTGCATGTTTCCCATGTCAGCACAATATATTTTTCTCTTGGATCAATCATGACTATGAGGATGAAAGGTTCAGAAATACAATGTTATTTAACAAGCAGTATATATGTTAAAAGTTCCTAGAGAGGGATGTACTTGACACAAGAATATAATTACCAGAGAATGAGAACGGAGTTGGAACCACCATGTGCTTCCGACAGTTATTAAACCTGGCACCTTTTGATTACAAGACGACAACGCTACCACATCGCCATCGGCAAGGCATAATTACCAGAGAATAACTGCAACCGACACAGCTTTACATATTTTAAAGCGAGTTCATCTGCTTGCTTTAAAAAAAAATGCCGAACCTTGTAGTGCACCCTGGAAACCTTGAACTGTTCTTGTTGAAACTAAGTGACACTGCTGTGAAGTAAGTCGCTCGGTGGTTTTTAGTGTTCAGTCACCAAGCCCGTGGTAGCCATTCTAGCATCTTAGAAAGGTAGTTGAGTCGATATTTCACTGGAAATAATGTGTTTTCAATTGTTGGGGGGAAAGCAAGCTTCCAGTTTGTATGAATAAGCTATTTCGTCCACTTCTGTTGGGCCACCCCGCAAAAAGTTGAAAAAACTTCCTTGAAGAGTAAAAAAAAAGTACTCTTTCTTGTCACATTGCTACCAAGCTTTAAACACACGTACGTACATGAATATTATGCATGAGTTGATTTATTTATTTTTTCTTCTCTCTATCTGAAGGCATACGCGCTTCTTTTTCAAGAACCGCAATATTTGTGCCTTTCCTTTTTTTAATCGAATTTAAGGAGGGGTAGAGAGAGAGAGAGAGAGAGAGAGAGAGTACCATGACAAATAGCTACTGAAGTTTCAAGATGCGCCCTGCCATATTCCTGCAGAGTTTTGTGTGTCCCGTCCTAAGTTAGTGTCTCGTACTTGTGTTTTTGTTTTCCAATGTGGACAGGTTAGAAACGAGTGTAGTTGATTGATTGATTGATTGATTGAGTTAAAATTTATGGGTGCGTCGGCACTTAAGGCCATTTCGCACCCTTCTGTGTATACGGAGAAATGTCCTCTTATCTAAAATTCTGACTGAGATTTTAAAAAAAAGGGGTGTAGATAGCCCCTTGGGAAAAACTAAAAGTGCAAGGTTGTAAAGAGACCTGCACGAGACACACACGACACATTAAAAAGTCAGAACAAACTAAAAACCTCCTTACAGACGGTGGAAGAGTCCAGCTCTTCGCAAAAAACTAAAAACATGTGATAAAATACTGCTGTCATCACCCAAGAGGGATGACAAACAGCCGGAAAGGTTAAAAGTCTGCCGGAGGTAAGCAAGATCGACACATTCAACGAGAATGTGTCGGATGCTTAAAATAACATTACAAGCACGACACAACGGAGGGTCCAGCCCTTGCAGTAGGTGACCATGCGTGAGACGGCTGTGTCCTATACGCAGGCGGGTAAGAATAACGTCTTCTCGCCGAGAGGGACGAGACGAGGAACGCCAAGCACCTATAGTGGGCTTAACAGAGTGAAGCTTGTTCCCCGTTTCCACATCCCACTCGGTCTGCCAAGTGTCAAGAAGGCGAGAACGGAACACATTCTGCAGGTCGCTAGCTGGCAAAAGGTGGACGAGAACGTCGCCATCTGCATCAGCAGACTTGGCGGCAGCATCAGCTGTTTCGTTCCCCTGGATATCCACGTGGCTAGGGACCCAACAGAAGTGTACATCTGTGCTGGAAGATAAGGAGACAAACCGTCTGAATATGCGTTGCGCAACCGGATGCCGGGAATACGGCGAATCCAGAGTCTGCAACACGCTGGTCGAATCGCAGCACACAAGGACTTTCTTCAGACCATTCACGTCTGCAAAGTCCAGTGCCTTTAGAATGGCGTACAACTCTGCCGTAAAGATGGAACAGGCAGGATGTAGCGAGAAACTGGAACTTTGAGAGTCTAGGACGAAGGCGCAACCAACTGATTCGACTGTCTTTAACCCATCCGTGTAAAACACATTAAAATTGGGGTGCTTCGCACGAAGTTCTAAAAACCGTTGCTGGTATACAACCATTGGTGTTTCTGCCTTTGGAAGGGCAGTCAGGCAAAAATCGATAGAAGGTGCAGGAAACTCCCAGGTAGGGAGAGGCGGAATGAGTGGAGAGACGCCAGGAACATCACTGTCAACTACAAGTGCTGACAGGATCTCGTCTGCACGAACACCAAATGGTCTTGTGGCACTAGGGCGGAGCCGATACCTTGCCAGCCTATTCACGTCTGAGATGGTGTGAAATGAGGGATGTGAAGGCATCGAGCGAAGATGGAGGAAGTAGTTCAATACCAGCCGCTGTCTTCGCAGAGACAGCGACGGCTCAGATGCCTCTACGTACAAACTGGCGATAGGGCTGGTCCGAAAGGCACCAGAGCACACACGTATACCAGCATGGTGGACGGTGTCTAGGATGCGAAGTCTAGATGGGCGGGCAGAAGAATACACAACACATCCATAATCAAGCTTCGACCTGATGAGTGCACGATACAATCGAAGCAGTACCGTCCTATCAGCACCCCAGGAAGTATAAGATAAAACACGTAAAAGGTTGAGAACTCGAAGACAAGAGAACTTTAACTGGCGAAGGTGAAGTAGCCATGTTAATTTCTTATCGAAAATGAGGCCCAGGAAGCGGACCTCATTCACGAAGCACAGGGGAGATTTCCCCATGTACAGGTCAGGATCGAAATGACATGTACGCTGACGACAAAAGTAAACACACACGGATTTCTCGGATGAGAAGGTGAAACCTGTTTGGGAGGACCACTCAACCAAACGGTTTATCGTCAGTTGGAGTTGACGAGAAGCTGACGCGAGATTCCGTGAGCGACAAAAGATCGTGAGGTCGTCTACATACAGAAGACCATGTACAGGGGCAACAATGCTCGCCATAACACTGTTCACTGATATGGCAAACAGAGTCACACTTAATACGCTGCCCTGCGGGACACCGTTCTCTTGTTCGTGAAGATCCGAAAAGTAGTTCCCAACACGTACGCGGAGAAAACGATCAGATAAAAAGTTTTTAATAAAGTACGCCATATGGCCACGCACGCCCCAAGAATGGAGCTGCTTTAGGATGCCAAAACGCCACGTTGTGTCATATGCTTTTTGGAGGTCAAAGAAAACTGCAACTAAATGTTCCTTGTTGAGGAATGCATCCTGAATATGTGTTTCCAGCTGAACCAGATGGTCCAGTGTGGAACGGTTGGAGCGAAAACCACATTGAAAATTACTTATCAAGCAGTTTTCCTCCAAAAACCAGGTGAGACGCTTGTTGATCATGCGTTCCATCAACTTGCACACACAGCTAGTTAAGGCAATAGGCCTGTAACTCGAGGCTGCGGTGCGTTGTTTACCTGGTTTCAGGATGGGAACAATAATAGCTTCTTTCCAGGAAGTGGGGAA
Organism: Lepisma saccharinum; assembly: GCF_977018435.1. Taxonomy (NCBI): domain Eukaryota; kingdom Metazoa; phylum Arthropoda; class Insecta; order Zygentoma; family Lepismatidae; genus Lepisma; species Lepisma saccharinum. The sequence continues at coordinate 777,977 of NW_028142937.1, forward strand.
AGAGTCCTCCAACCAAAGCCTGTTGAATACCGCCAAAAGGAAATTTCTTGCTCCAATGGGCAGATGACGAAGCATCTCATAGTGGATCTTGTCCACTCCAGGAGCTGTATTCTTAGAATCTCGAAGTGCCTGATCGAACTCCCGTTCAGTGAATTGAGAGTTGTATGGCTCGGTGTTATGACTTCGAAAACCTAGAGGGCGTCGTTCCTGACGGTCCTTCTCACGGCGGAAACGTGGTTCATAATTTACAGAGCTAGATGCATCAGAAAACTGCGTGGCCAAGATATTAGCTATGTCTCCGGAATCTGTGTACAACGTCCCATCGTGCTCCAGAGCGCTCAGAGGAGTAGATGCACTCCCCTGGATGCGACGTACTTTGGTCCAAACGGCTTTCGACGAAGCCTGCTTCGTCAGAGAAGACACGTATTGGACCCAGCACGCCTTCTTACTGGCTCGAATGAGCTGACGGGCACGGGCACGTTTAATGCGGAACTGCTCGAGGTTTGCGGCAGTGTGGTTCCTATTAAATCGATCGAGAGCATGATTGCGGTCCTTGATGGCTGCACCGATCTCCGCAGTCCACCAGGGGACTGGGCGTCGCCTCGCAGGTCCACTGGGATGTGGAATGGAGGTGCGTGCAGCATCATGCACTCCTGACACAAAGACATCTAAGGCGTCGATTGGTGGTAAAGTCCACGCAAGATCGACTTCAAGGTCCACTGCACGCTCGAAGGCTTCCCAGTCGGCCCGACTGAGATTCCAGTGAGGGTGTTGTTCACGTGATTGCTGAAGATGTTCGAAGGTAAGAATGAGAGGGAAGTGATCACTCCCACAGAGATCAGGATGAACGCTCCAAGATGTGGTAGGAGCAAGGCTGGGACTGCAGAAGGACAAGTCCAACGCAGAATATGTGCCAGATGAAGGACTGAAATATGTGGGAGTCCCATCATTCAGCAACGTTAAATCTGATGCCTCAAGGAATTGATCTACAATTTGACCTCGGGGCTCTGTACGAACGGAGCCCCACAAGCAATGGTAGGAATTAAAATCGCCCAAAAGAACTACAGGAGACGGAAGTTGTTCGAATATAGAAAGGAGGTCCTCAAGAGAGAATCGCTCCTCCCTTGTAATGTAGACACAGCACACAGATATTGGCTGTGGTAGATGGATCCGCACGGCGACAGCTTGGAGGGGGGTGGTGAGAAAGATTGGCGTTGAGTGGATGTTATCTCGAACACCGATTGCAACACCACCGTGTGCACGACGACCCTCAGGAAGCTTGTCGGTGCGGTAAAGCGTGTATCCGTTCAGAATCACTGATTCATTTGGACGAAAATGTGTCTCTTGGAGACATATAATGGCAGGGTCAAATTCAGATATTAGAATTTGCAGTTCCTCGAGATGTGTACGGAAACCGTTAAGGTTCCATTGGAGACAATAAGCCATAGCTGGAGGTAGTGTAGTTACCTTTTAAGGCGTACTCTATTTCTAGGCCCTGTCACCTTGATAAATTCTTCATCCGCGGCTTCGTCCTGTATCATGTCCTCGGGTAAGGACACAGACGGCGAAGGGGATGAAGGAGGAGGAGTGGGGGCGGGTGCTTTGAGCGCCCGCCGGGCAGCTTTCAGCTGCGCCTTAAGTTTCAGGGTGGTGGCTGCCACCCTGACTGGAGAGCTACTGGTCTTCAGGAAGTATTCTTTTGTGTGAACCTGCTTCAACTTCTTCTCAGAAACGAGTGTAGTAAATAAAATAGTGAAATAAGAATCCCTTGGGCCTAATATATACGTTGATAAGCATATTGTTATTATTATCCTGCTGAAAATAATGTTATGATAGCCTAGGTGTTCTCCGTCTCCATTTCAGAGTGGCAAATATTTAACTCTATTAATAATATTAATTGTTGAATTTTATTTTTCAATGTTCAATAAGGTTAGAGAGAACTGTTCTGCATATTCAACGAATTCACTTGAGTAGAGCCAAAATATGCGTTTGTGGCCAACTTCAACTTGGACCCTTGAAAAACCTGTCATTTTAGTGCACGAACTCACTATTTCTCTACGTTTCGCGGCTGTTTTATTGCAGTAACGAACTAAAAGAGAGGAAAAAAGGCTCTGAAAAGTGAGTGTCAAAAACGTACTTTCAGGTACGCATGCTCCAGCGTTGTAACTTTCTAAACATGTCAATGTTTCTATATCGTGAGCTTTGTAAACCTAATGTTGTTTTGCTTCCCTCGTCACCTTTGTAAACCTAATGTTTCCTCTTATTTCGGGAACATTTTTTAGGTTTCCATATCGTGATCTTTGTAAACCCCACAACCTCTCATTTTCTGTATTGCGAGTTGTAAACTCAAGCAAAACAAATATATTTGTTTTTGTATTCCCTGGCACCATGAAACCCTACAGAGAACCTCCGTAAATGCATGCAACATGTATACTAACGGCTCTAGAGTTATTTGATGTTGTATTTTATTTTTGATATGTAGAGTTTATTGTGAGATATGTTTATTATTTTTCTTGATGAAGATGTTACAAATAAAGTTGCATGCTTTTTTTCTAGTGTGTGTGTGCTTGTTGTTCAGCAGCAGTGTCGTCTGAAACAAGAAAGCATTATTTCGTGCTATAGTGCAAATTCTTATTGTAACTGATTATCTCATATTATAGTGCAAAATTTCCATTGTAACTAGTGAATTTTTTTTATTGTAACTGATTATCTTGTGCTATAGTGCAAATTGTTGTGATATAGTGCAAAAACTTCTTATCTTGTGCTTTTTTTTGTCGTGCAACCTGTTAAAACTGCTACGTCACCCTCTCGTTCTTCACGTCATAGATGAAGGACTTGTATGCATTCAGGATGATGCTGCACACGGTGTCCGCGGGCAGAGTTTCATGGAACTCACAGACGACCTTGATGTTGGTGCGATCGTTGACCACCACCTGCTTCCTCTTCGTCGTGTTGATGATGAACATGGGTCTGTGCGTCTTGAATTCGCTGGGTGTGTAGTACATGTCCACGTTTCCCTCGGTCACCCGCTTGTAAGCGGAGTACGCTTCGTATAGTTTGAGAAAATCATCTTTTGTCATGTCGAGGTTGTAATTCTCGCGCGGGAAAACTTCGTTCCTACCGTTCTTTAGATAAACGTTCTTGATCTTGCAGTCGTCAAATTTACTGGAATCTTTTTCCTGATTGTTTTCCCTCCCGGTCTGAAAGAGCACTACGACGAAATCTGGCATGTCGTACTGTATATTATTGAATTGCGTCGTGACGTCGAAATCCAGGTGACTTCCGGACGCTATTTTCTGCACGCACTGGTAACCGTGAAACTGAATCGGTGTCTGAGGATTTTTCAAGATCTCTGCTTTGTACTTGAGAGCATAATTCATTTCGTATTCCACCACAGACATTCTCAATTCCATGCTCTGTATGACGCACTTGGCAGCTTCTGGTAAAGTGTTGGGCAGTGGCGTACCGTCTGCGTTCAAGTTACTGTATCGCATCAGTGCGTCTTTGTCGTTGGCCACTCTGCGAAATGTGATTCTCAGTCCTCCTTTCCACATGATCTCCTTGTAGTCCGAGAAGAAACTCGGAAGCAGACGCATGGGAAACAGCACCGTGTGACTTTTCGTCGATATTTTCGTCCATGCTTCGAATCTTCCCGCCTGATAGTATGCTGCATCTGTTTTGGATAATTTCAATGTTCCTACTGCTGTTGACGTAATACCTGGATAATCGATTCTGTCGATGACGGTGTTGTGTTTCCTGACTTCGACCTGCGAGAACAGGTAAGGCACGAAGTTATCTACGAGTTTCAAATTTGCTGCGTCTGGGAATGCGTCTCCGCTATCTTTTTTCACCACGTCGAATTGAATGTAAAGGTCCGCTCTGTGAGGATGAACGAACCCGTCGCCTACGTCCACATCGTATTCGATTTCCCGGTTCACTTCGTTGAGATTTGCGAACGTGCGACGGTTCGGAGGGAAAGATTGCAATTCGTAACTTTCAATCTGTTCCATGATGTATGGTTATTTATTATATGTTGATCTCGACGATGGCCGTAGTTGTGGCACCTGCAAAATCCACCACGTCTCCTTTCTCGTTCGTGACCACAGTAGATAGTAAATGTGCATCCCACGCCAATTCTGATTTCTTGACCAAACGACCACAAAAACCTCAAAAACTCACTTTCTCTCCACGTTCCGCGCCTCATTTATTACGCTGACGATGTTTCACGACGCAGAAAAGCAGTGATGAGTGAAAGATGCACTCTCATCCTTCAAGGATGAGTGCACCTTATCGTAATTTTCCAAGTCCCGGGGGGGCCAATGTTTATATATATATCGTGACCTTTTGTAAACCTACCTCTCTCGGGGGAACGATGTGCCACACACACGCGCGCGCGCCTCTCATTATTTCCGTATTGTGACGCAAACAAACAAATAATAATAATTGTTGTTTTTTTAGGATTCCTGGCCCCTATAACCTCGCCAGGGTGCGTGGTGCCCAACCAAAAAAGTAAAAGGTTCTCTAACGGCTGCGGTTATAGATAACCACACCTCTATAGAGTTTCACGTGTTTCTTTTTTTTCTCAAACTTCCATGAAACTCTACAGAGGACCTCCGTAATGCATGCAACGTGTAATAACGACTCTAGTGTTATTTTGATGTTGTAATTTTTTTTGGATATAGAGTTTTATTGTGAGATAGATAAAAATAATTATGTTTATTATAATATTTTCTTGATGAAGATGGAGAATGTATGTGTGTGTTACAAATAAAGTTGCATGCTTTTTTTTCTAGTGTGTGTGTATGTGTATGTGTTTTTTTGATGTTTCGACAGCATCTGAAACGATAAAAAAAGAAGAATTTTATTGTTAATTTTCTCATGTAAAAAAACAACAAAAAATTTTGTGCAAATTCTGATTGTCTTGTGCTATAGTGCAAAAAAACTGATGAAAAAAAAGATATTGTAACTGATAACTGATGAAATTGACATTGTAACTGATCTGAACTAGTGAAATTCGTATTGTGCCATTGTAACTGATTGTGCTAGTACAAAAATTCCTTATTTGTGCAAGAAAAGATGTTAAACCTGTTAAAACTGCTCTGTGACCCTCTCGTTCTTCACGTCGTGGACGAAGGACTTCTCTGCGACCAGGATGACACTGCATAGAGTATCCTCGGGCAACGGACTGTTGAACTCGCAGACAACCTTGATGTTGGTGCGATCGTTGACCACCACCTGCTTTCTCTTCGTCGTGTTGATGACGGACATGGGTCTGTGGGTTTTGAATTCGCTGGGCGTGTAGTACATGTCCACGCTTCCCTCGGTCACGCGTTTGTAAGAGGAGTAAGCTTCGTAAAGTTTGAGGTAATCGTCTTTGGTCATGTCGAGGTTGTAATTTTCGCGCGGGAACACTTCGTTCCTCCCGTTCTTGAGATAAACGTTCTTGATCTTGCAGTCGTCGAACTTGCTGGAATCTTTTTCCTGATACTTATCGCGCCCGGTCTGAAAAAGTACAATGGCGAAATCTGGCATGTCGAACTGTATGTTGTTGAACTGCGTCGTCACGTCGAATTCCATGTGACTTCCCGACGCTAACTTCTGCACGCACTGGTAACCGTGAAAGTGAATCGGCACCTGCGGACTTTTCAAGATCTCCGCTTTGTACTTGAGGGAGTAGTTCGTTTCGTATTCCACGATCGGCATTCTCAACTCCATGCTCCGGATGACGCACTTGGCTGCTTCGGGTAATGTGTTGGGCAGCGGCGTGGTGCCGTCCGGACCCAAAGTAGCGTATCGCATCAGTGCGTCGTTGACGTTGGCCGCTCTTCGAAACGTGACGCGCAGTCCTCCCTTCCACATGATCTCCTTGTAGTCCGAGAAGAATCCCGGCAGCAGACGCATGGGAAAGAGCACCGTGTGAAGACTTCTCGTCGATATTTTGGTCCCCGCCTCGAACCCTCCCGCCTGGTAGTATGCCGCGTCCGTTTTGGATAATTTCAAAGTTCCCACCGCCGTCGACGTGATGCCTGGATAATCTATTCTGTCGATGACCGTGTTGTGTTTCCTCACCTCCACCTGCGAGAACAGGTGAGGCACGAAGTTGTCCACGAGTTTCAAATTTGCATTGGGCGGAAAGGCTTCTCCGCTTTCCTTCTTCACCACGTCGAATTGAAGGTAGAGGTCCGCTCTGTGAGGATGAACGAACCCATCCCCTACGTCCACGTCGTATTCGATCTCCCTGTTCGCTTCGTTCAAATTTGCGAACGTGCGACGGTTGGGAGGGAAAGATTGCAATTCGTAACTTTCGATTTGCTCCATTTTTTACACTATGTGTGTTATTTATTATACGTTGATCTCCACGATGGCCGTCGTAGTTGCACCTGCGAAATCCACCACCTCTCCTTTCTCGTTCGTCACCACCAACTCTATGTCGTCTATGCGGTTGCGACATAGTGGAAAATAGATCGGCGAAGAGGGCGTGTAGATGATCGGTTCCATGAATTCGGAACTGGGTTTGAACGTGGCTATGATTCCCGTCTGCTTGTGACTTCCTAACAATCCGTCCGAGGATTTCGTGATCATTCCTTCCGCCACGTTGCAGTGTACGTTCAAAGTCTCTGTGGCCAAGAATTTAGGAATATTGACTGCTACGTGCTTGATGCCAGCTTCGAGTTTTGTGTCGTTCTCGAAACCTAAAAGTTCTCCCATGGTGCCCAGGTCCACGGTCTCCGTCGCGGATAGGATTTCCACTCTGTGCGTGACCGAATTTTGAGAAAGGTACGTGCCTTTGGGTAATTGAGCTTGTAAAGTGGAAAGATTGTATTGGCCTGGCGTGACGACGATATGTTCGCTTTCGACGCTAATTTTGTTGTTGTGCTGCGTGACGTTAGGTATGAGGTACATGCTGTAGAATGCACGCAGAGCTATGGAATTAGGATAGACGATGTCGTCGTGCAGCGTGAGTTTCAAGATCGAAGATTCGCTCGTGAGATGGAACACGCCCATCGTGTTTCAGGTTCCACAGTGCTTTCTGGAAATCTTCCACCTGCGGCTTATTTATTTTAGAGAGAAACGCGAGCACGGAGAGACAGAGATGACCGCAGTTCACGTCTCCGAAATTTTGAATGCGTTCGTCGTTGTAGTATATAGAGGTTTTGTTCGTTTTCAGATAATGAACTAAATTTGTAGGTGGAACACCTCCGAAAGAATCGAAAACGAATGCTTTGTTATTGTCATCATTTTTGTGGTAACATATCCAATGCGTGCCTGGATTTTCTTGACTGTCCAAGTTGACTACTCCACATTCTCTTTTTTTAACGGTTGAAGGTAACGAGTCGGACATGAAAACTCCTCTGAAGTGTTTGATTCGTAATGGTTCGATCAGAGATTCAATGTCTCGGTTGGTGAGTGCTGCTGCTGTTTCTTTTTTTTAACTTTTTCATCACGCCCTTCCCCCCTTTCTTCTCCATGGCCAGGTTGTGACGTTTCTGTTCTTCCAACTCGGCCTTGTTCTTCTTCGAGTCGATGACGGTTTTCGCGATGGCGGCGCTTCCGCCGGCCAAACTTCCAACGGCCCTCAATGCTGCCAGGATGGCCGGGATGCTGAATATGAAACCTCCGATCTTTTGCTGTTTCCGCGAACGCTGCAAGCGTCTCAATTGTGGAGTGCTGAGAAGTAATTTCATTCCGTGTCCTTTCGACAAGCAAGAACGTTTCTTCTCGCGTTGTTTCTTGGTGAGTAACCCATCCAGGGCACCTAGATTTTTTAGATTGGAGTATGGTATCTGGTACACGACATCCTTGGGCTTCATGTTGATGCTCTATATGTTTTTTTTTCACGGTATGTTATTTATATATATAAATGTTCTGAGATTTTTTTTTGTTTCCTCTCTCTCTCGTGTAATTTTTTTTTCACGGTATGTTATTTATATATATATATATAAATGTTCTGAGATTTTTTTTTGTTTCGTGTAATTTTTTTTTTCAAGGTATGTTATTTTATATATACTCCGCGCAGCAGTAGTACAATATACCCGGTTCTGCAACAGAAAGTGGAGCTCGGTGGGGCAGAGCACAGTTTGGTTGCACATATTCACTTTCCCGGCACACAAGTACGACAGTGTCTTTGAAAATGTAGTAGTGCAGGTGTCCGGGTACTGAATTTTCATTTGGGGCTCGGTGGAGCTCGGTGGAGCTCGCCAAACCTCAAAAACTCACTTTCTCTCCACGTTCCGCGCCTCATTTATTGCGCTGACGATGTTTCACAGCGTAGAAAACAGCACCAAAACATCAAAAACTCATTTTGATTATTTGGAGCTCACCAAAACCTCAAAAACTTATTTTTATTAATTGAGGTTCACCAAACCTCAAAAACTCTTATTTTCTCTCTATGTTCAGCGCCTCATTTATTGCGCTGACACAACGTGATGAGTAAATAATGCAGTTTCTTATTCTTGAAGGATGAATGCACCTTATCGTAATTTTCCAAGCCCCGGTCAAATGTTTGTATATCGTGACCTTTGTAAACCTCTCTCTCGGGAACGATGTGCCACACACACGCGCGTGCACGCCTATATTGTGACGCAAACAAACAAACAAATAATATATTTTTTAAGATTCCTGGCCCCTAACCCCACTTCCGGTCGCCATTTTGGATTTCCGAACATAGGTTCTATTCATACTTTTTCTCACATATAAGCATACGTGATGAATCCGCAAACAGATTTTTCCTAAGTCTTACTGTTTCCAAGATAACCCCACTTCCAGTCGCCATTTTGGATTTCCGATCATAGCTTCTATTCATACTTTTTCTCACGTATAGGTGTACCTGATGAATCACCAAACAGATTTTTCCTAAGTCTTACCGTTTCCAAGATAACCCCACTTCCGGTCGCCATTTTGGATTTCCGAACATAGGTTCTATTCATATTTTACTTACATATAGGCGTATGTGACGAATCCGCAAACAGATTTTTTCTAAGTCTTACCGTTTCAAAGATAACCCCACTTCCGGTCGCCATTTTGAATTTCCGAGCATAGGTTCTATTCATATTTTACTTACATATAGGCGTACATGACGAATCCGCAAACAGATTTTTCCTAAGTCTCACCGTTTCCAAGATAACTAGTAGTGCAGTTTGGACAGTTGAACGTCCTCATTTGGGGCTCGGTGGGGCTCGCCTTAATGGATTTGTCTCGTAAGGCAAGAGCCCCCTGGTCTGGCAGTGTTGCCAGCTGCTTACTCGAAAAAATCACCAAGGTTTTTTTTGGGTCTAACCTAGCCTAAAGCAAGGAGCTGGCAATCTTGCTTGAGGCTTGCCTTAATGGATTTCTCTCGTAAGGCATGAGCTCTATTTTCTCGCAGTGTTGCCAATATTTTACTCGAAAAAATCACCAAGGTTTTTTTCTGGGTCTAACCTAGCCTAAAGCAAGAAGCTGGCAACCTTGCTTGAGGCTTGCGTTACAGTGCATAAAGCAATTTTTGCCAACCTACATATACAGGGCAAGGAGAGCCGGCACTGCCGTAAAAGAGAAAGATGGATGGATGGGAACACTGCACGGGTTCAACGTCATCAAATAAAAATCGCCTTAATGTTTTTTTCTTGTAAGGCATGATCTCTATTTTCTCGCAGTGCTGCCAACTCCTACCTACACTTTTTTTTAGTTTGCAAGGGCTAGAGAGAGAGAAAAACCTATAGCTGGGAACAGTAATGAGCGAATGCGCCATATCGTAATTTTCCAACTCCCGGGGGCCAATGTTTGTATATCGCGACCTTTGTAAACCTCTCTCTCTCTCGGGGGGAACGACGTGCCGCGCACACACACACACACACACGCACACGCACACACGTACGCGCGCGCGTATGTATTGTAACACAAACAAACAAACAAAATAATAATAATTGTTGTTTTTTAGGAGGCATTTTCATAGTTTCATACCTCTACTAGATTGGTAGAAAAATATACTAATGGGCAATAAAATCTGAAGAAGATTCGTGTCTAGCAAAAATAAGCTAAATAGAATTACACATGCATACAATATTTATTGTGCTTTTTCCTATCTACAATCATATTTTTCTTATATATTTTTTTAAATTTTTTTACAGGGTTTATTTTGTAAACACTCTACCACCAACAGATCACATATAAATAAACATACCCCCCAAAAAAATGCGCTCCATGAAAAGTTGTCCTGTGTGCAAGAAAACCAAATTAAGCAAACATTTTGCAAGACATTGTCGTACCTGCGTGCCAGGCAAGCATTTGGCTGCCACTGAACTATGTTCCGGATGCAATATACAGATCACAATTGCGCATATCGAGGAGCATAAGCTTAATTGTCTAAGCAAAAATACATCTGGGGCCCAGCCTTCGACCTCCACCAAAAGGAAGGCAGAAGCAGCCTCCATCAATGCACCACCCACGAAACGCGTCAAGCCTGTGGCGAAAGCGAACCAGACTGCTTTCGAGCGGTTGTTAGAGGATTTTGTCATCACTTCGGAGGGCTCATGCGACGTGCGTAGCTTTTTGGAGAACGTGCGAGCCGAAATTATTTCCATCCTCGGCCATGCCCTGGCTACGTACTCCACCATATTCTACGCATCGCTACGTTGCCAGTACAAGAAGCAGTCCGATGAAATTTACAGCTTCTGCCACAACACCAAGGCGAAGACGCTGCATCTGGCGGATGTCGACAACCTCGAGGTTATCTACAACCAGTTTACCGATGAGCTGGTGACCAAACAAGAAGAACATCAAGCTAAAGGCTCGGGGGGTTCGCTGTGTGGCGAGCCTCACGAACTGTGCGTCAAACTTTGCAAGTTCATGCCCCTCTCCGCCTCCAGCTACGTCCACTTACCACCTACCATTGTGGCAAAGAAGGCCGTCCTGAACATTCAGAACAATGACGCCAAGTGCTTCGTATGGTCGGTGCTTGCAGCGTTGCACCCTGTCGACCGGAAAAACCAACCACACCGGGTAAACCACTACCGACCCTACGAGGCAGAGCTGGAAGTTGCGATGGCTGGGATCAACTACCCGGTGGCGCTTTCGGACATTCGAAAGTTTGAGGTTCGTGCGCGGTTGGCTATCAACGTTTACGGTCTCACTGACGAAAATGCGGTGTACCCTATTCGCGTGAGCAACGTAAATGTTGATGGTGCGCAGGAAATTCACCTTCTGCTCATCAAGGACGAGACCAATCACCACTACACCCTCATCCGTTCCCTCTCTAGACTTGTTTCGAGCCAGCGGAGCAGTGATAGTCACCACATAGAAGTTTGTCGAAGGTGCTTGTCAACTTTTGACAATCAAAAACAGCAGGATTATCAGCACATCAGAGGTCCCAACATCGCTGTCGAGAAGCTCGCTCGCCACAAGTTCTACTGTAGTAACAACGAGTCTGGTGTGGCAGTCTTGCCCAAACCTGGTACCGTGGAGCGTTTCCACATGCACGGTGCCATGGTAGAGCATCCCGCTATCATCATCGCGGATTTCGAAGCCTTCCTCAAACCCCTGTCCACTTGCGATCCCAACCCCGAAGTTTCTTCCACCACCCCTTACCAACTCCACGAGGCATCCAGTTATGCCTACGTTGTGGTGCGACGAGACCAGCACATCGCCCCCAAGCCCTACGTGTACCGTGGCCCCGACGCAGCCAAACACTTCCTCGAGAGGATGGTTGTCGAGGCCAACGAGATAGGGAAGGTACTGTTGGCCCCCAAGTCTATGCTCCCACTGTCTCCCGACGATCAACGTAGACACGACGAGGCCATCGCTTGCCCTGTCTGCGTCAAGGAGTACACCGCCAACAACCGTAAAGTCCAACACCACGATCACTTTAACGGTAGGTATGTTGGTCCATGGTGCAACGGATGCAACCTCATGGCCCGGGACCCGCGATTTATCCCTGTGTTTTTTCATAATGGCTCGGGATACGACTTCCACCATCTGGTGCCTCACTTTGGGTACGACGACATGCGAATCAACGTCCTGGCGCAGAACGAGGAGCGTTACATTAGCTTGAGCAAGTGGGTGCGAATCTCAGGATCACACTCTACCGTCGAGCTTCGCTTCCTCGACTCCCTGAGGTTCCTCCCGGCCAGCCTCGATGCTCTCGCAGGGAAGCTTAGCGACGAGCAAATGCTCATCACCTCCGCGAACTTTCCGAACTTGGACGCAGGTCTCTTCAAGCGTAAGGGTGTCTACCCCTACGAATACATCACAGACCCTTCCAAGTTCGCAGAGACGTCGCTACCTCCTCGAGCAAACTTCTATAGCAAGCTGCGAGGCTCGAACATCACCGACGAGGAATATCACCACGCCCAGTCCATGTGGCGCGAGCTGGGCTGTCGAACTCTCGGGGACTACCACGACGCCTACCTCAGACTTGATGTGACGCTCCTCGCCGACGTGTTCCAGACGTTCCGTGCAACTGCGAAGACCATCTACAAGCTGGACCCTGCCTACTTCTACAGTCTCCCCGGACTGGCATGGTCAGCCATGTTTCTGGTGACGAAGATCGAGCTGGAGCTTCTTTCGGACGTGAACATGATGCTGTTTGTGGAACGTGCCGTGCGGGGTGGAATGGTCCAGGTGTCGCAGCGACACTCGCGCGCCAACAATCACCACATGTCCACCGGTTACGACCCCTCACAACCGTCCAGCTACATCATGTACACGGACGTCAATAACCTCTACGGACACTCCATGATGCAGCCACTCCCCTTTAGAGGCTTCGAGTGGGCTGACCCTTCCAACTTCGACATCGAAAACTTCGACGATTCGGAACATGGGTTTTTCGCCGAGGTGGACCTTGAGTTCTCCGAGAAGCTGCAGGATTTGTTCTGCGATCTTCCCCCTGCACCCGAGTTCAAGTGTCCACCCGATTCCAACCAGAAGAAGCTCGTCATGGATTTCGAGTCCAAAGAGCGTTATGTCCTGCACTACCAAAACCTCCGGTGGTTGATGAAGCAAGGGGTTACCGTCCGCACAATACATCGAGTTTTGATGTTCGAGCATTCTCCAGGGTTGAAGCCATACATCGAGCTCAACACCGAACATCGCACAGTCGCCACTTCTGATTTCGATCGCGATTTCTTCAAGTTAATGAATAATGCGGTGTTTGGCAAAACCATGGAGAATGTACGGAATCGCATGGACATAAAATTGGTAACGAGGAAAGCACAATGTCGCAGGCTCGTAGCAAACCCATTATTTAAATCGAGGACCATTTATAATGAGCAGCTTGCTCTGGTGCATATGAGGAAGAGTGAGGTGAGGCTCGACAAGCCAATTTATGTTGGTGCCTCAGTATTAGACCTGAGCAAGCTGCACATGTTCGAGACGTACTACGACATATTACGTCCACATTATAGCCACAACATCTCGCTTCTCTACACGGACACGGACAGCTTGGTGTACCACGTCCACTCAGCCGATGCATACAGGGATATAGTCACGGCACCAGCTTTGGTTAACCTCTTCGACACCTCGGGCTATCCCCAGCCGAACCAGTACGGCATCCTGCCCCGAAACAAAAAAGTACCTGGCAAACTCAAAGACGAGAAGGACGGTGATGTAATTCTCGAGTTTGCAGGTCTTCGCGCCAAGGCCTATGCCATCAAAGCCGAGGGTAGCGTTAACAAGAAGGCCAAGGGTGTCGGCAGACAGGTGGTTCGGGAGCATCTCGCATTCGAGGACTTTGTCGATTGCCTCAAGACCAGGTCGTCGGTTCTAAGAGAAGAACAGCGCATCCAGAGCGTCGACCATGTGTTGACCACAAACAAAGTTAGAAAAATTGCGCTGGATCCCAACGACGACAAGAGGTGCGTCCTCGAGTGTGGTATTCACACATTGCCGTGGGGGCACTATCGCTTAGCAGAAAGCAAAACCTGCAACATATGCCCATCTTCAACAGAAGATTCATAAAAACAAAACAAAACAAAAAAAAACACTTTGACTGTCATTACAAAAAACTTTGACTGTATTCTTAAATAACCAGCATGCCTATGAATTTGTTCGGTTTCAAAAAACAGATCATTATGGAAACCATACCAGATCATGAAGTCTTACCTTCCGTGTTACCTAAACTCAACGGTCTGTTGATCATTCACCCCAACAGCATTTGGACGAAACTGGATGACGATGTGGGCAAGATGTTTTATGTTTTTAATGACAATTTACATTTCTACGAAATTCCGATCGACGGGAAACTTCAAATCACCGTGAATCCGGAAAACGCAGGCGAAATCAAAATTTCTACCGGCAAAAACATTTTTCGAATCAAGCACGACAAGATGCTTTCTAACATTACGTACGATGTGTCCGCAGGAGATTATCTTTACATGGAACTCCTCGGAGATTACGACAAACTCATTCCTCTCTTCGTAGAATTACGAATCGTCTATCCTATTATAAATAACCGTTAACCAAAAATGCCTAACGACATTTTCGGCAACACCAAGCGTGTAGACCACGCAGAAGAGATTCTCATGTTGGACATTCGAGTTAAGAAGTTGAGGACCGATTTGATCGCTTTGCAGGAAACCTTAAACAAAAGTTTAGAGTCGGAAATCGCTACGCTCCAAACGCAATGTCTCGACCCCATTCTGAAAATCGATTCCGAACTGAAAACGCTGATAAAAAATTATGTCGACGTACCTTCTTACGACAGCGTTCAAAATATACAGTTGAGCGTGGATTCGCTTCAAAATGATTTGGCCAAATTACAGCAATTTCAATCGAAAAATGAAGATTTGGAAAAATTGAAACTCGAAATCGAAGAACGAACTTCCGCAATAGAAAAGAATTTCTCTGAACTTCAAACCGTGGTGAACGATATAGACGCAGAACGCTTACATGTCGTCGTTTCCAAATTACAAGAAGAATTCACCAGCACGTTGGAAGAAATTAAATCCAAATTGCAGACTTTGGAAGATACAATGACGAACCTACCATCGTCGGACGAACTGCAGGTCATCGGTAAAAGCGTCGCGAACATAAAAATTCAATTGGAGGCCTATCAAGATTTCGAACACATTCAAACCACCATCGCTACGCTTCAGGCGTCCTTGGAATTGATCAACGAAGAAATTAAAAATATTCACGCTGAAGCGAGAGCGTTGACGAGCATTCAAGACACGTTAAGCACGGTTCAGCAGAAGATCGAATATTTAGAAAATTTAAACGTCGAAACGAATCTCGCTCATTTTCATCACGTACTGGACAACATACAGGGTGACTTGGAATCGTTACGGACGAGCGTGCCTTCGAGCGAAGATTTGGAAAAATTGAAAACGGCGGTGACGGCACTATCCGAATCGAGCGACATCAAAAGTTCATTGAGCGATCTCGAGAGTAAAGTGGCCAATCTCCCCACCTCCAAAGAATTGCACGTTTTGAAAAGAAACATATCTCGAATGCTGAAACGACTAGAAACGGAAACGGCGAACGTGGAACAGATTCGAGACGAAATTAGTTCGCTGGTGTCGACGCTGCCCACTTCGCAGAGCGTCGCCAACCTTCACACGCAGTTTACAGAGATGCGAAGCATCGTGAACGATCTTACCGAGAAGAGCTCGAAATTGAATCAAGTCGAGAACCTTCAGAACATCGTCGTCAACATCAGAGATCAAGTTGGAGTGCTGGAATCCACACAGGAATCGACGCTGGCCTCTTTCGGTGCCAAGTTGCAAGAACTCAACGAAAACTACAAGCAGTTGAACGTGGAAGTGAAAATCAAACCGTCGTTTTCTACCGTAACGGATACCATAGTCGAGCATTTGCTCCCCATCGAAAATAAACTCGGACAAGTTCACAGTAATCTGCTCGGCGTCGACACTAAATTCGCTAAACTGCATTTTCTGCAAGCCATCGAAATCAACAGCGTACCCAATCAACAGAGAATCTCCACGTTCGTCGAAGGCAACAAACTGTACATGTTGCATCCTTATCATCCGTACTACAAGTTTCTCCTCGATGGCACGATTCAGATAAACGAATTTTCGTACTGGTCTCACGGTAGAAAAGCTAGCGTTCCCACCATGACTTTGATATCGAATCGTGGTGTCCAGAAAGCAGGAAACATTCCTCTGGCACGTTGGAACGAAACGCGCAACATATATGAAATACACGAAGACGAAGATCTCACCGTTTTCGACGTGAGTGCCGGCGATAAGCTGATCATTCAAAACACGAGCGAAGTGCCACCCTCTTTGAATCCCATCACGCTTGTGCTTCTCTTGAAACGTAATCTCTAAAAAAATGTCTAGGCAAGCCATCGTCGAAGAATTGCATAAACCTGCACGCCGCAACTACGAACGTTTGGCTGTGGTAACCAAGGGCATCGACGACCTCTGGCAAAGCGACCTCGTGGAGATGAGTAGCGGCAATTTGAAAAACGTGCATAAATTGAACAAGGGCAACAAGTACCTTCTCACCGTCATAGACACGTTTTCGAAATTCGCATGGGCTCTACCTTTGAAGGCGAAAACGGCAACGTGCGTCACGGAAGCATTCAAATTAATTTTTCGCGAAAGCGGTGGCAGACGACCACGGTTTCTGCAAACGGACAACGGTAAAGAATTTTACAACACCGTATTCCAAAAGTTTATTCAAAAACACAAGATTCGACATTATTCGAGCTTCAGTCACATCAAAGCCAGCATCGTGGAAAGATTCAATCGAACCTTGAAAACACACATGTGGAAACGATTCACGCTTCGGGGAAATTACAAATGGGTCGACATCCTGCCGGAACTCGTCGACACCTATAATCACACACGGCACAGAACGATAGGCATGAAGCCAGCCGACGTTACCAAGTCTGACGAGCAGCGTTTAATTTCTACAGTTTACTGTCCAAAGTACACACCCACGACAAAAAAAAGCTAAATACAAAATTGGAGACCAGATAAGAATCAGCAAATTCAAACGCACCTTCGAGAAGGGATTCACAAAAAATTGGAGCACGGAACTTTTTACCGTGGTTCGAGTTCTACCCGGAAACCGACACACGTATATAATAAAAGATAGTAGCGGCGAGATTTTGAAAGGAAGATTTTACGAAGAGGAACTCTCTAAAACGAAACATCCCAACACGTACCTCATCGAGAAAGTATTGCGTAGGAAAGGTGACAAACTGTTTGTCAAATGGCTGGAACTTCCAGAAAAGAGTTTGATCGACGCGGACGAAGTGATCTTGTGAGTACGTGGAACGTGGTGAAGCGTCTACCGGATCCGGAAAGTCAAACGAAGAAAAAGAACGGCGAGTTGCTTCCCGACAGCATCCGCTGTCTGATCGTAGGTCCTTCGGGGTGTGGGAAAACGACACTGCTCGTGGACAATTTTCTCCTCGCACCGAATTGGCTAGATTGGAAGAACAGGCACCTGTACGTGTTCTCGAAAAGTTTGGAGCAATCCAAATACCAGCAACTGATGAAACTGTACGATGGTCTGGACATTGCAACGTTCGCCTCGGAAATAAAACCACTCGACGATTGTCGTGAAAATTCAGTTGTTGTGTTCGACGACGCCATCCTGGAAAATCAAAATGAAATTCGCAACTTTTTCACGCAAGGTCGTCACAAAGGAATGGATTGTTTCTACCTAGCTCAAACGTTTTCCAAAATTCCAAAACAGTTAGTACGCGACAACGCTAATTTCATATGTTTGTTTCGTCAAGATCACACCAACCTCAAGCACGCGTACGATGACTACGTAGGCGGAGACATGAACTACAATCAATTTTCGGAACGCTGCTGCTCTACTTGCTGGAACGGTGACGATTTCGGATTCGCGACGATCGACATGACGAGAAAACCCAACGACGGAAAATACAGAAACAAAATCAACGACTTTCTAAACGTTGCAACGTTGTGAGAAACGACGTATATAAATAACGTCATGACGAAACGAAAAATCGAAGACGAAAATCTCAAGCTTCGCGATTACCTCGCGAAACGCTTCAAAGGTTGGAAATCCGAGAATCGCGGATTCTACGAAGAGAAGAAACGTCAGGATCAACCCGTGATCGATGCCATCAGCAGTCTAGGTAAAGAAATTAAAAGTGTCACGGAACAAAATAAAAATTTGATTAATGAACTCGTACCGCTCGCAGCTAAAAGTTACGCCGTACCCACGCCCATTTCGAGCATTCCTTCGACGCCGTTCGAACTGAAGGATGCACCGGCACGACGTCGAGCCATTGGTAGCACGTCGTCGTCTTCGGATAAAATCGAGTTGGGACCTTTGGCACGAGACTACCTGAGCACGGGGAAATTCGACAAGGATGAAGTGTTCGGATTGTTTCCCAGCATGGAAACCAGCGAAGGCGGCGGTGTGGTGTGGAAGATTGGGAAATCGAAGGTGACCTTCGAAGGCAACGACATTAAAGTCAATTTAGGCGACAAGGATAGTTGGAACAGGTATCCGGGTACGGTGGGACTGTGGGAACTCGTCGCCAAAAAGCAGCCGAAAGATTACACCGACGAAGATTACCAAAATTACAAGGAAATTCTGATCATGACGGATGCCTTGTACCAGAACAACGACGCCTCGCAGAATAGGGTGAAATCGAGCAGCGGCGAGAAGTACAGGAATCTCATCAAACCGATTTGGAACCAGGTCAAAACAGGCAGCGGCGTCAAACGCTACAACACGTTACCCAAAGAATTCGTTTGGGTGGACGACGTTAGGAAACTCGTGGACCGATTGTTGGTGATAGCCGGCGAAGAGAATGCAGGCAATCGTAATTTCTACAACGAGAAGGTTGGCATCGTGGACATGATCAGCACGAAACTTTCAAACTTCATCGTGAACGACGACAAGGGCATAGGTTACCTGATCAAAATCATCAACACGCTGCCTCCGAAATTTTGGAACGTGGCCGAAGGAAAGGGACTCGTGAACGACATCATCAACAAGTTACCTTTCGAGATGCATCTACCTGGCTACCAGTACTGCGGACCGGGTACCAAACTCGAGAAAAGATTGGAGAGAGGAGACAAGGGTGTGAATCCGTTGGACGCGGCATGCAAAGATCACGACATCGCTTACAACACCACGCAGACGGATCTGGACGCACGTCACGAAGCAGACAGAAAGTTAGAGCACGCAGCTTTCGAAAGGTTCGTGAGCAGAGACGCATCGCTGGGTGAACGGGTCGCCGCACTGGGTACCACCATCGCCATGAACACGAAACAAAAATTGGGCTGGGGTATATAAATAACATAGAGTAAAAAATAATAATATTAACAACATGTCTCGCATAACTGATTTGCCGCACGAACTACTATCTAAAATATTCAAAAAGGTAGTTAACGGAGATGTTAATAAACTTGTGATCATAGCAAGAACAACGCCGGAATTTCGCATCCCTTGTGAAATGGTTCTCAAGGACCATCTTCGGGAGATCAGCGGCCTGAGGTGCGGTGATCTCAACATTCTGCTTTCGGCTGCAGGGGAAAAATTGAACGAGAGGTTGGACGAACTGGACGAGGCGATGCAGGGAAGAAGACGGTACACAGTAGATTGGTACAAGTCTGAGCAGGAGAAGAAAAATATCATTACGCACATCATCGCGTTCTCCGAAGCACGGACTTTCTTCCTCTGTTAAAAAAATAATAATATATATACGTGTCAAAAAAACTTGATATATAAATAAATAATCTTCGGTATATATAAATAACACACATCGTGAAAAACAATTAAATTTCTCTCTAACACTTTGAAATTTTTTTGATATGACGACTGAAAAAATAAGTGATCTCCAAGCATTAAAACAAATGCTAAATTTGTCAGTCGAGTATGTAAAAATTCAGGAATTGGAAGTCGATAAACCTTACACGATAACTTCCGGTTCAATCGTCTCTACCCAGTATGGTCCCAAGGTACGCCTGTTGCTCAACGCACAATACAGTCTATTTTTACCAGATCGATACGCTAACATGTTATCCGACGAGAAGCTATCTATTTTAATCGAGAACAAAACCCGAATCGTGTACAAGGGGACAAAGGAACTTCTTGGCAAGAAAACGAAGCACGTAATAGAATTTGTGTAACGACTGCGAGGCCTTGAAAATATATAAATAACATACCGTAAAAAAACTACACAAGAAAAGTAGTGCAGGTTGGGGAATTCAACGCCCTCTTGTGGTGAGCTGAAGTGGTGAGCTTGCCTTAATGGATTTTTCTCGTAAGGCATGAGCTCTATTTGATGGCGCAGTGTTGCTAGCTTCTTACTTGAAAAAATCACCAAGGTTTTTGGTCTAACCTAACCTAAAACAAGGAGCTGGCAACCTTTTTCTACAGTGTTACCAACTTCTCACTCGAAAAAATCACCAAGGTTTTTGTCTTGGCCTAACGTAACCTAAAGCAAGGAGCAGGCAACCTTGCTTGAGGCTTGCCTTACAGTGCATAAAGCAAGGTTGCCAACCTACTGGTACTTTTGCCATAGCCTTTTACAAAAAAGAGAGAGAAGAGAGGGAGGGAAGAGTTAAACAGCCGGCAGCCTACCTACAGCTTTTTTTGTCTAACTTAACCTCAAGCAAGGGGCTGGCAATTTTGCTTGAGGTTTGCTTTACAGTGCATAAAGCAATGTTGCCAACCTACATATACTAAACAAGGAAAGCGGGCACTGCCGTAAAAGAGAGAGAGGGATGGATGGATGGTAGCGCAGTATGTGTGTGCGTGTGTGTGTGTATAATATGTAGCATTATTAACTAGAGTGTGTTGGCAACTCGCTTATAACTAAAAAAATAGAGATGCCAATGTTGCTGTAAGATAAAGAGAGAGACTAAGCTGGCAACAGTGGTGAGCGAATACGTATTATTTCCAAGTCCCGAGTGCCAATGTATATCATGATTTTTGCAAACCTCTCTCGCGGCAACGATGCGCCACACACATACGTACGTACTTCTCTTTATTTCTGTATTTTCATCTACTGAAGTGACTGAAGGGCAAGCTGAAAATCTGTAGTCAACTCAACCATGTAAAAACTTTGGGTGGGTGGCTGCGGGAAGCCATCAATCACAGCTTATCTACAATTTTCATCGACTGTTGGGGGTGACTGACAGGATAAGCTGAAAATCTGTGGTCAACTCAACTGTGTTGTGTGGAAACTTGGGCGGGTAACTATGGGAAACCATCAATCACACAACAGGAAGCTGTCAATCGCCTGGGGTGTGACTGCAGGAAGCTGTCCATTGAGTTGATGGTATCATTACTCGACAAAAATCAAGATTATTTGTTACTGCCGGAAACTGTGCAAATTCTCAGCTTTTGCGACGGCTATGTGATTGACAGCTTCCTGCAGTCGCACCCAGACTGTGCGATAAACTCAACGATATTTTTTTCCTGGATTGCACTAAAGGGCACACAAGATTCAAATCTACTGGGTGACTACAGGAAGCAATCACTCACACAGCTGTCATAAATTCTGTACGAAACAAGTTCTACTTGTTTCCGGTAGAATACAGCTGGGCGTCAACGATATTTTTTCTAGGAAAGGGCGTTCACGCATAGCTCGAACCAACCTTGAAAGTTTAGCTGCCGGCAGGTATAAGTTTCTATTAGAAACCTCGCGCACATCAGTTGCAGTCGAGTATTGCTACTAGATAGTCGTATAAAAGTGTTTGCCATATTAAGTGGAATATCAAGTGTAATAGAAACCGAATTAGTTTGGTCTGTCAGGTGAGTACCATATCAGCATAAGTTATATACACACAAGTAGCTTGACCAGCTATAAAACTAAAATTTACGCAATTATACTACTGTTTCGTGTGTGTTAAATTGCTAGCAGCTTTTTGTAGGTAAGTTTTTTTTTTTTTTTATTATTTTTTACATGTGTGTGTGTTAATAATAATTGCAAGTGGTGTCAGTGAACAGAAAGTGTTGTCTTCATTAAACAACGAAATTATACTAAACAAAAAATATGAGCATATATAACATGCGCTTAAAAAAACTATTCTTTATTGCGAATAACATAACTGTTAGTTATGATCATGTTAGTTTACTTATAGTGGATAGTATTGACGCGTGTACACTGGGTTGGATTTGATGTTTTAAGTCTATTTTATGTACAGTAAGGTTAATCGGGACTGGACCTACAGTTTCAAAAACCACTTATACGGATATTAAACTTTCAATTACAAAACTATTACAGTACTATTGCAGAGGCTAGTGGAAGTACTGATAGATTTGATGTTTTAAGTCCATTTTATGCACGTAAGGTTAATCGGGACTGGACCTACAGTTTCAAAAACCACTTGTGCGGATATCAAACTTTCAATTACAAAACTATTACAGTACCATTGCAGAGGCTAGTGGAAGTACTGATAGATTTGATGTTTTAAGTCTATTTTATGTACAGTAAGGTTAATCGGGACTGGACCTACAGTTTCAAAAACCACTTGTGCGGATATCGAACTTTTGATTACAATGCTACCACTACACCATTGCAAAAACTAATGGAAGTACATAGTTATTCGAATCTAATTTATTTAAAATATTTAGTTTTTTTTTTATGCAGGCTTATTGATTTTTAAACCTAATGTTAAATAAAATCCGACAATTATATCCAAATATACTTATGGCTACAACGAGCATTGAGATTTTTTTTGCTACGTAAACAAAATGGTCGACATGCCAAATATGAACAGGCTATATAGATTTGAGAGATGGATAGGAAGAAATTAATTAAAATTTAATTTCATGATTACAACACGAACTTAATGATTGATTGATTTAGTTTATTTTAACTTCGCATTTTGTACCTCTTGGCTAATTTGCGAAGATTGGGGATGAGTGATGAAATGGACATTCACAAACAACCAAGCCCGACCAGCATTCGAACCCGGGACCCTTGGCGTCGCAGCGCGATGTGCTAACCACTCGGCCACAGGGTCGGGCAAGTGTTGGTATATACATAGACCAAAGTTACATGGTTCTAGGCCCCATAGGAGCCGAGAAAATCAATGTCTTGGAAAATGTCTTAAGACAAATATCTCAATTTTTAAGAAAGTCAACTTCCGGTATCTCAAGATGTTACTTCCGGTCTGTCAAGAAAATTTTCTTAAGACAAAAATCTTAAGACGTTTTCCAAGACATTGATTTTCTCGGCTCCTAATTGAGCTAGGATGATGATTTTAGGTTTGTTGGATAGGATTCGACGAGAACTATTCGACTAGCAAATAAAATCGTTTCTACCCCCTCAAGTTTCGGAAATACAGACAAATTTTTATTTTTTTGAGAAACTTGATTTGCTGGCTTAGTTTTTACTCTAATTCGAAAATTTTAATAGCATTCGATACAAAATTAGAAGTACTCTACAACTTATTGGAGGGATGATGACTACTGCCTGCTGTTTTCGAGTTATTTTGGATTAAAATTTCAAGATGCAATTTCTAAGATGTTTTGTAATTCATCAACTATGGGTTGTAGGAAAACGATTCTTGCTCTATCTGCTATCGCTCGACGAATACTATAAACATAAATAATGCTTATGGTTTGATTTTTAAAATGGCGAGCGGAAAATAACCATGTTTTCTGAAATTATGATTTATACTTCATACGCCAAGAGGGCTGATGGTTAGAAAAAAAAATTGTTTGGTAGAATTATGCACACATAATAATTTTGTGTTTTCTATACACAAGCTTAATTATTTTTTTTTCAATTATTTACAGGATTCATTAAGAAGCAAGAAATAGCATAAATAACACACTCCCATCAAACCCAACACTATTGTGAATTATTGCACAGTATTTATTTTGTGGCACTCCACTATATATATATAATAACATACCCACAAATATTTTCAACAAGATGCAATCTGAGAAAAATTGCCCTGTGTGCAAGATAACCATATCAAGCGCACATTTTGCAAGACATTGTCGTACCTGTGCACCTGGTAAGCGTGTAACCGCTAAAATATCATGTCCTAGCTGCGGTATACCTATTACCATTAATAATTTGCAGAGGCATATAACATCATGCAAAGTTGTCGTCGGAACACCTGTTCCACAACCGTCGACCAGCTCGACCAAGAGGAAGGCGGAAGCCGACTCGCCACCACCCGCCAAACGCGTCAAGCCTGTGGCGAAAGCGAACCAGTCTGCTTTCCAGCAGTTGTTAGAGGATTTTGTCATCACTTCGGAGGGCTCATGCGACGTGCGTAGCTTTTTGGAGAACGTGCGAGCCGAAATTATTTCCATCCTCGGCGATGCGCTTGCAATGCACTCCACCAAATTCTACGCATCGCTACGTTGCCAGTACAAGAAGCCGTCCGACGAAATTTACAGCTTCTGCCACAACACCAAGGCGAAGACGCTGCATCTGGCGGATGTCGACAACCTCGAGGTCATCTACAACCAGTTTACCGATGAGCTGGTGGCGAAACAGGAGGAACATCAAGCTAAAGGCTCGGGGGGTTCGCTGTGTGGCGAGCCTCACGAACTGTGCGTCAAACTTTGCAAGTTCATACCTCTCTCCGCCTCCAGCTACGTCCCCTTACCACCTACCATTGCGGCAAAAAGGGCCGTCCCGAACATTCAGAACAGTGACGCCAAGTGCTTCGTATGGTCGGTGCTTGCAGCATTACACCCTGTCCACTGGAAAAACCATCCACACCGGGTTAACCACTACCTACCCTACGAACCAGAGCTGGAAGTTGCGATGGCTGGGATCGACTACCCGGTAGAGGTCCCGGATATTCGAAAGTTTGAGGCCCGTACACACAACCCTCGGTTGGCCATCAATGTTTACGGTCTCACTGACGAAAATGCGGTGTACCCCATCCGGGTGAGTGACGTAAACAACAATGATGCTCGAGAAATCCATCTCCTACTTATCAAGGACGAGACCAATCACCACTACACCCTTATCCGTTCCCTCTCCCGGTTGGTGTCGAGCCAAACAAGCAAGCATCATGGTAGCATAGAAGTTTGTCGCAGGTGCTTGTCAACTTTTGATAATCGAGAACAGCAGGATTATCAGCACATCAGAGGTCCCAACATCGCTGCAGAGAAGCTTGCCAGCCACAAGATCTACTGCAATGACAACGAGCCAGGTGTGGCAGTCTTGCCCAAACCTGGCACCGTGGAGCGTTTCCACATGCACGGTGCTATGGTGGAGCACCCCGCTATCATCATCGCGGATTTCGAGGCCTTCCTCAAACCCCTGTCCACTTGCGATCCCGACCCTGAAGTTTCCTCCACCACCCCTTACCAACTCCACGAGGCTTCGAGTTATGCATACGTTGTGGTGCGACGTGACCAGCACATTGCCCCCGAGCCCTACGTGTATCGCGGTCCCGACGCAGCCAAACACTTCCTCGAGAGGATGGTTGTCGAGGCCAATGAGATAGGGAAGGTACTGTTGGCCCCCAAGTCTATGCTCCCACTGTCCCCCGATGATCAACGTAGACACGACGAGGCCATCGCTTGCCCTGTCTGCGTCAAGGAGTACACTGCCAACAATCGTAAAGTCCAACACCATGATCACTTTGACGGTAGGTATGTTGGTCCTTGGTGCAACGGATGCAACCTCATGGCCCGGGACCCGCGATTTATCCCCGTGTTTTTTCACAATGGCTCGGGATACGACTTCCACCACCTCGTCAAGCATCTTGGGTACGACGACATGCGAATCAACATCCTGGCGCAGAACGAGGAGCGTTACATCAGTGTGAGCAAGTGGGTGCGAATCTCAGGAACACACTCTACCGTCGAGCTTCGTTTCCTCGACTCTCTGAGGTTCCTCCCGGCCAGCCTCGATGCTCTCGCAGGGAAGCTTAGCGACGAGCAAATGCTCATTACCTCCGCGAACTTTCCGAACTTGGACGCAGGTCTCTTCAGGCGTAAGGGAGTCTATCCCTACGAATACATCACAGACCCTTCCAAGTTCGCAGAGACGTCGCTACCTCCTCGAGCAAACTTCTACAGCAAGCTGCGAGGCTCGAACATCACCGACGAGGAATATCACCACGCCCAGTCCATGTGGCGCGAGCTGGGCTGTCGAACTCTCGGGGACTACCACGACGCCTACCTCAGACTTGACGTGATGCTCCTCGCCGACGTGTTCCAGACGTTCCGTGCAACTGCGAAGACCATCTACAAACTAGACCCTGCATACTTCTACAGTCTCCCCGGACTGGCGTGGTCAGCCATGTTTCTGGTGACGAAGATCGAGCTGGAGCTTCTTTCGAACGTGGACATGATGCTGTTTGTGGAACGCGCCGTGCGAGGTGGAATGGTCCAGGTGTCGCAGCGACACTCGCGCGCCAACAATCATCACATGGCCACCGGCTACGACCCCTCACAACCGTCCAGCTACATCATGTACACGGACGTCAATAACCTCTACGGACACTCCATGATGCAGCCACTCCCTTTTAGAGGCTTCGAGTGGACTGACCCTTCCAACTTCGACGTCGAAAGCTTCGACGATTCGAACATGGGTTCTTCGCCGAGGTGGATCTTGAGTTCTCCGAGAAGCTGCAGGATTTGTTCTGCGATCTTCCCCCTGCACCCGAGTTCAAGTGTCCACCCGATTCCAACCAGAAGAAGCTCGTCATGGATTTCGAGCCCAAAGAGCGTTATGTCCTGCACTACCAGAATCTCCGGTGGTTGATGCAGCGAGGGGTCACGGTCTGCGCAGTTCACCGCATCCTCAAGTTCGAGCATTCTCCATGGTTGAAGCCATATATTGAAGTCAACACCAAACACCGCACTGCAGCCACGTCCGAGCTTGATAAGGATTTCTTCAAGCTTATGAACAATGCGGTGTTTGGCAAAACTATGGAGAATGTACGGAATCGCAGGGACATAAAATTGGTAACGAGGAAAGCACAATGTCGCAGGCTCGTAGCGAACCCGTTATTCAAATCGAGGACCATTTATAATGAGGAGCTTGCTCTGGTGCATATGAGGAAGAGTGAGGTAAAACTCGACAAGCCAATTTATGTTGGTGCCTCAGTATTAGACCTGAGCAAGCTGCACATGTTCGAGACGTACTACGACATATTACGTCCACATTATAGCCACAACATCTCGCTTCTCTACACGGACACGGACAGCTTGGTGTACCACGTCCACTCAGCCGATGCATACAGGGATATAGTCACGGTACCAGCTTTGCTTAACCTCTTCGACACCTCGGGCTATCCCCAGCCGAACCATTACGGCATCCTGCCCCGAAACAAAAAAGTGCCTGGCAAACTCAAAGACGAGAAGGACGGTGATGTAATTCTCGAGTTTGCAGGTCTTCGCGCCAAGGCCTATGCCATCAAAGCCGAGGGCAGCGTTACCAAGAAGGCCAAGGGTGTCGGCAGACAGGTGGTTCGGGAGCATCTCGCATTCGAGGACTTTGTCGATTGCCTCAAGACCAGGTCGTCGGTTCTAAGAGAAGAACAGCGCATCCAGAGCGTCGACCATATCATCACCACAAACAAAGTTAGAAAAATTGCCCTGGATCCCAACGACGATAAGAGGTGCGTCCTCGAGTGTGGTATTCACACATTGCCGTGGGGGCACTATCGCTTAGCAGAAAGCAAAACCTGCAACATATGTCCATCTTCAACAGAAGATTCATAAAAACAAAACAAAACAAAAAAAAAACACTTTGACTGTCATTACAAAAAACACTTTGACCGTATTCTTAAATAACCAGCATGCCTATGAATTTGTTCGGTTTCAAAAAACAGATCATTATGGAAACCATACCAGATCATGAAGTCTTACCTTCCGTGTTACCTAAACTCAACGGTCTGTTGATCATTCACCTCAACAGCATTTGGACGAAACTGAATGACGATGTGGGCAAGATGTTTTATGTTTTTAATAACAATTTACATTTCTACGAAATTCCGATCGGCGGGAAACTTCAAATCACCGTGAATCCGGAAAACGCAGGCGAAATCAAAATTTCTACCGGCAAGAACATTTTTCGAATCAAGCACGACAAGATGCTTTCTAACATTACGTACGATGTGTCCGCAGGAGATTATCTTTACATGGAACTCCTCGAAGATTACGACAAACTTATTCCTCTCTTCGTAGAATTACGAATCGTCTATCCTATTATAAATAACCGTTAACCAAAAATGCCTAACGACATTTTCGGCAACACCAAGCGTGTAGACCACGCAGAAGAGATTCTCATGTTGGACATTCGAGTTAAGAAGTTGAGGACCGATTTGATCGCTTTGCAGGAGACCTTAAACAAAAGTTTAGAGTCGGAAATCGCTACGCTCCAAACGCAATGTCTCGACCCCATTCTGAAAATCGATTCCGAACTGAAAACGCTGATAAAAAATTATGTCGACGTACCTTCTTACGACAATGTTCAAAATATACAGTTGAGCGTGGATTCGCTTCAAAATGATTTGGCCAAATTACAGCAATTTCAATCGAAAAATTAAGATTTGGAAAAATTGAAACTCGAAATCGAAGAACGAACTTCCGCAATAGAAAAGAATTTCTCTGAACTTCAAACCGTCGTGAACGATATAGACGCAGAACGCTTGCATGTCGTCGTTTCCAAATTACAAGAAGAATTCACCAGCACGTTGGAAGAAATTAAATCCAAGTTGCAGACTTTGGAAGATACAATGACGAACCTACCATCGTCGGACGAACTGCAGGTCATCGGTAAAAGCGTCGCGAACATAAAAATTCAATTGGAGGCCTATCAAGATTTCGAACACATTCAAACCACCATCGCTACGCTTCAGGCGTCTTTGGAATTGATCAACGAAGAAATTAAAAATATTCACGCCGAAGCGAGAGCGTTGACCAGCATTCAAGACACGTTGAGCACGGTTCAGCAGAAGATCGAATATTTAGAAAATTTAAACGTCGAAACGAATCTTGCTCATTTTCATCACGTACTCGACAACATACAGGGTGACTTGGAATCGTTACGGACGAGCGTGCCTTCGAGCGAAGATTTGGAAAAATTAAAAACGGCGGTGACGGCACTATCAGATTCGAGTGACATCAAAAGCTCATTGAGCGATCTCGAGAGTAAAGTGGCCAATCTCCCCACCTCCAAAGAATTGCACGCTTTGAAAAAAACATATCTCGAATGCTGAAACGACTAGAAACGGAAACGGCGAACGTGGAACAGATTCGAGACGAACTTGCCTCACTGGTGTCGACGCTGCCCACTTCGCAGAGCGTCGCCGATCTTCACACGCAGTTTACAGAGATGCGAATCATCGTGAACGATCTTACCGAGAAGAGCTCGAAATTGAATCAAGTCGAGAACCTTCAGAACATCGTCGTCAACATCAGAGATCAAGTCGGAGTGCTGGAATCCACGCAGGAATCGACGCTGGCCTCTTTCGGTGCCAAGTTGCAAGAACTCAACGAAAGCTACAAGCAGTTGAACGTGGAAGTGAAAATCAAACCGTCGTTTTCTACCGTAACGGATACCATAGTCGAGCATTTGCTGCCCATCGAAAATAAACTCGGACAAGTTCACAGTAATCTGCTCGGCGTCGACACTAAATTCGCTAAACTGCATTCTCTGCAAGCCATCGAAATCAACAGCATACCCAATCAACAGAGAATCTCCACGTTCGTCGAAGGTAACAAACTGTACATGTTACATCCTTATCATCCGTACTACAAGTTTCTCCTCGATGGCACGATTCAGATAAACGAATTTTCGTACTGGTCTCACGGTAGAAAAGCTAGCGTTCCCACCATGACTTTGATATCGAATCGTGGTGTCCAGAAAGCAGGAAACATTCCTCTGGCACGTTGGAACGAAACGCGCAACATATATGAAATACACGAAGACGAAGATCTCACCGTTTTCGACGTGAGTGCCGGCGATAAGCTGATCATTCAAAACACGAGCGAGGTGCCACCCTCTTTGAATCCCATCACGCTTGTGCTTCTCTTGAAACGTAATCTCTAAAAAAATGTCTAGGCAAGCCATCGTCGAAGAATTGCATAAACCTGCACGCCGCAACTACGAACGTTTGGCTGTGGTAACCAAGGGCATCGACGACCTCTGGCAAAGCGACCTCGTGGAGATGAGTAGCGGCAATTTGAAAAACGTGCATAAATTGAACAAGGGCAACAAGTACCTCCTCACCGTCATAGACACGTTTTCGAAATTCGCATGGGCTCTACCTTTGAAGGCGAAAACGGGAACGTGCGTCACGGAAGCATTCAAATTAATTTTTCGCGAAAGCGGTGGCAGACGACCACGGTTTCTGCAAACGGACAACGGTAAAGAATTTTACAACGCCGTATTCCAAAAATTTATTCAAAAACACAAGATTCGACATTATTCGACCTTCAGTCACATCAAAGCCAGCATCGTGGAAAGATTCAATCGAACCTTGAAAACACACATGTGGAAACGATTCACGCTTCGGGGAAATTACAAATGGGTCGACATCCTGCCGGAACTCGTCGACACCTATAATGATACGGTACACAGAACGATAGGCATGAAGCCAGTTGACGTTACCAAGTCTGACGAGCAGCGTTTAATTTCTACAGTTTACTGTCCAAAGTACACACCCACGACAAAAAAAGCTAAATACAAAATTGGAGACCAGGTGAGGATCAGCAAATTCAAACGCACCTTCGAGAAGGGATTCACAAAAAATTGGAGCACGGAACTCTTTACGGTGGTTCGAGTTTTACCCGGAAACCGACACACGTATATAATAAAAGATAGTAGCGGCGAGATTTTGAAAGGAAGATTTTACGAAGAGGAACTCTCTAAAACAAAACACCCCGACACGTACCTCATCGAGAAAGTATTGCGTAGGAAAGGTGACAAACTGTTTGTCAAATGGCTGGGACTTCCGGAAAAAAGTTGGATCGACGCGGTCGAAGTGATCTTGTGAGTACGTGGAACGTGGTGAAGCGTCTACCGGATCCGGAAAGTCAAACGAAGAAAAAGAACGGCGAGTTGCTTCCCGACAGCATCCGCTGTCTGATCGTAGGTCCTTCGGGGTGTGGGAAAACAACACTGCTCGTGGACAATTTTCTCCTCGCACCGAATTGGTTAAATTGGAAGAACAGGCACCTGTACGTGTTCTCGAAAAGTTTGGAGCAATCCAAATACCAGCAACTGATGAAACTGTACGATGGTCTGGACATTGCAACGTTCGCCTCGGAAATAAAACCACTCGACGATTGTCGTGAAAATTCAGTTGTTGTGTTCGACGACGCCATCCTGGAAAATCAAAATGAAATTCGCAACTTTTTCACGCAAGGTCGTCACAAAGGAATGGATTGCTTCTACCTAGCTCAAACGTTTTCCAAAATTCCAAAACAGTTAGTGCGCGACAACGCCAATTTCATATGTTTGTTTCGTCAAGATCACACCAACCTCAAGCATGCGTACGATGACTACGTAGGCGGAGACATGAACTACAATCAATTTTCGGAACGCTGCTGCTCTACTTGCTGGAACGGCGACGATTTCGGATTTGTGACGATCGACATGACGAGAAAACCCAACGATGGAAAATACAGAAACAAAATCAACGACTTTCTAAACGTTGCAACGTTGTGAGAAACGACGTATATAAATAACGTCATGACGAAACGAAAAATCGAAGACGAAAATCTCAAGCTTCGCGATTACCTCGCGAAACGCTTCAAAGGTTGGAAATCCGAGAATCGCGGATTCTACGAAGAGAAGAAACGTCAGGATCAACCCGTGATCGATGCCATCAGCAGTCTAGGTAAAGAAATTAAAAGTGTCACGGAACAAAATAAAAATTTGATTAATGAACTCGTACCGCTCGCAGCTAAAAGTTACGCCGTACCCACGCCCATTTCAAGCATTCCTTCGACGCCGTTCGAACTGAAGGATGCACCGGCACGACGTCGAGCCATAGGCAGCACGTCGTCGTCTTCGGATAAAATCGAGTTGGGACCTTTGGCACGAGACTACCTGAGCACGGGGAAATTCGACAAGGATGAAGTGTTCGGATTGTATCCCAGCATGGAAACCAGCGAAGGCGGCGGTGTGGTGTGGAAGATTGGGAAATCGAAGGTGACCTTCGAAGGCAACGACATTAAAGTCAATTTAGGCGACAAGGATAGTTGGAACAGGTATCCGGGTACGGTTGGACTGTGGGAACTCGTCGCCAAAAAGCAGCCGAAAGATTACACCGACGAAGATTACCAGAGTTACAAGGAAATTCTGATCATGACGGATGCCTTGTACCAGAACAACGACGCCTCGCAGAATAGGGTGAAATCGAGCAGCGGCGAGAAGTACAGGAATCTCATCAAACCGATTTGGAACCAGGTCAAAACAGGCAGCGGCGTCAAACGCTACAACACGCTACTCAAAGAATTCGTTTGGGTGGACGACGTTAGGAAACTCGTGGACCGATTGTTGGTGATAGTCGGCGAAGAGAATGCAGGCAACCGTAATTTCTACAACGAGAAGGTTGGCATCGTGGACATGATCAGCACGAAACTTTCCAACTTCATCGTGAACGACGACAAGGGCATAGGTTACCTGATCAAAATCATCAACACGCTGCCTCCGAAATTTTGGAACGTGGCCGAAGGAAAGGGACTCGTGAACGACATCATCAACAAGTTACCTTTTGAGATGCATCTACCTGGCTACCAGTACTGCGGACCGGGTACCAAACTCGAGAAAAGATTGGAGAGAGGAGACAAGGGTGTGAATCCGTTGGACGCCGCATGCAAAGATCACGACATCGCCTACAACACCACGCAGACGCATCTGGACGCACGTCACGAAGCAGACAGAAAGTTAGAGCACGCAGCTTTCGAAAGATTCGTGAGTAGAGACGCATCGTTGGGTGAACGGGTCGCCGCACTAGGTACCACCATCGCCATGAACACGAAACAAAAATTGGGGTGGGGTATATAAATAACATACAGTAAAAAAAACAACATGGATTACATAACTAATTTGCCACCCGAGCTACTATCTAAAATCTTCAAGAAAGTAGTTAACGGAGATGTTAATAAACTTGTGATCATGGCAAGAACGATGCCGGAATTTCGCATCCCTTGTGAAATGGTTCTCAAGGACCTTCTTCGGGAGATCAGCGGCCTGAGGTGCGGTGATCTCAACATTCTGCTTTCGGCTGCAGGGGAAAAATTGGAGGAGAGGTCGGACGAACTGTACGAGGCGATGCAGGGAAGAAGACAGTATACTGATGATTGGTACAAGTCTATGCAGGAGAAGGAAGATATCACTACGCACATCCTTGCGTTTTCCGAAGCACGAACTTTCTTCCTCTGTTAAAAAAAAAATAATAATATATATACGTGTCAAAAAAAAACTTGATATATAAATAACACACATCATAAAAAAATAATCTTCGGTATATATAAATAACACACGTCGTGAAAAAACAATTAAATTTCTCTCTAACACTTTGAAATTTTTTTTGATATGACGACCGAAAAAATAAGTGATCTCCAAGCATTAAAACAAATGCTAAATTTGTCAGTCGAGTATGTAAAAATTCAGGAATTGGAAGTCGACAAACCTTACACGATAACTTCCGGTTCAATCGTTTCTACCCAGTATGGTCCCAAGGTACGCCTGTTGCTCAACGCACAATACAGTCTATTTTTACCAGATCGATACGCTAACATGTTATCCGACGAGAAGCTATCTATTTTAATCGAGAACAAAACTCGAATCGTGTACAAGGGGACAAAGGAACTTCTTGGCAAGAAAACGAAGCACGTAATAGAATTTGTGTAACGACTGCGAGGCCTTGAAAATATATAAATAACATACCGTAAAAAAACTACACAAGAAAAAATCTCAGAATATATATATAAATAACATACCGTGAAAATAACACATAGAGCATCAACATGAAGCCCAAGGGTGTCGTGTACCAGATACCATACTCCAATCTAAAAAATCTAGGTGCTCTCGATGGGTTACTCACCAAGAAACAACGCGAGAAGAAACGTTCTTGCTTGTCGAAAGGACACGGAATGAAATTGCTGCTCAGCACACCTCAATTGAAAAGATTGCAGCATTCGCGGAAACAGCAAAAGATCGGAGGTTTCATATTCAGCATCCCGGCCATCCTGGCAGCATTGGGGGCCGTTGGAAGTTTGGCCGGCGGAAGTGCCGCCATCGCGAAAACCGTCATCGACTCGAAGAAGAACAAGGCGGAATTGGAAGAACAGAAACGTCACAACCTGGCCATGGAGAAGAAGGGGAAAGGTATAACCAAAAAACAAAAAAGCAACCTCGATGCTTTGAAGAAATATAAAAAAAAGAAACAGAAGCACTCACCAACCGAGACATTGAATCTCTGATCGAACCGTTACAAATCAAACACTTCAGAGGAGTTTTCATGTCCGACTCGTTACCTTCAAGCGTCAAAAGAAGAGAATGCGGAGTAGTCAACTTGGACGATCAAGAAAATCCAGGCACGCATTGGATATGTTACCACAAAAATGATGATAAAGCATTCGTTTTCGATTCTTTCGGAGGTGTTCCACCTACAAATTTAGTTCATTATCTGAAAACGAACAAAACCTCCATATACTACAACGACGAACGCATTCAAGATTTTGGAGACGTGAACTGCGGTCATCTCTGCCTCTCCGTGCTCGCGTTTCTCTCTAAAATAAATAACCCTACGATCGAGGATTTCCAGAAAGCATTGTGGAACCTCAAACAGCATCACTAGGATGGGCGTGTTCCATCTCACGAGCGAATCTTCCATCTTGAAACTCACGCTGCACGACGACATTGTCTATCCTAAATCCGTGGCTCTGCGTGCATTGTACAGCATGTACCTCATACCTAACGTCACCCAGCACAACAACAAAATTAGCGTAGGAAGCGAACACATCGTCGTCACGCCAGGACAATACAATCTTTCCACTTTGCAAGCTCAGTTACCCAAAGGCACATATCTTTCTCAAAATTCGGTCACGCACAGAGTGGAAATCCTATCCGCGACGGAGACCGTGGACCTGGGCACCATGGGAGAACTTTTAGGTTTCGAGAACGACACAAAACTCGAAGCTGGCATCAAGCACGTAGCAACCAACATTCCTAAATTTCTAGCCATCGAAACTCTGAACGTACACTGCAACGTGGCGGAAGGTATGATCACGAAATCCTCGGACGGATTACTGGGAAGTCACAAGCAGACGGGAATCATAGCCACTTTCAAACCAAGTTCCGAGTTCATGGAACCGATCATCTACACGCCCTCTTCGCCGATCTATTTTCCAGTATGTCGCAACCGCATAGACGACATAGAGTTGGTGGTGACGAACGAGAAAGGAGACGTGGTGGATTTCGCAGGTGCAACGACCACTGCCATCGTGGAGATCAACGTATAATAAATAACATACATAGTAAAAAAAAAATGGAGCAAATCGAAAGTTACGAATTGCAATCTTTCCCTCCCAACCGTCGCACGTTCGCCAATCTGAACGAGGCAAACAGGGAGATCGAATACGACGTGGACGTAGGCGATGGGTTCGTTCATCCTCACAGAGCGGACCTCTACCTTCAATTCGACGTGGTGAAGAAGGAAAGCGGAGACGCGTTTCCCGCAGCAGCAAACTTGATACTCGTGGACAACTTCGTGCCTCACCTGTTCTCGCAGGTGGAGGTGAGGAAACACAACACCGTCATCGACAGAATAGATTATCCAGGCATCACGTCGACGGCAGTGGGAACGTTGAAATTATCCAAAACAGACGCAGCATACTATCAAGCAGGAGGATTCGAAGCGGGAACCAAAATATCGACGACAAGTCACACGGTGCTCTTTCCCATGCGTCTGCTTCCAGGATTCTTCTCGGACTACAAGGAGATCATGTGGAAGGGAGGACTGCGCGTTACGTTTCGAAGAGCGGCCAACGACAACGACGCACTGATGCGATACGCTACTTTGGGTCCGGACGGCACCACGCCGATAGCCAACACTTTACCCGAAGCAGCCAAGTGCGTCATCCGGAGCATGGAATTGAGAATGCCGGTGGTGGAATACGAAACAAACTACGCCCTCAAGTACAAAGCGGAGATCTTGAAAAGTCCGCAGGTGTTGATTCACTTTCACGGTTACCAGTGCGTGCAGAAGATGGCGTCGGGAAGTCACATGGAATTCGACGTGACGACGCAGTTCAACAACATACAGTTCGACATGCCAGATTTCGTCGTAGTGCTTTTTCAGACCGGGCGCGATAACAATCAGGAGAAAGATTCCAGCAAGTTCGACGACTGCAAAATCAAGAACGTTTATCTGAAGAATGGACGTAACGAAGTGTTCCCGCGCGAGAATTACAACCTCGACGTGACCAAAGACGATTACCTCAAACTTTACGAAGCGTTTTCGGCTTACAAACGCGTGACCGAGGGAAGCGTGGACATGTACTACACGCCCAGCGAATTCAAAGCCCGGAGACCCATGACCGTCATCAACACATCTAAGAGGAAGAAGGTTGTGGTCAACGATCGAACCAACATCAAGGTCGTCTGCGAGTTCCACGATGCCTTGCCCGAGGATACCCTATGCAGTGTCATCCTGATTGCAGAGAAGTCCTTCGCCTACGACGTGAAGAACGAGAGGGTCACAGAGCAGTTTTAACAAGTTTTTTAACATCTATTTTCTTGCACAATAAGAAATTTTCTTCACAAGCACAATCAGTTACAATGGCACAATACGAATTTCACTAGTTCAGATCACTTACAAATGTTAATTTCATTAGTTATCAGTCACAATATCTTTTTTGCACTATAGCACGAGAGACAATCAGAAAATTTGCACAAAAAAATTTGTTGTTGTTTTTACACGTAAAAATTAACAATAATTTTTTTTTTATCGTTTCAGATGCTGTCGAAACATCAAAAACACATACACACACTAGAAAAAAGCATGCAACTTTATTTGTAACACACACATACATTCTCCATCTTCATCAAGAAAATATTATAATAAACATAATCATTTTTTATCTATCTCATAATAAAACTCTATATCCAAAAATATCACAACATCAAATAACACTAGAGTCGTTAGTACACGTTGCGTGCATTACGGAGGTCCTCTGTAGGGTTTCATGGAAGTTTGGGGGAAAAAAAAAACACGTGAAACTCTACAGAGGTGCGGTAATCTATAACCGCAGCCATTAGAAAACTTTTACATTTTTGGTTGGGCACCACGCACCCTGGCGAGGTTATAGGGGCCAGGCCTCCTAAAAACAACAATTTTTATTTGTTTGTTTGTTTGTTTGTGTTACAATACATACGCGCGCGCGCGCGTGCATATGTGTGCGTGTGTGTGTGTGTGTGTGTGTGTGTGTGCGAGGCACATCGTTTCCCCCCGAGAGAGAGAGGTTTACAAAGGTCGCGATATACAAACATTGGCCCCCCCCGGGAGTTGGAAAATTACGATATGGCGCATTCGCTCATTACTGTTCCCAGCTATAGGTTTTTCTCTCTCTCTCTAGCCCTTGCCAACTAAAAAAAGTATAGGTAGGAGTTGGTAACACTGCGAGAAAATAGAAATCATGCCTTACAAGAAAAAACCTTTAAGCCAATTTTTATTTGATGACGTTGAACCCGTGTAGTGTTCCCATCCATCCATCTCTCTCTTTTACGGCAGTGCCGGCTCTCCTTGCCCTGTATATGTAGGTTGGCAACATTGCTTTATGCACTGTAAAGCAAACCTCAAGCAAAATTGCCAGCCCCTTGCTTGAGGTTAAGTTAGACAAAAAAAGCTGTAGGTAGGCTGCCGGCTGTTTAACTCTTCCCTCCCTCTCTTCTCTCTCTTTTTTGTAAAAGGCTATGGCAAAAGTACCAGTAGGTTGGCAACCTTGCTTTATGCACTGTAAGGCAAGCCTCAAGCAAGGTTGCCTGCTCCTTGCTTTAGGTTACGTTAGGCCAAGACAAAAACCTTGGTGATTTTTTCGAGTGAGAAGTTGGTAACACTGTAGAAAAAGGTTGCCAGCTCCTTGTTTTAGGTTAGGTTAGACCAAAAACCTTGGTGATTTTTTCAAGTAAGAAGCTAGCAACACTGCGCCATCAAATAGAGCTCATGCCTTACGAGAAAAATCCATTAAGGCAAGCTCACCACTTCAGCTCACCACAAGAGGGCGTTGAATTCCCCAACCTGCACTACTAAGAAAAAATCTCAGAATATATATATAAATAACATACCGTGAAAATAACACATAGAGCATCAACATGAAGCCCAAGGGTGTCGTGTACCAGATACCATACTCCAATCTGAAAAATCTAGGTGCCCTCGATGGGTTACTCACCAAGAAACAACGCGAGAAGAAACGTTCTTGCTTGTCGAAAGGACACGGAATGAAATTGCTGCTCAGCACACCTCAATTGAAAAGATTGCAGCGTTCGCGGAAACAGCAAAAGATCGGAGGTTTCATATTCAGCATCCCGGCCATCCTGGCAGCATTGGGGGCCGTTGGAAGTTTGGCCGGCGGAAGTGCCGCCATCGCGAAAACCGTCATCGACTCGAAGAAGAACAAGGCCGAGTTGGAAGAACAGAAACGTCACAACCTGGCCATGGAGAAGAAAAAGGGGAAGGGCGTGATGAAAAAGTTTAAAAAAAAGAAACAGAAGCACTCACCAACCGAGACATTGAATCTCTGATCGAACCGTTACAAATCAAACACTTCAGAGGAGTTTTCATGTCCGACTCGTTACCTTCAACCGCTAAAAAAAAAGAATGCGGAGTAGTCAACTTGGACGGTCAAGAAAATCCAGGCACGCATTGGATATGTTACCACAAAAACGACAATGATAAAGCATTCGTTTTCGATTCTTTCGGAGGTGTTCCACCTACAAATTTAGTTCATTATCTGAAAACGAACAAAACCTCCATATACTACAACGACCAACGCATTCAAAATTTCGGAGACGTGAACTGCGGTCATCTCTGCCTCTCCGTGCTCGCGTTTCTCTCTAAAATAAATAACCCTACGATCGAGGATTTCCAGAAAGCATTGTGGAACCTCAAACAGCATCACTAGGATGGGCGTGTTCCATCTCACGAGCGAATCTTCAATCTTGAAACTCACGCTGCACGACGACATCGTCTATCCTAAATCCGTGGCTCTGCGTGCATTCTACAGCATGTACCTCATACCCAATGTTACGCAGCACAACAACAAAATTAGCGTCGGAAGCGAACACATCGTCGTCACGCCAGGACAATACAATCTTTCCACTTTGCAAGCTCAATTACCCAAAGGCACATACCTTTCTCAAAATTCGGTCACGCACAGAGTGGAAATCCTATCCGCGACGGAGACCGTGGACCTAGGCACCATGGGAGAACTTTTAGGTTTCGAGAACGACACCAAACTCGAAGCTGGCATCAAGCACGTAGCAACCAACATTCCTAAATTCTTGGCCATAGAGACTCTGAACGTACACTGTAACGTGGCGGAAGGCATGATCACGAAATCTTCGGACGGATTGTTAGGAAGTCACAAGCAGACGGGAATTATAGCCACGTTCAAACCAAGTTCCGAGTTCATGGAACCGATCATCTACACGCCCTCTTCGCCGATCTATTTTCCAGTATGTCGCAACCGCATAGACGACATAGAGTTGGTGGTGACGAACGAGAAAGGAGACGTGGTGGATTTCGCAGGTGCCACTACGACGGCTATCGTGGAGATCAACGTATAATAAATAACCATATATGTAAAATGGAGCAAATCGAAAGTTACGAATTGCAATCTTTCCCTCCCAACCGTCGCACGTTCGCCAATCTCAACGAAGCGAACAGGGAGATCGAATACGACGTGGACGTAGGCGACGGGTTCGTTCATCCTCACAGAGCGGACCTCTACCTTCAATTCGACGTGGTGAAGAAGGAAAGCGGAGACGCGTTTCCTGCAGCAGCAAACTTGATACTCGTGGACAACTTCGTGCCTCACCTGTTCTCGCAGGTGGAGGTGAGGAAACACAACACCGTCATCGACAGAATAGATTATCCAGGCATCACGTCGACGGCGGTGGGAACGTTGAAATTATCCAAAACGGACGCAGCGTACTACCAGGCCGGGGGATTCGAAGCCGGGACCAAAATATCGACGAGAAGTCACACGGTGCTCTTTCCCATGCGTCTGCTGCCTGGTTTCTTCTCGGACTACAAGGAGATCATGTGGAAGGGAGGACTGCGCGTTACGTTTCGAAGAGCGGCCAACGACAACGACCCACTGATGCGATACGCTACTTTGGGTCCGGACGGCACCACGCCGATAGCCAACACTCTACCCGAAGCAGCCAAGTGCGTCATCCGGAGCATGGAATTGAGAATGCCGGTGGTGGAATACGAAACGAACTACGCCCTCAAGTACAAAGCGGAGATCTTGAAAAGTCCACAGGTGTCGATTCACTTTCACGGTTACCAGTGCGTGCAGAAGATGGCGTCGGGAAGTCACATGGAATTCGACGTGACGACACAGTTCAACAACATACAGTTCGACATGCCAGATTTCGTCGTAGTGCTCTTTCAGACCGGGTGGGACAAGAATCAGGAAAAAGATTCCAGCAAGTTCGTCGACTGCAAGATCAAGAACGTTTATCTGAAGAATGGACGCAACGAAGTGTTCCCGCGCGAGAATTACAACCTCGACGTGACCAAAAACGATTACCTCAAACTTTACGAAGCGTTCTCGGCTTACAAACGCGTGACCGAGGGAAGCGTGGACATGTACTACACGCCCAGCGAGTTCAAAGCACGGAGAC
Organism: Lepisma saccharinum; assembly: GCF_977018435.1. NCBI lineage: Eukaryota > Metazoa > Arthropoda > Insecta > Zygentoma > Lepismatidae > Lepisma > Lepisma saccharinum. Next base: position 818,712 of record NW_028142937.1, read on the forward strand.
CCATGACCGTCATCAACACATCTAAGAGAAAAAAGGTTGTGGTCAACGATCGAACCAACATCAAGGTCGTCTGCGAGTTCCACGATGCCTTGCCCGAGGATACCCTATGCAGTGTCATCCTGATTGCAGAGAAGTCCTTCGCCTACGACGTGAAGAACGAGAGGGTCACAGAGCAGTTTTAACAAGTTTTTTAACATCTTTTCTTGCACAATAAGAAATTTTTTGTACTAGCACAATCAGTTACAATGGCACAATACAAATTTCACTAGTTCAGATCAGTTACAAATGTCAATTTCATAAGTTATCAGTTACAATATCTTTTTTGCACTATAGCACGAGACAATCAGAATTTGCAAAAAAAAATTTGTTGTTGTTTTTACACGTGAAAAATTAACAATAAAATTTCTTTTTTATCGTTTCAGATGCTGTCGAAACATCAAAAACACATACACACACACTAGAAAAAAGCATGCAACTTTATATGTAACACACACATACATTCTCCATCTTCATCAAGAAAATATTATAATAAACATAATTATTTTTATCTATATCTCACAATAAAACTCTATATCCAAAAATATCACAACATCAAATAACACTAGAGTCGTTAGTACACGTTGCATGCATTACGGAGGTCCTCTGTAGGGTTTCATGGAAGTTTGGGGGAAAAAAAACACGTGAAACTCTACAGAGGTGCGGTAATCTATAACCGCAGCCATTAGAAAACTTTTACATTTTTGGTTGGGCACCACGCACCCTGGCGAGGTTATAGGGGCCAGGCCTCCTAAAAACAACAATTATTATTATTTTGTTTGTTTGTTTGTGTTACAATACATACGCGCGCGCGTGCGTGTGTGCGTGTGTGTGTGTGTGTGTGTGTGTGTGGCACGTCGTTCCCCCGAGAGAGGTTTACAAAGGTCGCGATATACAAACATTGGCCCCCGGGAGTTGGAAAATTACGATATGGCGCATTCGCTCATTACTGTTCCCAGCTATAAGTTTTTCTCTCTCTCTAGCCCTTGCCAACTAAAAAAAAAGTGTAGGTAGGAGTTGGTAGCACTGCGAGAAAATAGAGATCATACCTTACAAGAAAAAACCATTAAGGCGATTTTTATTTGATGACGTTGAACCCGTGCAGTGTTCCCATCCATCCATCTCTCTCTTTTACGGCAGTGCCGGCTCTCCTTGCCCTGTATATGTAGGTTGGCAAAAATTGCTTTATGCACTGTAACGCAAGCCTCAAGCAAGGTTGCCAGCTTCTTGCTTTAGGCTAGGTTAGACCCAGAAAAAAACCTTGGTGATTTTTTCGAGTAAAATATTGGCAACACTGCGAGAAAATAGAGCTCATGCCTTACGAGAGAAATCCATTAAGGCAAGCCTCAAGCAAGATTGCCAGCTCCTTGCTTTAGGCTAGGTTAGACCCAAAAAAAACCTTGGTGATTTTTTCGAGTAAGCAGCTGGCAACACTGCCAGACCAGGGGGCTCTTGCCTTACGAGACAAATCCATTAAGGCGAGCCCCACCGAGCCCCAAATGAGGACGTTCAACTGTCCAAACTGCACTACTAGTTATCTTGGAAACGGTGAGACTTAGGAAAAATCTGTTTGCGGATTCGTCATGTACGCCTATATGTAAGTAAAATATGAATAGAACCTATGCTCGGAAATTCAAAATGGCGACCGGAAGTGGGGTTATCTTTGAAACGGTAAGACTTAGAAAAAATCTGTTTGCGGATTCGTCACATACGCCTATATGTAAGTAAAATATGAATAGAACCTATGTTCGGAAATCCAAAATGGCGACCGGAAGTGGGGTTATCTTGGAAACGGTAAGACTTAGGAAAAATCTGTTTGGTGATTCATCAGGTACACCTATACGTGAGAAAAAGTATGAATAGAAGCTATGATCGGAAATCCAAAATGGCGACTGGAAGTGGGGTTATCTTGGAAACAGTAAGACTTAGGAAAAATCTGTTTGCGGATTCATCACGTATGCCTATATGTGAGAAAAAGTATGAATAGAACCTATGTTCGGAAATCCAAAATGGCGACCGGAAGTGGGGTTAGGGGCCAGGAATCTTAAAAAAATATTATTTGTTTGTTTGTTTGCGTCACAATATAGGCGTGCACGCGCGTGTGTGTGGCACATCGTTCCCGAGAGAGAGGTTTACAAAGGTCACGATATACAAACATTTGACCGGGGCTTGGAAAATTACGATAAGGTGCATTCATCCTTCAAGAATAAGAAACTGCATTATTTACTCATCACGTTGTGTCAGCGCAATAAATGAGGCGCTGAACATAGAGAGAAAATAAGAGTTTTTGAGGTTTGGTGAACCTCAATTAATAAAAATAAGTTTTTGAGGTTTTGGTGAGCTCCAAATAATCAAAATGAGTTTTTGATGTTTTGGTGCTGTTTTCTACGCTGTGAAACATCGTCAGCGCAATAAATGAGGCGCGGAACGTGGAGAGAAAGTGAGTTTTTGAGGTTTGGCGAGCTCCACCGAGCTCCACCGAGCCCCAAATGAAAATTCAGTACCCGGACACCTGCACTACTACATTTTCAAAGACACTGTCGTACTTGTGTGCCGGGAAAGTGAATATGTGCAACCAAACTGTGCTCTGCCCCACCGAGCTCCACTTTCTGTTGCAGAACCGGGTATATTGTACTACTCGCAGCAGTCGTTAAACAAATTCTATTACATGCTTTGTTTTCTTACCAAGAAGTTCCTTTGTACCCTTGTACACGATTCGAGTTTTGTTCTCGATTAAAATAGCTATCTTCTCGTCGGATAACATGTTAGCGTATCGATCTGGTAAAAATAGACTGTATTGTGCGTTGAGCAACAGACGCACCTTGGGACCATACTGGGTAGAAACGATTGAACCGGAAGTTATCGTGTAAGGTTTGTCGACTTCCAATTCCTGAATTTTTACATACTCGACTGACAAATTTAGCATTTGTTTTAATGCTTGGAGATCATTCATTTTTTTTTCACTCATATCGAAGAGAAAAATTTCAGTGTGTGTTAGAGAAATTTAATTTTTTTCACAATGTGTGTTATTTATATATACCGAAGATTATTTTTTTTTCACGATGTGTGTGTTATTTATATATCAAGTTTTGACACGTATATTATTATTATATTTTTTTTAACAGAGGAAGAAAGTTCGTGCTTCGGAAAACACGATGATGTGCGTAATAATATCTTCCGTCTCTTGTTTCGACTTATGCCAATCATCCGTGTATCGTCTTCTTCCCTGCCTCGCCTCGTGCAGTTCGTCCATTCTCTTGTTTAATTTTTCCCCTGCAGCCGAAAGAAGAGTGTCGAGATCACCGCACCTCATGCCACTGATCTCCCGAAGACGGTCCTTGACAGCCATTTCACAAGGGATGCGAAATTCCGGCGTTGATCTCGCTATGATTAAAAGTTTCCCTATATCCTCACAATCTCCGTTTACTGCGTGTTTAAATATAATACACAGCAGTTCGTGCGGCAAATCAGTTATACGAGACATGTTTTTTTTTTACTGTATGTTATTTATTTACACACCCCACCCAAATTTTTGTTTCGTGTTCATGGCGACGGTGGTGCCCAGTGCCGCAAATCGTTCACCCAACGATGCGTCTCTGCTGACGAATCTTTCGAAAGCTGCGTGCTCTAACTTTCTGTCTGCTTCGTGACGTGCATCCAGATCCGTGCGAGTGGTGTTGTAGGCGATGTCGTGATCTTTGCATGCGGCGTCCAACGGATTCACACCCTTGTCTCCTCTCTCCAATCTTTTCTCGAGTTTGGTACCCGGTCCGCAGTACTGGTAGCCAGGTAAATGCATCTCGAAAGGTAACTTGTTGATGATGTCGTTTACGAGTCCCTTTCCTTCGGCCACGTTCCAGAATCTCGGAGGCAGCGTGTTGATGATTTTGATGAGGTAACCTATACCCTTGTCGTCGTTCACGATGAAGTTGGAAAGTTTCGTGCTGATCATGTCCACGATGCCAACGTTCTCGTTGTAGAAATTACGATTGCCTGCATTCTCCTCTCCTGCAATAACCAACAACCTGTCTATGAGCTTGCGCACGTCGTCCACCCACACAAACTCTTTGGGTAACGTGTTGTAGAGTTTGACGCCGCTGCCTGTTTTGACCTGGTTCCAAATCGGTTTGATGAGATTCCTGTATTTTTCGCCGCTGCTGGATTTGACGCGATTCTGCGTAGCGTCGTTGTTTTGGTACAAGGCATCCGTCATGATCAAAATTTCCTTGTAACTTTGGTAATCTTCGTCGGTGTAATCTTTCGGCTGCTTTTTGGCAACGAGTTCCCACAGTCCCACCGTACCCGGATACCTGGTCCAACTATCCTTCTCGCCTAAATTGACTTTAATGTCGTTGCCTTCGAAGGTCACCTTCGATTTTCCAATCTTCCACACCACACCACTTTCGTTGCTCTCCATGCTGGGATACAATCCGAACACTTCATCCTTGGCGAATTTCCCCGTGCTCAGGTAGTCTCGTGCCAAAGGTCCCAACTCGATCTTATCCAAAGACGACGACGTGCTACCTATGGCTCGACGTCGTGCCGGTACGTCCTTCAGTTCGAACGGCGTCGAAGGAATGCTCGAAATGGGCGTGGGTACAGCGTAACTTTTAGCTGCGAGTGGTACGAGTTCGTTGATCAAATTTTTATTTTGTTCCGTGACACTTTTAATTTCTTTACCTAGACCGCTGATGGCGTCGATCACAGGTTTATCTTGACGTTTCTTCTCTTCGTAGGATCCGCGATTCTCGGATTTCCAACCTTTGAAGCGTTTCACAAGGTATTCCCGCAACTTGAGATTTTCGTCTTCTTGAAATTGACGTTTTGACATTTTTGCTATATACGTTGAAACGTTTTTGAAACGTCGAATTCTCAGCCTATACGTTCGGTTCTCGTAGTTTTCTGCTGTCACCCGCTTGAGGCTATCCACTTTTTTAACACTCACTTTTTGTTGTAATGGTTATTTTATATATGCTTGTCAGACGTTTGAAAAAAAAGAACGTTTTTTCAAATTTTATTTTTTAGATTCTTACGATTTTTTTGATTTTTTTTTTTTATTTTTTCTTCTTGTTGCAAATCTGAAATTGTCCTCTTGTTAGCCTTTGAGACGTCTAGATAAACGTTTATTTTATTCCTATATTTTCCTTTCGTCTTCTTGAAATTGACGTTTTGACATTTTTCTATATACGTTGAAACGTTTTTGAAACGTCGAATTCTCAGCCTATACGTTCGGTTCTCGTAGTTTTCTTGCCGTCACCGCTTGAGACTATCCACTTTTCTAACACTAACTTTTTGTTGTAATGGTTATTTATATATGCTTGTCGGACGTTTGAAAAAAAGAACGTTTTTCAAATTTTATTTTTTTAGATTCTCACGACCTTTTGATTTTTTCTTGGGATTTTCTTCTTGTTGCAAATCTGAAATTTTCCTCTTGTTAGCCTTTGAGACGTCTAGATAAACGTTTATTTTATTCCTATATTTTCCATGGTTTGCTTTTCGAGTCATGTCGATGGTCACGAATCCGAAATCGTCGCTGTTCCAACAGTGGGAGCAGAATTTAGAAAATAGATTGTAATTTATGTCAGCCCCTATGTAATCATCGTGTGCGTGTTTTAAATTGGTGTGTTCTTGTCGAAACAAGCAAATGAAATTAGCGTTGTCGCGTAGCAGTTGTTTCGGAACCTTGGAAAAAGTTTGTGCCAGGTAGAAACAATCCAATCCTTTGTGACGACCTCGAGTGAAAAAATTACGAATCTCGTTTTGATTTTTCAAGATCATGTCGTCGAACACCACAACGGAATTCTCGAGACAATCGTCCAGTGGAATGATTTCAGTTGCGAAAATGGCAATGCCCAGTCCCTCGTACAGTTTCATAAGTTGCTGGTATTTCGCTTGTTCGAGACTTTTCGAAAATACGTAGAGGTGTCTGTTTTCCCAGTCTAACCAATTGGGTGACAGGATAAAATTATCAATGAGCAGCGTCGTCTTTCCGCACCCCGAAGGTCCTACGATCAGACATCGTATGCTGTCGGGGAGCAATTCGCCGTTCCTTTTCTTCGTTCGATTTTCCGAATCAGGTAGATGTTTCACGACATTCCACGCACTCATAGAATCACTTCGTTCGAATCGATCCAACTCGTGTCCGGAAGTCCCAGCCATTTCACCAAAAGTTTGTCGCCTCTCTTACGCAAAACTTTTTCGATAAGGTACGTGTCGGGGTATTTAGTTTTAGAGAGTTCCTCCTCGTAGAAGCGCCCCAATAAAATTTCACCGCCACTGTCCTTTATTATATACGTGTGACGGTTCCCGGGTAGAACTCGAACCACGGTAAAAAGTTCAGTGCTCCAGTTTTGTGTGAAACCCCTGTCGAACGTTCGCTTCAATTTACTGACCCTCACCTGGTCTCCAATTTTGTATTTAGGATTTTTTGTCGTGGGCGTGTACTTTGGACAGTAAACACTGGAAATTAAACGTTGCTCGTCAGACTTGGTAATATCAGCTGGCTTCATGCCTATCGTTCCGTGCACCGTGTGATTATAGTCGTTAACGAGTTCCGGAAGAATGGTGACCCACTTGTAGTTACCCTGACCACATGCGCGATTTCAGACTGCGATTGAATCTTTCCACGATGCTGGCCTTGACGTCACTGAAGGTCGAATAATTTCGAACGTCGTGTTTCCGAATGAACTTTTGGAATACGGCATTGTAGAATTCCTTCCCCTTGTCCGTGTGCAGAAACCGAGGTCGTCTGCCGCCGCTTTCGCAAAAAATTGTCTTGAATGCTTTCGTGACGCACGTTCCTGTTTTCGCCTTCAAAGGTAGAGCCCATGCGAATTTCGAAAATGTGTCTATGACGGTGAGGAGGTACTTGTTGCCCTTGTTCAATTTATGTACGTTTTTTAACTTGCCGCTACTCATTTCCACGAGGTCGCTTTCCCAGAGGTCGTCGATGCCCTTGGTCACCACCGCCAAACTTTCGTAGTTGCGCCGTGCAGGTTTATGCAATTCTTGGACGATGGCTTGCCTAGACATTTTTTTTTAGAGATTACGTTTGAAGAGAAGCACCAGCGTGATGGGATTCAAAGAGGGTGGCACGTCGCTCGTGTTTTGAATGATCAGCTTATCGCCGGCACTCACGTCGAAAACGGTAAGATCTTCGTCTTCGTGTATTTCATATATGTTGCGCGTTTCGTTCCAACGTGCCAGAGGAATGTTTCCTGCTTTCTGGACGCCACGATTCGATATTAAGGTCATGGTGGGAACGCTAGCTTTTCTGCCGTGAGACCAGTACGAAAATTCGTTTATCTGAATCGTGCCATCGAGGAGAAACTTGTAGTACGGATGATAAGGATGCAACATGTACAGTTTGTTACCTTCGACGAACGTGGAGATTCTCTGTTGATTGGGTACGCTGTTGATTTCGATGGCTTGCAGAGAATGCAGTTTAGCGAATTTAGTATCGACGCTAAAGTAGGGGCAAATAGAGAGTACTGAATCTTCTTTTGGGGCTCGTGGGGCTCGATCGCCTTAATGGATTTCTCTCGTAAGGCGCAGTGTTGCCAACTCCTTACCCGAAAAAATCACCAAGGTTGTGGCGCTCGTCGTAGCCTTTTATGATGTATATTTTGAGGGCAGAGTTGGCAACACTGTGGGTTTACTGTAGCCTTTTATGAGGGGGGGTTTATTGCCCTCTGTTTACATCTGGCAACACTACCGTAGATTGACAGTGTTGTTAACCTACTGGGTTTTTTCACTGTAAATTTTTATCAAAGGACCTGAGGGGCCTATGTATTTTTTATGTCTGGCAACACTGTTGGGGGCCTAGTGTTGGCAACACTGTGGGTTTACTGTAGCCTTTTATGAGGGGGGGTTTATTGTCCTCTTTTTTACATCTGGCAACTCTATTGGATGTTTTTTGTTTGAGGCTTGGGTTTTGCCAACCCATCCGAAGAAAATTCCACTATATGATCTTTCACTGGCTAAGCTAACCTACAAATAGGAATTGGCAACACCGACGAGTCTTGAATTATTATTTGAGGCTCGTCGGTGTTGCCTACCCACTCTACAAAAATTCTACTATATGATATTTTGAAACTTTTGAATGCAACTTATCGTAATTTTCCAACTGTGGGACCAAATGTTTATATATCGTGACTTTTGTAAACCTCTTTCGGGAACAATGTGTCGCACACACACACGTGCGCGCGCGTGCCTGTATTGTGACGCAAGCAAACAAAAAAAACTTTGCGTGTCATTACAAAAAAAAACTTTGACCGTATTCTTAAATAACTAACAAAGACAATGAATCTTTTTGGCTTCCGCAAACAGATCAACATGGAGACTGCACCACCAAATTCCAATAACCTCTTACCTTCCGTATTATCTAAACTCAATGGTTTACTGATTGTTCATCTCAACAGCATTTGGACGAAACTGAATGACGATGTGGGCAAGATGTTTTATGTTTTTAATAACAATTTACATTTCTACGAAATTCCGATCGACGGGAAACTTCAAATCACCGTGAATCCGGAAAACGCAGGCGAAATCAAAATTTCTACCGGCAAGAATATTTTTCGAATCAAGCACGACAAGATGCTTTCTAACATTACGTACGATGTTTCTGCAGGAGATTATCTTTACATGGAACTTCTCGGAGATTACGACAAACTCATTCCTCTTTTTGTAGAATTACGAATCGTCTATCCTATTATAAATAACCGTTAACCAAAAATGCCTAACGACATTTTCGGCAACACCAAGCGTGTAGACCACGCAGAAGAGATTCTCATGTTGGACATTCGAGTTAAGAAGTTGAGGACCGATTTGATTGCTTTGCAGGAGACCTTAAACAAAAGTTTAGAGTCGGAAATCGCTACGCTCCAAACGCAATGTCTCGACCCCATTCTGAAAATCGATTCCGAACTGAAAACGCTCATAAAAAATTATGTCGACGTACCTTCTTACGACAGCGTTCAAAATATACAGTTGAGCGTGGATTCGCTTCAAAATGATTTGGCCAAATTACAGCAATTTCAATCGAAAAATGAAGATTTGGAAAAACTGAAACTCGAAATCGAAGAACGAACTTCCGCAATAGAAAAGAATTTCTCTGAACTTCAAACCGTCGTGAACGATATAGATGCAGAACGCTTACATGTCGTCGTTTCCAAATTACAAGAAGAATTCACCAGCACGTTGGAAGAAATTAAATCCAAGTTGCAGACTTTGGAAGATACAATGACGAACCTACCATCGTCGGATGAACTGCAGGTCATCGGTAAAAGCGTCGCGAACATAAAAATTCAATTGGAGGCCTATCAAGATTTCGAACACATTCAAACCACCATCGCCACGCTTCAGGCGTCCTTGGAATTGATCAACGAAGAAATTAAAAATATTCACGCTGAAGCGAGAGCGTTGACGAGCATTCAAGACACGTTAAGCACGGTTCAGCAGAAGATCGAATATTTAGAAAATTTAAACGTCGAAACGAATCTCGCTCATTTTCATCACGTACTCGACAACATACTTGGAACCGTTACGGACGAGCGTGCCTTCGAGCGAAGATTTGGAAAAATTAAAAACGGCGGTGACGGCACTATCCGATTCGAACGACATCAAAAGTTCATTGAGCGATCTCGAGAGTAGGGTGGCCAATCTCCCCACCTCCAAAGAATTGCACGCTTTGAAAAGAAACATATCTCGAATGCTGAAACGACTAGAAACGGAAACGGCGAACGTGGAACAGATTCGAGACGAAATTAGTTCGCTGGTGTCGACGCTGCCCACTTCCCAGAGCGTCGCCGACCTTCACACGCAGTTTACAGAGATGCGAAGCATCGTGAACGATCTTACTGAGAAGAGCTCGAAATTGAATCAAGTCGAGAACCTTCAGAACATCGTCGTCAACATCAGAGATCAAGTCGGAGTGCTGGAATCCACGCAGGAATCGACGCTGGCTTCTTTCGGCGCCAAGTTGCAAGAACTCAACGAAAACTACAAGCAGTTGAACGTGGAAGTGAAAATCAAACCGTCGTTTTCTGCCGTAACGGATACCATAATCGAGCATTTGCTGCCCATCGAAAATAAACTCGGACAAGTTCACAGCAATCTGCTCGGCGTCGACACTAAATTCGCCAAATTGTTCACCTTGCAAGCCATCGCAATCAACAGCGTACCCAATCAACAGAGAATCTCCACGTTCTTCGAAGGTAACAAACTGTACATGTTGCATCCTTATCATCCGTACTACAAGTTTCTCCTCGATGGTACGATTCAGATAAACGAATTTTCGTACTGGTCTCACGGTAGAAAAGCTAGCGTTCCTACCATGACTTTGATATCGAATCGTGGTGTCCAGAAAGCAGGAAACATTCCTCTGGCACGTTGGAACGAAACGCGCAACATATATGAAATACACGAAGACGAAGATCTTACCGTTTTCGACGTGAGTGCCGGCGATAAGCTGATCATTCAAAACACGAGTGAAGTACCACCCTCTTTGAATCCCATCACGCTTGTGCTTCTCTTGAAACGTAATCTCTAAAAAAATGTCTAGGCAAGCCATCGTCGAAGAATTGCATAAACCTGCACGCCGTAACTACGAACGTTTGGCTGTGGTAACCAAGGGCATCGACGACCTCTGGCAAAGTGACCTTGTGGAGATGAGTAGCGGCAATTTGAAAAAACGTGCATAAATTGAACAAGGGCAACAAGTACCTCCTCACCGTCATAGACACGTTTTCGAAATTCGCATGGGCTCTACCTTTGAAGGCGAAAACGGGAACGTGCGTCACGGAAGCATTCAAGACAATTTTTCGCGAAAGCGGTGGCAGACGACCACGGTTTCTGCAAACAGACAACGGTAAAGAATTTTACAACGCCGTATTCCAAAAATTTATTCAAATACACAAGATTCGACATTATTCGAGCTTCAGTCACATCAAAGCCAGCATCGTGGAAAGATTCAATCGAACCTTGAAAACACACATGTGGAAACGATTCACGCTTCGGGGAAATTACAAATGGGTCGACATCCTGCCGGAACTCGTCGACACCTATAATGAAACGGTACACAGAACGATAGGCATGAAGCCAGTTGACGTTACCAAGTCCGACGAGCAGCGTTTAATTTCTACCGTTTACTGTCCAAAGTACACACCCACGACAAAAAAAGCTAAATACAACATTGGAGACCGGGTGAGGATCAGCAAATTCAAACGCACCTTCGAGAAGGGATTCACAAAAAATTGGAGCACGGAACTCTTTACGGTGGTTCGAGTTTTACCTGGAAACCGACACACGTATATAATAAAAGATAGTAGCGGCTTGATTTTGAAAGGAAGATTTTACGAAGAGGAACTCTCTAAAACGAAACACCCTGACACGTACCTCATCGAGAAAGTATTGCGTAGGAAAGGTGACAAACTGTTTGTCAAATGGCTGGGACTTCCGGAAAAGAGTTTGATCGACGCGGACGAAGTGATCTTGTGAGTACGTGGAACGTGGTGAAGCGTCTACCGGATCCGGAAAGTCAAACGAGAAAAAAAAAGAACGGCGAGTTGCTTCCCGACAGCATCCGCTGTCTGATCGTAGGTCCTTCGGGGTGTGGGAAAACGACACTGCTCGTGGAAAATTTTCTCCTCGCACCGAATTGGTTAAATTGGAAGAACAGGCACCTGTACGTGTTCTCGAAAAGTTTGGAGCAATCCAAATACCAGCAACTGATGAAAGTGTACGATGGTCTGGACATTGCAACGTTCGCCTCGGAAATAAAACCACTCGACGATTATCGTGAAAATTCAGTCGTCGTGTTCGACGACGCCATCCTGGAAAATCAAAATGAAATTCGCAACTTTTTCACGCAAGGTCGTCACAAAGAAATGGATTGCTTCTACCTAGCTCAAACGTTTTCCAAAATTCCAAAACAATTAGTACGCGACAACGCTAATTTCATATGTTTGTTTCGTCAAGATCACACCAACCTCAAGCACGCGTACGATGACTACGTAGGCGGAGACATGAACTACAATCAATTTTCGGAAGGCAATTTTGCTGGAACGGTGACGATTTCGGATTCGCGACGATCGACATGACGAGGAAACCCAACGACAGAAAATACAGAAACAAAATCAACGACTTTCTAAACGTTGCAACGTTGTGAGAAACGACGTGTATAAATAACGTCATGACGAAACGAAAAATCGAAGACGAAAATCTCAAGCTTCGCGATTACCTCGCGAAACGCTTCAAAGGTTGGAAATCCGAGAATCGCGGATTCTACGAAGAGAAGAAACGTCAGGATCAACCCGTGATCGATGCCATCAGCAGTCTAGGTAAAGAAATTAAAAGTGTCACGGAACAAAATAAAAATTTGATCAACGAACTCGTACCGCTCGCAGCTAAAAGTTACGCCGTACCCACACCCATTTCGAGCATTCCTTCGACGCCGTTCGAACTGAAGGATGCACCGGCACGACGTCGAGCCATAGGCAGCACGTCGTCTTCGGATAAAATCGAGTTGGGACCTTTGGCACGAGACTACCTGAGCACGGGGAAATTCGACAAGGATGAAGTGTTCGGATTGTATCCTAGCATGGAAACCAGCGAAGGCGGCGGTGTGGTGTGGAAGATTGGGAAATCGAAGGTGACCTTCGAAGGCAATGACATTAAAGTCAATTTAGGCGACAAGGATAGTTGGAACAGGTATCCGGGTACGGTGGGACTGTGGGAACTCGTCGCCAAAAAGCAGCCGAAAGATTACACCGACGAAGATTACCAAAGTTACAAGGAAATTCTGATCATGACGGATGCCTTGTACCAGAACAACGACGCCTCGCAGAATAGGGTGAAATCGAGCAGCGGCGAGAAGTACAGGAATCTCATCAAACCGATTTGGAACCAGGTCAAAACAGGCAGCGGCGTCAAACGCTACAACACGTTACCCAAAGAATTCGTTTGGGTGGACGACGTTAGGAAACTCGTGGACCGATTGTTGGTGATAGCCGGCGAAGAGAATGCAGGCAATCGTAATTTCTACAACGAGAAGGTTGGCATCGTGGACATGATCAGCACGAAACTTTCCAACTTCATCGTGAACGACGACAAGGGCATAGGTTACCTGATCAAAATCATCAACACGCTGCCTCCGAAATTTTGGAACGTGGCCGAAGGAAAGGGACTCGTGAACGACATCATCAACAAGTTACCTTTCGAGATGCATCTACCTGGCTACCAGTACTGCGGACCGGGTACCAAACTCGAGAAAAGATTGGAGAGAGGAGACAAGGGTGTGAATCCGTTGGACGCGGCATGCAAAGATCACGACATCGCTTACAACACCACGCAGACGGATCTGGACGCACGTCACGAAGCAGACAAAAAATTGGAACATGCAGCTTTCGAAAGGTTCGTGAGCAGAGACGCATCGCTGGGTGAACGGGTCGCCGCACTGGGTACCACCATCGCCATGAACACGAAACAAAAATTGGGGTGGGGTATATAAATAACATACCGTAAAAAAACTACACAAGAAAAAATCTCAGAATATATATATAAATAACATACCGTGAAAATAACACATAGAGCATCAACATGAAGCCCAAGGGTGTCGTGTACCAGATACCATACTCCAATCTTAAAAATCTAGGTGCCCTCGATGGGTTACTCACCAAGAAACAACGCGAGAAGAAACGTTCTTGCTTGTCGAAAGGACACGGAATGAAATTGCTGCTCAGCACACCTCAATTGAAAAGATTGCAGCGTTCGCGGAAACAGCAAAAGATCGGAGGTTTCATATTCAGCATCCCGGCCATCCTAGCAGCATTGGGGGCCGTTGGAAGTTTGGCCGGCGGAAGTGCCGCCATCGCGAAAACCGTCATCGACTCGAAGAAGAACAAGGCCGAGTTGGAAGAACAGAAACGTCACAACCTGGCCATGGAGAAGAAAGGAGGAAAGGGCGTGATGAGAAATTTTAAAAAAAAGAAACAGAAGCACTCACCAACCGAGACATTGAATCTCTGATCGAACCGTTACAAATCAAACACTTCAGAGGAGTTTTCATGTCCGACTCGTTACCTTCAAGCGTTAAAAGAAGAGAATGCGGAGTAGTCAACTTGGACGGTCAAGAAAATCCAGGCACGCATTGGATATGTTACCACAAAAATGATGATAAAGCATTCGTTTTCGATTCTTTCGGAGGTGTTCCACCTACAAATTTAGTTCATTATCTGAAAACGAACAAAACCTCTATATACTACAACGACGAACGCATTCAAAATTTCGGAGACGTGAACTGCGGTCATCTCTGCCTCTCCATGCTCGCGTTTCTCTCTAAAATAAATAACCCTACGATCGAGGATTTCCAGAAAGCATTGTGGAACCTCAAACAGCATCACTAGGATGGGCGTGTTCCATCTCACGAGCGAATCTTCAATCTTGAAACTCACGCTGCACGACGACATCGTCTATCCTAAATCCGTGGCTCTGCGTGCATTCTACAGCATGTACCTCATACCTAACGTCACGCAGCACAACAACAAAATTAGTGTCGGAAGCGAACACATCGTCGTCACGCCAGGACAATACAATCTTTCCACTTTGCAAGCTCAATTACCCAAAGGCACATACCTTTCTCAAAATTCGGTCACGCACAGAGTGGAAATCCTATCCGCGACGGAGACCGTGGACCTGGGCACCATGGGAGAACTGTTAGGTTTCGAGAACGACACCAAACTCGAAGCTGGCATCAAGCACGTAGCAACCAACATTCCTAAATTCTTGGCCATAGAGACTCTGAACGTACACTGCAACGTGGCGGAAGGTATGATCACGAAATCTTCGGACGGATTATTAGGAAGTCACAAGCAGACGGGAATCATAGCCACTTTCAAACCAAGTTCCGAGTTCATGGAACCGATCATCTACACGCCCTCTTCGCCGATCTATTTTCCAGTATGTCGCAACCGCATAGACGACATAGAGTTGGTGGTGACGAACGAGAAAGGAGACGTGGTGGATTTCGCAGGTGCCACTACGACGGCCATCGTGGAGATCAACGTATAATAAATAACCATACATGTAAAATGGAGCAAATCGAAAGTTACGAATTGCAATCTTTCCCTCCCAACCGTTGTACGTTCGCCAATCTGAACGAAGCGAACAGGGAGATCGAATACGACGTGGACGTAGGCGACGGGTTTATTCATCCTCACAGAGCGGACATCTACCTTCAATTCGACGTGGTGAAGAAAGAAAGCGGAGACGCGTTTCCCGCAGCAGCAAACTTGATACTCGTGGACAACTTCGTGCCTCACCTGTTCTCGCAGGTGGAGGTGAGGAAACACAACACCGTCATCGACAGAATAGATTATCCAGGCATCACGTCGACGGCGGTGGGAACGTTGAAATTATCCAAAACGGACGCAGCGTACTACCAGGCCGGGGGATTCGAAGCCGGGACCAAAATATCGACGAAAAGTCACACGGTGCTCTTTCCCATGCGTCTGCTGCCTGGTTTCTTCTCGGACTACAAGGAGATCATGTGGAAGGGAGGACTGAGGATCACGTTTCGAAGAGCGGCCAACGACAACGACGCACTGATGCGATACGCTACTTTGGGTCCGGATGGCACCACGCCGATAGCCAACACTTTACCCGAAGCAGCGAAATGTGTCATCCGGAGCATGGAATTGAGAATGCCGGTGGTGGAATACGAAACGAACTACGCCCTCAAGTACAAAGCGGAGATCTTGAAAAGTCCGCAGGTGCCGATTCACTTTCACGGTTACCAGTGCGTGCAGAAGATGGCGTCGGGAAGTCACATGGAATTCGACGTGACGACACAGTTCAATAACATACAGTTCGACATGCCAGATTTCGTCGTAGTGCTTTTTCAGACCGGACGCGATAACGATCAGGAAAAAGATTCCAGCAAGTTCGACGACTGCAAGATCAAGAACGTTTATCTGAAGAACGGTAGGAACGAAGTGTTCCCGCGCGAGAATTACAACCTCGACATGACCAAAGACGATTACCTCAAACTTTACGAAGCTTACACGGCTTACAAACGCGTGACCGAAGGAAGCGTGGACGTGTACTACGCGCCCAGCGAATTCAAAGCACGGAGACCCATGACCGTCATCAACACATCTAAGAGGAAGCAAGTGGTGGTCAACGATCGTACCAACATCAAGATTGTATGCGAGTTCCACGATGCCTTGCCTGCAGATACTCTGTGCAGTGTCATTCTTATTGCAGAGAAAACATTTGTGTATGACGTCAAGAATGAAAGAGTAACTGAACAGTTTTAAATAAATAAAAAAAAATAGCACACAATAAGAAATGTGGAATTTTATATATATAAGTACAAATTGCAATTAGCAGTTTCCAGAAGTTTAATTTTGCTGTGCCATGCATGCATGTAATTGAGGAAGTGGAAGTAAATTAAAATTGTTTTTTTTTTTTCGCATTGCCTATTACTTTTTGTTACACTCTGGGCAGGTCTTACTAGTTTGGAGGCGATAGTGGCCCCACGGAAGTGTATGGACCCCACATTCAAGAATACACCTCTTGTCGTCGTGTGCATCCAGAGCAACTTTCCTGACAATATTAGTTGTAAGCACATGATCGACGCTTTGGATACGATGCTCTTTTTGTAGAATGGGCGATTTTGTTCTGAGGCACTCGAGGTAATCCTCAAACTTGAGGTGCTCCCGAACCACTTGCCTGCTTACACCCTTTGCCTTTTTTGTTACAGAACCCTCAGCCCGGATTGCATAGGCTTTGGCACGAAGTCCAGCAAACTCCACAATCACATCCCCGTCTTTCTCGTCCTTGAGTTTGCCGGGTATTTTTTTGTTCCGGGGCAGAATTCCATACCGGTTTAGCTGGGGATAGCCCGATGTGTCGAAGAGCTTGACAAGAGCTGGAACTTTGGCTATATCACCATACGCATCGGCCGTGCGAACATGGTACACCAAGCTGTCTGTGTCTGTGTAGAGGAGCGAGATATTGTGGTTGTAGTGTGCACGTAGTATGCCGTAATATGTATCGAACATGCACAACTTGCTCAGATCCAAAACTGCAGCTCCCACATAGATGGGCTTGTTGAGTAGCACCTTGCCCCGGTTCATGTGAATCAGAGACATCTGTTCGTTGTAAATTGTTCGAGACCTGAACAGTGGGCTTGCAACAAGTCGACGACACTGTGTTTTCTTCGTCACCAACCTCACATCAACGCGATTTCGTACATTCTCCATGGTCTTCCCAAATACCGCATTGTTCATTAATTTGAAAAAATCGCGATCAAGTTCCGAAGTGGCATCAGTGCGATGTTTGGTGTTCAGTTCGATGTACGGCTTCAACCATGGAGACTGCCTGAACAAGAGCACGTGGTAAACTGCTTTGACCGAGACCCCTTGCTGCATTAACCACTGGAGGTTCCGGTAGTGTAGCACATAACGCTTTTTGGGCTCCAAGTCCATGACGAGCTTCGGTTGATCCGAGCCAGGTGGACACTTGAATTCCGGAGCAGGCGAAAGGTCACAGAATGTATCCTGCAGCTTCTCGGGGAAGTCAAGGTCCACCTCGGCAAAAAACCCAAACTCGTCGCACTCTTTTTCGATGTCGTGGTATAAAGGATCAACCCACTTAAACTGTCCTGTTGGGAGTGGCTGCATCATGGAGTGCCCGTAAAGATTATTCACGTCAGTGTACATGATGTAGCTTGATGGTTGGGAGGGGTCGTAACCAGTGGCCATGTGGTGATAGTTGGCGTGTGCGAAGCGTTGCGACACTTGGACCATGCCGCCCCGGATAGCTCTCTCGATGAAAAGCATGATATCATTATCGGAGATAAGTGAAAGTTTAACTTTAGTCAGCAGGAGCATGGCCGACCATGCCAGTCCAGGAAGGCTGTAAAAATATACAGGGTCCAGGTTGTAAATGTTTATCGCAGTCGCCCGAAACGCCTGGAACACATCGGCAAGAAGCGTCACATCAAGCTTCAGGTATGCATCGTGGTAATCACCGAAAGTTCGGCAACCCAACTCGACCCACATAGACTGAGCATGCTTGTACTCCTCGTCGGTAATACCAGAACCTCTCAGCTGGCTGTAGAACTTATCCTGGGGAGGCAGCAACTCTTCTTCGAACTTGGAAGGGTCTGTGACGTATTCGTAGGGGTAGACCCCTTTACGTCTGATGAGTGCGACATCTAAGTTCGGGAAACTTGATGTAGTAATGGCTAGTTGGTCGTCTCTGAGCTTCCCAGCAAGAGCATCGAGGCTTGCCTCGAGGAACCTCAGAGAGTCGAGGAACCGAAGCTCGATGCTGCTGCTTGAGTTGGGGATCGGCACCCACTTGCTGATGCTAATATAACGCTCCTCGTTCTGTGCCAGGACATTGATTCTCGCATTGTCGTACCCTAGATGTGTGACCAAGTGATGGAAATCATATCCCGAGCCATTGTGAAAAAAGACCGGTATGAAGCGCGGGTCCCTGGCTCTCAAGTTACATCTGTTGCACCACGGGCCAATGTAGCTTCCGGTCCCATAATGGTCATGGTGGTGGACCTTTTTGTTATCGTCAGTGAAGACCGACTTGCAAACAGGACAATTTAGAGCCATTTCGTGCTGATGCTTGTCTTCCGGAGACAGAGGCAGCATGGGCTTGGGGGCCAACAGCACCTTCCCTATCTTGATGGCTTCCTGTTGCATTCTCTCCAGGAAGTGTTTGACCGGTTCGGGACCGCGATACACATAGGGCTCGGAGGCAATATGTTGGTCTCGCCACACCACAAGATAGGAGTAACTCGAGGCCTCGTGGATTTGGAAAGGAATGGTAGAGGATATTTCGGGGTTGGGCTCGCAGTTAGACAGAGGTTGAAGAAAGGCCTCGAAGTCTGCTACAATATAGGCAGGATGCTTCACCATAGCACTGTGCATGCGAAAGCACTCTACTGCACCAGGTTCGGGCAGGATAATTCGTGCAGGCTTGTTGGTACCACAATAGAACATGTGGCGAGCTAGCTTCTCAGCAGCAATGTTGGGTCCTCGAGAGTGTTTGAATTTATAATGGTTTTGGTTGTCGAAAGTGGACAGGCACCTGCGACACACCACGATGTGACCATTATGTCTATTTTTCTGATTTGAAACAAGTCTGGAAAGAGAGCGAATAAGGGTGTAATGGTGATGGGTTTCGTCCTTGATGAGCAGGAGGTTGATTTCTCGTACCTCGTTGTTGTTGCCCACGTTGCTCACCCGGATGGGGTGGACCTCATTTTTGTTCTCGGTGAGACCGTAAACATTGATGGCTAATTGTAGGCCCAACAAGTCACGAGCACGAACCTCAAACTTGCGAATATGCGAGACTTCTACAGGGTAGGCAATCCCGGCCATTGCATCCTCCAGTTCCGACTCATACTGCTTGTAGTGGTTAACACGGCGTGGACTGTTTTCCCTAGGTAGAGGGTGTAATGCTGCCAGCACCGACCAGAGGAAACATTTGGTGTCCTTGTTCTGAATATTGAGAACAGCTTTCCTTGCTTCAACCTCGGGTGGCAGGGCAATATAGCTAGACCCTGCCAGTGGCAGGGACTTGCTAAGTTTCAGACAAAGTTCGTGGGGGTCGCCACACAGCGAACCGCCCGAGCCTTTAGCCCGATGCTCCTCGTGCTTTGCCACAAACTCCTCGACAAACTTGTCGTAGATGCTGTCGAGGTCAGTGATATCTGCCTGATGCAGTGTTTTTGCTTTTGTGGCATGGAAGAATTTATATATTTCATCAGACGGTTTCTTATACTTGCAGCATAGCACAGCATAGAATTTAGTGGAGTATGTAGCCAATGCATCGTTGAGGATGGATATTATCTTAGCTCGCTCGCTCTCCAGAAAACTACGCACATCGCAGAAGCTGTCTGATGTTATGTTAAAGTCTTCTAATAAATGCTCAAACGCAATTCGGTCTGCTTTCTTCGCCAGCTTGACGCGTTTAGCAGGTGGCGATGCATCGAGGGAGGTTACTTCTACCTTTCGCTTGGAAGGTTGCGGTAGAGATGTTCCAGTGCTCTTGCAAGTAAGCTGGTGTCGCTTGAAGTTATCAATAGTAAAATTTATTCCACACTTAGAGCACAATTTGGTTGCACATATTCGCTTTCCCGGCACACAAGTACGATAGTGTCTTTGAAAATGTTTACTTGACACAGCAATTTGGCACGTAGGGCAATTTTTTACAGAACGCATAATGCAGAGATTTTTTGGGGGTATGTTATTTAATACCTAATGCTGTGCAATGCAAAATATAATTGTTCACTTTTTTTTTTAACTATTTTCTATGACCTTACTTGGTTTTTTTTTTTTTCGCCAAATTATATGCTTCTAGTCTCCTATACAATACAATATACGTACAATATTGTCAAAAGTATCATATTTGAGCAGGTCGCTTGTCACCTAAACACTACAGCTCACAGGTTGGTAAAATCTGACATGAAAGCAGATAATACGCTTATGCCTTATTTATATATAATTTTCACGGGGCGTTCAATATTGTCAACAGTATTATATTTGAGCAGGCCGCTTGTCACCTAAACACTACAGCTCACAGGTTGGGAAAATCTGACATGAAAGCAGATAATACGCTTATGCCTTATTTATATATAATTTTCACGGGGCGTTCAATATTGTCAACAGTATTATATTTGAGCAGGTCGCTTGTCACCTAAACACTGCAGCTCACAGGTTGGGAAAATCTGACATGAAAGCAGATAATACGCTTATGCCTTATTTATATATAATTTTCACGGGGCGTTCAATATTGTCAACAGTATCATATTTGAGCAGGTCGCTTGTCACCTAAACACTACAGCTCACAGGTTGGGAAAATCTGACATGAAAGCAGATAATACGTTTAAGTCTTATTTATATGTAATTTTCACGGACGTACAATATTGTCAACAGTATTATATTTGAGCAGGCCGCTTGTCACCTAAACACTACAGCTCACAGGTTGGGAAAATCTGACATGAAAGCAGATAATACGCTTAGGCCTTATTTATATATAATTTTCACGGGGCGTTCAATATTGTCAACAGTATCATATTTGAGCAGGTCGTTTGTCACCTAAACACTACAGCTCACAGGTTGGGAAAATCTGACATGAAAGCAGATAATACGCTTATGCCTTATTTATATATAATTTTCACGGACGTACAATATTTGTCAACAGTATCATATTTGAGCAGGTCGCTTGTCACCTAAACACTACAGCTCACAGGTTGGGAAAATCTGACATGAAAGCAGATAATACGTTTAAGTCTTATTTATATGTAATTTTCACGGACGTACAATATTGTCAACAGTATTATATTTGAGCAGGCCGCTTGTCACCTAAACACTACAGCTCACAGGTTGGGAAAATCTGACATGAAAGCAGATAATACGCTTATGCCTTATTTATATATAATTTTCACGGGGCGTTCAATATTGTCAACAGTATCATATTTGAGCAGGTCGTTTGTCACCTAAACACTACAGCTCACAGGTTGGGAAAATCTGACATGAAAGCAGATAATACGCTTATGCCTTATTTATATATAATTTTCACGGACGTACAATATTTGTCAACAGTATCATATTTGAGCAGGTCGCTTGTCACCTAAACACTACAGCTCACAGGTTGGTAAAATCTGACATGAAAGCAGATAATACGCTTAAGTCTTATTTATATATAATTTTCACGGGCGTACAATATTGTCAACAGTATCATATTTGAGCAGGCCGCTTGTCACCTAAACACTACAGTTTATAGGTTGGCAAAATTTGACATGAAAGCAGATAATACGCTTAAGTCTTTATTTTATATATAATTTTC
Organism: Lepisma saccharinum; assembly: GCF_977018435.1. Taxonomy (NCBI): domain Eukaryota; kingdom Metazoa; phylum Arthropoda; class Insecta; order Zygentoma; family Lepismatidae; genus Lepisma; species Lepisma saccharinum. The sequence continues at coordinate 840,618 of NW_028142937.1, forward strand.
ACGGGCGTACAATATTGTCAACAGTATCATATTTGAGCAGGTCGCTTGTCACCTAAACACTACAGCTCACAGGTTGGTAAAATCTGACATGAAAGCAGATAATACGCTTAAGTCTTATTTATATATAATTTTCACGAACGTACAATATTGTTAAGAGCGTCAGTTTCCGTAGAGCTCTCTTTTTCCATCTTCCCTCTATACAGTGAAGCTGTAGAAGACACAATTAGCTAACCTAGCATACAACATACCTTCCTAATTAATATGGATATTGTCTGTGAATTGTGAATAATGAAAATGTATCACCTTTGAATATTCTAGTAGAGTTGAGGAGGGGAAGGAGAAATTAATTGTTTTCTGGTGTCATTGGTGGAAAACTAATAATCCTCGTAAAACTAATTTTCAGAAAACTATTTATGGAACATTTAATAAAATAACGAATCCAGGTAAACAAAATGAACGAAACATATTATTACGAATAGATTTTGTGTAAGGACCAGAAATTGTACCTTTTCAGATAGATAGCGAATAGATCACATGTAGAATATCATTTAGGCAAATTATAAGAAATTAATTAAGTCAGTTATCGGAGGTTCATACCTCCAATTTCTCTGTAGGCACTTTAGAATAGAAGTTTTTCTATTTAAACATACCTATTCAAGGGGATATAGAAAGCCCTTTGAAATAATTCATGAAAAAAACAGATTTCTTTCTCACTTTCATGAATATTTCGGAAGGGGCCAGAGCCCCTAAACCTCTCCTCCTGGTTCGCTTTGGAAATGAGGAACTAGCTGATTGGAGAGGAGAGCATAAAAGTTTGTAAATCTAATTAAATATGTTTTATTTTATATATTAAATCTTATCATTTCTACAATCAAAATAATCAAAATTAACATGAGGTAAATATGTGATTAATTATAACTAACATTCCTTCTGTCTATTGAAAGCGAATGTTGCGTGCATGCGGAAATAACACAGAAAAAAAAGCGGATGGAAGCAATTTAAAATCAGTGGTGCAAGATTAGTATTACGAGAGCGTAAAAACATGTGCTTTCATTCAACTTCGAAAAATAAGAATAAATGTGTGCATAGAGAACACATATGCTTTCTTTTCACAGTTGTAAAATCATATAAATTGTACATGAAGTAAGTTACGGGAAGGCTCTCTCTTTTATGTCTGTGTATATGTTGTACAATTAGGTACAAGTATTGTACAATTAGGTACAAATTGTTGTACAATTATTTTCCCCAGTTGTCCAGTTGGAGTTGGGGGCATAACACTGGTACTATTTGTAATCACAGTGCTTACTCATGTATTTTGTTTAATATTTTATTTCAAATTCACTGTCAGAAACTAGTGTTGCCAGTTCCTGGATGTAGGTTTACCTACTCTGTTGGTTGTCACTGTCAAGCTTCCAGTATTCGTACAGCATAAAAAGCTATAACCCCCCTCTCAAAATATATACATTGTATACGCCAAGATGCTCAATAGCCTAGCAACACATCATGAAAAACATGCCAAGAGGACCCAGTGGGTTTATAAGTCAGTGCTGCCAACTCCTATTTGTAGGTTAGCTTAGCTAGTGAAAGATCATATAGTGGAATTTTTGTAGAGTGGGTAGGCAACACCGACGAGCATCAAATGATGATTTCAAGCCTCAAATAATAATTTCGAGCCTCAAAAAAGGAACATCCAATAGAATTGCCAAATATAAAAAGGGGGCAATAAACCCCCCCCTCATAAAAAGCTACAGTAAAAACCCACAGTGTCGCCAACACTAGGCCCCCAACAGTATTGCCAGACATAAAAAATACATGGACCCCTCAGGTCCTTTTATGAAAATTTACAGTGAAAAAGCTTTCATTTTTCATGATGTCAAGAGCATCTACCTCTAGCGCAGGTTGCTTGTTGCTGACTTACAGACTGATAAGAGCTTATGCAAGAGCACCCTGCTTGGCGAGCTGTAGAAGCCACAATTACCTAACCTATTTTTTTAAAAATATATTTGTAAAATCCATCTAATGTCTGAATTTAAAAAAAATATATATTATATTTGTTAACTGTTTAAGGAAAATTTTTGCAAAATACCCCGACAACGTTTCAGCTACTAGGACCTCATTACCATGAGCCTAATCCTAGTAAGCCACATACACACCTGTTCTTCGTATCGCATATACTAGTAAGTCAGATGACATCATGGGAGAATCACATTTCCCCCAAGAAGCCCACCACAACAAACGTCGCACATGCTAGAAGAAACAGGATCAGGATATTTTATGCTAAATTTACGGCTGCCTGTATGCAGTTATAGGCAAATCATTAAAAGAGCGCTCTAATATACAATGATTTCTCCTACCATGTACCCAAACATACAATTTAACATAACAAGTAAAATTTCGATTCGTCTATATATACCCAACAAAACTCAGAAACTGTCATACGCGAGAGCTAATATTTTGCAACAACTATAATTACCCAACACTAGCAACAAGAACAAAAAAATTATATCAATTACTTGTATACTAATGATTAGTAATTTTAGATAATATTAATTATTAGTTTTCAGTTGTAATTAATTTTAAAAAACAATTAATAACATGTTAGGTGATGATAACCAAGTGCAAAAAGCATTGCACACACAAACAAAGCACCACTTAGTTCACATAACCTCTAACAGATGGCAGATAGTTACATGGTTCTAGTTAGGATGATGATTTTTGGGTTGTTGGATTGGGGTTGAAGAAGACTATTTGTTGTAGTGACCACAGTATTGTTTTTTTGTGTGTGTGTGTGTTTTCTGTTCTCTTACGAGAATTAATATTGGTTGTCATAGAACCCTCCAATTCATGACTTATGAAAAATCTGTTTGGTGATTCATCACGTACACCTATATGTGAGAAAAAGTATGAATAGTGGTAGTGTCGCCAGATGTAAACAGAGGACAATAAACCCCCCTCATAAAAGGCTACAGTAAACCCACAGTGTTGCCAACACTAGGCCCCCAACAGTGTTGCCAGACATAAAAAATACATAGGCCCCTCAGGTCCTTTGATAAAAATTTACAGTGAAAAAACCCAGTAGGTTAACAACACTGTCAATCTACGGTAGTGTTGCCAGATGTAAACAGAGGGCAATAAACCCACCCCCCCTCATAAAAGGCTACAGTAAACCCACAGTGTTGCCAACTCTGCCCTCAAAATATACATCATAAAAGGCTACGACGAGCGCCACAACCTTGGTGATTTTTTTCGGGTAAGGAGTTGGCAACACTGCGCCTTACGAGAGAAATCCATTAAGGCGATCGAGCCCCACGAGCCCCAAAAGAAGATTCAGTACTCTCTATTTGCCCCTACTCGCTAACGAGGTTGCTGTGAAGCTGTCCCAGTGTATTTTGTACGGGCAACAAATGCTCGACTATGGTATCCGTTACTGTAGAAAGTGACGGTTTGATTTTCACTTCCACGTTCAACTGCTTGTAGTTTTCGTTGAGTTCTTGCAACTTGGCACCGAAAGAGGCCAGCGTCGATTCCTGCGTGGATTCCAGCACTCCAACTTGATCTCTAATGTTGACGACAATGTTCTGAAGGTTCTCGACTTGATTCAATTTCGAACTCTTCTCGGTAAGATCGTTCACGATGCTTCGCATCTCGGTATACTGCTTGTGAAGGTCGGCGACGCTCTGCGAAGTGGCAGCGTCGACACCAGCGAAGCAAGTTCGTCTCGAATCTGTTCCACGTTCGCCGTTTCCGTTTCCAGTCGTTTCAGCATACGTGATATGTTCCTTTTCAAAGCGTGCAATTCTTTGGAGGTGGGGAGATTGGCCACCCTACTCTCGAGATCGCTCAACGAACTTTTGACGTCGCTCGATTCGGATAGTGCGGTCACCGCCGTTTTCAATTTTTCCAAATCTTCGCTCGAAGGCACGCTCGTCCGTAACGATTCCAAGTCACCCTGTATGTTGTCCAGCACGTGATGAAAATGAGCAAGATTCGTTTCGACGTTCAAATTTTCTAAATATTCGATCTTCTGCTGGACCGTGCTTAACGTGTCCTGAATGCTCGTCAACGCACTCGCTTCAGCGTGAATATTTTTAATTTCTTCGTTGATCAACTCCAGAGACGCCTGAAGCGTAGCGATGGTGGTTTGAATGTGTTCGAAATCTTGATAAGCCTCCAATTGAGTTTTTATGTTCGCGACGCTTTTACGATGACCTGCAGTTCGTCTGACGATGGTAGGTTCGTCATGGTATCTTCCAAAGTCTGCAACTTGGATTTAATTTCTTCCAAGGTGCTGGTGAATTCTTCTTGTAATTTGGAAACGACGACGTGCAAGCGTTCTACATCTATATCGTTCACGACGGTTTGAAGTTCAGAGAAATTCTTTTCGATTGCGGAAGTTCGTTCTTCGATTTCGAGTTTCAGTTTTTCCAAATCTTCATTTTTCGATTGAAATTGCTGTAATTTGGCCAAATCATTTTGAAGCGAATCCACGCTCAACTGTATATTTTGAACGTTGTCGTAAGAAGGTACGTCGACGTAATTTTTTATGAGCGTTTTCAGTTCGGAATCGATTTTCAGAATGGGGTCGAGACATTGCGTTTGGAGCGTAACGATTTCCGACTCTAAACTTTTGTTTAAGGTCTCCTGCAAAGCGATCAAATCGCTCCTCAACTTTTTAATTCGAATATCCAACATGAGAATCGCTTCTGCGTGGTCTACACGCTTGGTGTTGCCGAAAATGTCGTTAGGCATTTTTGGTTAACGGTTATTTATAATAGGATAGATGATTCGTAATTCTACGAAGAGAGGAATGAGTTTGTTGTAATCTCCTAGGAGTTCCACGTAAAGATAATCGCCTGCAGAAACATCGTACGCCATGTTAGAAACCACCTTGTCGTGCTTGATTCGAAAAATGTTCTTGCCGGTAGAAATTTTAATATTTTGCCCTTCGTTCTCCGGATTCACGGTGATTTGAAGTTTCCCACCGATCGGAATTTCGTAGAAATGTAAATTGTTATTAAAGACGTAAAACATCTTGCTCACATCGTCATTTAGTTTCGTCCAGATACTGTTGAGGTGTACTATCAAAAGACCATTGAGTTTAGATAACATGGAAGGTAAGAGGTTATTGGAATTTGGTTGTGCAGTTTCCATGATGCTTTGTTTCCGGAAACCAAAGAGATTCATTGTCCCTGTTATTTAAATTAAATTTCTACATGCTGTGTCTTTTGTTATTCTTCAAAAACAGACGGAGGAAAAGAGGGGCCCTCGGGCGATGAAATTCAAAAGACTCTCGAACATGTAATTATATCATTATATTACGAGGAAGAAGAAAAAAGTAAGAGTTGAATTTAATGAGTCTCGTTTAGAGCGAGCCTTAACGACATAATAACGAGTTCCAACTTTTCATCGCCTGAGGGCTCCCCCTTTCATTCTTTTCCTCCGTTTGTTTTTGGAGAGGAAAAGACACAGCGGACTTCATGGCTATGCGGTTACAGTTTGACACACGTCACATTTATCGCTTCCATTGCAGTGGCCCCACTCTCTCGTGTGGATTTTACAATCGAGAACACGTAACTTGTTGTCTCTTGCATCCAGTGCTACTTTGGTTACGCGCGTCGTGTACAGCTCGTGTAATTTATTCGCAATGCGATGATCTGTGCTGAGTTTTCTTTTACCTTGAAACAGGCATTCTTTGTAGTCTTTCATGTTGAATTTGCTGGTACTTATTTTTCCTACCCCTTTCGCTTTCTTGATCTCTTTTTCTTCTGCAATCTTGACGCAGTACATTTTGGCACGAAGCCCCGCAAATTCGCTGATGTAATTACCAGCCGCTTCGTCTTTGAACTTTCCTATGGTCATTTTATTTTCCGTCGAATGCAAGTGATGGCCTGATGGTAAGTTGCTAAAATCAAAAAGATGCTTCATCTTAGTCAGATCATGTTCGAGGCTGGGTGTGTTTTGGATTAGAAAAATGAAGCTATCCGTGTCAATGTAACATATTTGGATGTTATCTCCATAAAAAGGTTGAAACTGATCGTAGTACGATTGGTACATGTGCAATTTTGATAGTTCAAGGACGGTGGCACCTATGGCAATCGGCTTGTTGAGCATCACTTGCTTCTTGTTCTTCTCGACGAATACCAGATTCTCGTCGAAAATGGTGAAGTTTTTGAAGTAGGGTGACGCGACGATCTTTTCAAATTTCTTTTCGTCCGTGACCAACGTCGCGTCGATGTAATTACGCAAGTTCTCCATCGTCTTGCCGTAGATGGCGTTGTTGAACAGTTTGTACAGATCCTTGTCTGCAGGCGATGTCGATTGCGCTTTGAGTCGCGTGTTCTCGGCTATGTAGGGTTCCAGCCACCTACTCTGCCTAAATTTCAATCCTCTGTGTATTTTCTTCAGCTGCAAGCCGTGACGCACGTAGAATTGGAGGAGTCGGTAGTGCACAACGTAATTCCGCTTGTTCTTCATGCTTAGTATGAGTTTTGGCTCCGATGATCCTCCAGGTGGCTTCTCTTTGGTGGGGGCCAGGGCCAATCCGTGATGTTTCTCCTGCAGCGTTTCGGGATAATCGAGATCCACTTCCAAGAAACAGCCCCATTCGTTATCTTCGCTCCAGTTGAGAAAAAAATCCTCGCAGGAGAGTTCCTCTTCGGTCATCCACGCGTAGTCGCTGATGGGAAGACACTGGGACATGGAGTGGCCATACAGGTTGTTGACATCCCAGTAGACGATGTAGGTGTTGGGCTTCGATGCATCGTAACCAGGCGTATGAGGATTGTTTGCCTGAGCATGGCGTCGGGGACATTGGACGATGCCACCGCGTATCGCACTCTCCATGAACACATACTGTTCCTTCTCTGCGATGAGTCCCAGTTCCACGTTGGTGTATTTCATCATCGATTCCCAAGTCAATCCCGGCGTCGTGAAGAAATACGCAGGATCCAACTTGTAGATCGAGATGCATCTCTTGCGAAACGACTCGAAAATGTCCATGAGGAGTGTCACGTCCAATTTCAAATACAGATCGTGATAATCACGAAAAGTTTGGCAATTGAAGGCCGTCCACACACTACGAGCGTGTTCGTAGTCCTCTTCGGAACAGACGTCCTCCGTGAGATGGGAATAAAATGCCTCCCGGGGTGGAAGTTCCGTCTCGTCAAGTTTGTCGAAATCGTTGACGTACTCGTAGGGGTAGACGCCCTTGCGACGCAACAGATTCAAATTTTCATCTCTCCCCGAAAAACATTTTTGCTTGATGGCCACAAGATCTTCGTCGCCAAGTTGAGCTGCAAGGGTGGCGAGGCTGGAGGACAGGAAATTGTAAGAGTCCAGGATTCTAACTTCCACACTTCCTCCTTCTTCGAGAGGGATCCACACTCTCACTGCGATATACTTCTCGCTCGTTCTCGGAATGATGCTGATTCGAGAAGTTATGTTGTAGAGCTCTTTGACGAACAGATGCGTATCGTACTTCTCCGTGTAGTGCAGAAACACGGCAACGAAATGCGACTCCTTAATCTTGAGATTGCACGAATTACAGATCGTGCTCAGGAAAAATCCATTCTGGTGGTCATGGTGTACAACCTTGTGATTTTCGGGGGTGAAAGCCTGGTTACACTCCGCGCATCTTGTCGCCGTGTCATGTCTCCGCTGTTGTTCCGTCGTGAGAGCAGGTGGAGAAACGTAAGAGCCTTTCAGGCTGGGTGCAAGTTCTCTCGCGCATTCCGCTATCTTCTTAACAAAATGTTTTGCCGCATCGGGTCCGCAATACAAGATGACATCATTCAATTTTTCTCCGTAGATGGAGAAACTGCAAGGCTCGTGGTGAAAAATTTGGATCGTGCTTGAGGTAGAGGGATCAGGGTTGCAAGACGTCATGGGAACTTGAAAGCTTTCAAAGTCGGCATAAAAGACAGCGGGATGGTGGAGAAGAGCCTGGTGTTTCTGAAATTTCATCTTGGTTCCGGGTTCCGGCATGACATCTTCGGGTTCTGCAGTCATGGAGCCAAAACACTTGTGCTGTTCTTTCATCTTCTTTCCCACGCGAAAAATTCTCAAACACCGATCGCAAATTTCAATTTTGTCGTGATTCTTGCTCATCTGTCTTCCGAGTAATCGTGAGAAATTCCGTATCAAACTGTAACGGCCATCTACGAGCAAGAGTCGAATTACATTATTCTGGCTTCTCGCAGGTCTTAACACACGAATGTTGCCGGAATCGTCAACCCCAAACACGGAAATATCGAGATCTTCTCCTTTTTCCTCTCTATAGTTTTTTTCAAATTGATTGATCTTATTCAGGGGCACAGGATAGGAAATTCCTCTCATCATATTCTCGTATCTCCCCTCGTATCGTCTGTAATTAGACAGGCGTTGTGGTTTATCATTATTTGCTGGGTGTAATGCGGCGATGACAGACCATAGGAAACTCTTCTGATCATTACTTTGTATGTTTAACACGGCTTTTTTTTTTAATGTCTCGTGCAACATTTTGCTTTTTTTTGTTTGTTTCTTTTTGAGCGCTGCGTAAGGGTTTGAAATTGCAGACTCGAAGCTCTAACATGTGGCTGCAACCGCAAAGACTCCATCCACTTCCACGACCTTCAAACTCTTCTTGTTTTTGTGTCAGGTGCTCGAATAGCCGTGTCACAATTTCCTCCAAATCGTCGTGATTGCCTTCGTGTAAGCCTTCACACCCTACGTAAAAGCTGAAAGTGCTTGACTCGGACGAGACAACTTTCTCATACAGCAGGGTCAAGACGAGATGAATTTTAATTGCAACATTAACGATGCAATCCCGTAATTGATCGACTACTAGGGATTTCACATTGTCGAGGAAGGTGCTCGAGTCACATTTTTCGTCACCTCCAGATTTATACATCATGATGCGTGCACTTTTATTCAAAGCACCGCCGCCTTCATGCGCATCAATGCGAGATTTCTTTGCCGGGGGGACTACGACATCATGTTCCGGTAGACGACATTTTTTCAAATGCCTAGCAATATTAGGTTTCGAAATTAATTTTCCACAGTTACGACATGCCACTTTCCCGCAAAGACCGGAGGGACCTGGATGCGATTCCATATTTTTCCTCTGTTATTTATATATACAGAGAAATTTTTTGGGGGGGTTGTGGTGGTGGTGGTGGTGGTAGGGGAAAGCGCACTGAAACAGAAGGAAAAAAAAGTTGAAAAATGCTAGACATTTTTTTCCTTCCACATATATATATATATATATATTAGACACGAACAGTATGTGTGTGTGTGTGTGTGTGTGTGTGTGTGTGTGTGTGTGTGTGTGTGCAGTCTGTTGTAGGAGGTAAAAAATATGCGACATGTAAGTGTGTGTGTCAATTTTTATGACTCCTCTGAATATGTGTGTGTCAGAAGCAAAAACAAAATATAAATATATCATGAAAAAAATAAAAACTTACCTTTCAAGAGAGATAGAGAGAGACTTCAAAAAAACTTGTAGCTCACTAAAAAAAAAAACTTCCACGATGATATGTATGTATGTATACTGCCAGACAAACAAATTAAAGAATACTGAACTGCCACGATTGACGTTCACCTTTCAAGAGAGATAGAGAGAGACTTCAAAATAAAACTTGTAGCTCACTAAAAAAAACTTCCACGATGATATGTATGTATGTATATACTGCCAGACAAACAAATTTAAAGAATACTGAACTGCCACGATTGACGTTCACTATGATAATGATGTACAAAAGAAGAAACTGCTACGTTATATAGGAACCCCCAACCCACGCGACCCCCTCCCCTTTGGTGAAAACACAATGAGCGCTATAGTCAATGTCCTAGCAATAACCCCCCCCCCCCCCGGTTGACCGATTCACTCATGCATGTGTGGTACAAACGAACAATGCTATACTTTTTTTTTAAAACAAAAGACTTTTCGATGCGCACAATATCCTGTGGGGGACAAATAGCAAATGAACGGGCGTTGACAGTTCCACCCATGCATTGTTGTCGATCATTTCCTCGGTCTCTATATTCCACACGCCCCGTCAGGGTGTGTGGTGTGTGAAACGGGCGATCCCCCGCCAGCTCTGTGAGAACCAGCACACAAAAACTCAACCATGCCTGAAACGAAAACGGTGGACGCTTTGTTTCGTGCTTGTGATTCCATAAAAATAATACGCGAAAAGGTTGAAAAATTCCACGTGCAACAATACAGCTTTGTTGTCGGTCGAGCATAATGTGGATAGATAAATTTCCAAAGCGGATGCTGTTGCTGTGCTCGCTTCCGCCGCATCCGCTTCTGATTCGATTGTTATAGGGGTATGTGGTGGATTCTTCGTTCAGGACCGTGGGAAAGCTGAAAAAATAGAATCTCTTCGGGCTGAAGAGGATGCAAGCTGAATGGGTTCGGGGAGAGGGGTTGCGGTTGTTGTTGTTGCGGCGGCGACGGCAGCGGCGAGGGGGGTTGTATTCGTCGAAGCGGGTAACATAGCGATTACTTCTTGTGCCTGCAATTCTTTCGAAAACAACATGACGTTATTTCCCAATCGAGCACACGTTTTCAAGAAAGATAAAAAACTTGCGAGCGAAAAATTGTGAATCGTCCCAATATGCGGGCTCGGAGCAAAAAAAATATGAGTGAGGTTTCGAAGCCACGACGAACGTTGTTGGATTTCCGCACAACCACCACTATCACTTGCGAATATCGCTTTTTCCAAAATTGCGTCCTCGTACGATGTTAGTTTCGGAAACGCTCGCAATATATTTTGCACGTTGCGCGAAAACAATTTTATTTTGGATGTTTCTTGCCGGGCAAGAGCTTGAATGGTTACTAACGTTTTGGGGTGATGCTCTCACCGAATCGAAAATTGATTTCAATTTTTCCGCACCACACTCTCGAACGACATTCGATAATTACAAACTCCTCGCATGAATTTTTTTGGATCGGTTTGAAAAAGCGTTTGGTCCGTGATGAAAATATTACACTGAGCGACGAAACACAATTTCTCCACGGGAACCGGAAAAGACTCAGTTCTACCAAGCGTCGCTATCCACGCGAACATCAGAAATTGCGTGAACATGCTTTTGGGGGCTTCGCATAGGATTATCGATTTATGTTTCATGGTATAATCTACGTAAGATTCCAGCATCGCGAACCAACAACGTTGATTGAATTTTTGGCAACATTCGCAATACAAATCCAAACTCGTGATAATTTCGCCGCCACCACGCACCCTGGCGAGGTTATAGGGGCCAGGAATCCTAAAAAAAAAACAATTTTTATTATTATTATTATTATTTGTTTGTTTGCGTCACAATACGGAAATAATGAGAGGCGCGCGCGTGTGTGTGTGGAACATCGTTCCCCCGAGAGAGGTAGGTTTACAAAAGGTCACGATATATATATAAACATTGGCCCCCCCCGGGACTTGGAAAATTACGATAAGGTGCACTCATCCTTGAAGGATGAGAGTGCATCTTTCACTCATCACTGCTTTTCTGCGTCGTGAAACATCGTCAGCGTAATAAATGAGGCGCGGAACGAGGAGAGAAAGTGAGCTTTTTAGGTTTTTGTGGTCGTTTGGTCAAGAAATCAGAATTGGCGTGGGATGCACATTTACTATCTACTGACCACTAACTATAACTGATCTATGCGATTGCGACATACTGGAAAATAAATCGGCGAAGAGGGTGTGTAGATGATCGGTTCCATGAACTCGGAACTGGGTTTGAACGTGGCGATGATTCCCGTCTGCTTGTGACTTCCTAACAACCCTTCAGATTTCGTGATCATGCCTTCAGCTACGTTGCAGTGAATGTTTAACGTCTCTATGACTAGAAATTTAGGAATGTTTGCTCTTGTGTGCTTGATACCAGCTTCGAGTTTGGTGTTGTTCTCGAAACCTAATAGTTCTCCTATCGTGCGCAGATCCACCGTCTCCGTCGCGGACACAATTTCAACTCTGTGCGTGACAGAATTTTGAGAAAGGAATGTGCCTCTACGTAACTGAGCTTGCAAAGTAGAAATATTGTATTGACCTGGTGTGATGATGATATTTTCATTTCCGACGCTAATTTTGTTATTGTGCTCTGTGACGTTAGGTATGAGTTACATGCTGTAGAATGAACGTATAGCTATGGATTTAGGATAGACGATGTCGTCGTGCAACGTGAGTTTCAAGACCGAAGTCTCGCTCGTGAGATGGAACACTCCCATTGTGTTTCAGGTTCCACAGTGCTTTCTGGAAATCTTCGATCGTAGGGTTATTTATTTTAGAGAGAAACGCGAGCATGGAGAGACAGAGATGACCACAGTTCACGTCTCCGAAATCTTGAATGCGTTCGTCGTTGTAGTATAGGTTGTTCGTTTTCAGATAATTGACTAAATTTGTAGATGGAACACCTCCGAAAGAATCGAAAACAAATGCTTTATTATTTGCGTAGCAGTAACATATCCAATGCGTGCCTGGATTTTGGTGACTGTCCAAGTTGACTACGGCACATTCTCTATTTCTAACCGTTGAAGGTAATGAATCTGTCATGAAAACGCCTCTGAAGTGTTTAATTTGTAATGGTTTGATAAAAGATTCAATGTCGTAGTTGGTGAGCGCTTCTTCTTTTTTTTAAACTTGCTCACGACGCCTTTCCCCTTCTTCTCCATTGCCAGGTTGTGACGTTTCTGTTTTTCCAATTCCGTCTTGTTGTTTTTTTTGGAGTCGGTCACTGTTTTTGCTATGGCGGCGCTACCCCTGCCTAACTCCCTACAGCCCCCAAAGCCGCTAAAATTGCCGGGATGCTGAATATGAAACCTCCTGTATTTTGCTGTTTCCTCGACTGCTGCAACCTTCTCAATTGTGGAGTGCTGAGCAGCAATTTCATTCCGTGTCCTTGCATCAAGCAAGAACGTTTCTTTTCGCGTTGTTTCTTGGTGAGTAACCCATCGAGGGCACCCAGCGTTTTCAGATTCGAATATGGTATCTGGTACACGACACCCTTGGGCTTCATTGTAGATTTTTTCACGGTATGTTATTTATATATGTTCTGAGATTTTTTCTGTTAAACAGATTCTATTACGTGTTTTGTTTTCTTATCAAGAAGTTCCTTTGTCTCCCTGTACACGATTCGAGTTTTGTTCTCGATTAAAATAGATAGCTTCTGGTCAGATAACATGTTAGTGTATCGATCTGGTAAAAATAGGCTGTACTGTCCGTTGAGCAACAGACGTACTTTGGGACCATACTGGGTTGCAACAATTTCACCAGAAGTTATCGTGTAAGGTTTGTCCACTTCCAATTCCTGCATTTTTATATACTCGACTGACAAATTTAGCATTTGTTTTAATGCTTGGACGTCACTCATTTTTTCACTCATTTTTTTCAGGGTGTGTTATAAGATTTTTTCACAGTGTTTGTTATTTATGTATCGAAGAAATATTTTTTTTCACACTGTGTTATTTATATATTTTTGTGTGTGCGTGTTAGAGGAAGAAAGTTCGTGCTTTGGAAAACGCGATGATGTGTGTGATGATACCTTCGGTCTCCTGTTTAGACTTGCGCCAATCATCCGTGTATCGTCTTCTCCCCTGCCACGCCTCGTGAAGTTCGTCCATCCTGTCGTTTAATTTTTCCCCTGCAGCTGAAAGAAGTGTGTCGAGATCACTGCACCTCATGCCACTTATCTCCCGAAGATGGTCCTTGAAAACCATTTCACATGGGATACGAAATTCCGGCGTTGTTCTTGCTATGATTACAAGTTTCTCAACATCCTTACAATCTCCGTTTAAACTGTGTTTGAATATTTTACATAGCAGTTCGGACGGTAAATCAGTTATACAAGACTGCAACATATTGTATGTTATTTATACACCCCACCCAATTTTTTGTTTTGCGTTCATGACGACGGTGGTGCCCAATGCTTCAACTCTTTCACCCAAGGATGCGTCTCTGCTGACGAGTCTCCCGAAAGCTGCATCTCCCAATTTTCTGTCTGCTTCGTGAAGTGCATCTAGTTCGGTGTGCACGTTGTATGCAATGTCGTAAACTTTGCATGCAGCGTCCAACGGATTCATTCCCCTGTCTTTTCTTTCCAATCTCTTCTCGAGTTTGGTACCAGGGCCGCAGTACTGGTAACCTGGTAAATGCATTTCGAAAGGTAACTTGTTGATGATGTCGTTCAAGAGACCTTTTCCTTCGGCCACGTTCCAGAATCTTGGAGGCAGCGTGTTGATAATTTTAATGAGGTACCCGATACCTTTGTCGTCGTTCACAATGAAGTTTGAAAGTTTGGTTCTGATCGCTTCCACGATGCCCACCTTCTCGTTGTAGAAATTACGATTTCCGGCATTTTCTTCACCGGCTATCACTAACAATCTGTCAATGAGTTTTCTCACGTCATCCACCCAAACGAATTCTTTCGGTAACGTGTTGTAGCGTTTGACGCCGCTTCCACTTTTGATATCGTTCCAAATGGGTTTGATGAGATTTCTGTACTTCTCTCCGCTGCTGGATTTCACCCTATTCTGCGTGGCATCATTATTTTGATACATGGCATCCGTCATAATTAAAATTTCCCTGTAACTCTGGTAATCTTCGTTGGTGTAATCTTTCGGATATTTTTTGGCAAGGAGTTCCCACAATCCCACTGTACCTGGATACCTAGACCAACTGTTCTTCTCGCCTAAATTAATTTTAATGTCGTTGCCTTCGAAGGTGACTTTCAATTTTCCAATCTTCCACACGACGCCTTCGTTGGTTTCCATGCTCGGGTACAATCCGAACACTTCCTCCTTGTCGAATTTCCCCGTGCTCAGGTAGTTTTGTGCCAAAGGTCCCAAATCGATTTTATCCGAAGAAGAGGTACTCTATGGCTTGACGTCTTGGCGTTGTCTAAGTTCCAGAGGAGTGTGAATGCTGGAGAGAGGCGTTGGAGGAAAATCTTCATAATTTCGAGCGGCAACAGGTACGAGTTCCGTGATCAGATCCTTGTTCTGTTCCGTGACATTTTTAATTTCCTTGCCGAGACTGCTGATGGCGTCGATGATAGGTTGACGTTCACGGCTTGTTCTCTTCGTACAAACCACGATTCTCGGACTTCCAACACTTGAAGCGTTTCGCGAGGTAATCGCGCAGCTTAAGATTATTCTCTTCTTGAAATTTGCGTTTCGACATTTTATGGTTATTTCTATATACGTTTGAGACGTTTTTTTAGCCTCCGTTGTCGTCACCAACTTGAGATGATCCACTTTTTCGATATTAAGGTTATTTATAGAGGTAAAGGTGGTATTATGAGCCCCCATTTTGTTTTGTATTTTTTAAAATGTGATTTTTATCTTTCTTGTTCAGATTCTTATGATAACTTTAACTACAACATTTCATAATACTACTGTTAAAATATAAATCAATTTGAGCAACTTTAAGGATATGAAAAAAAAAATACAAAACAAGTCATTTTGTGGAAAAAAGTTTTGTGCTGGTAATATGATCACCTAGGAAAAAAATAATAGAACTGGTTTAGAAAAGTGTATGAAAAATTAAATCACACAAACGACATTTTTTTCATTACAAAACCTTAAAAAAGATATTATGATGTGAAATACCATAAAAGAGTTCATAACAAAATCATTGAAAAAATCATTACAAAACCAATGGAAAGGGTCATTATAAATGAATTGAAAGGGTCATTAAGAAACCATTAAAAAGTTTTATTTTGTTTCTTTGTAATGTCTATTTACAAAAGTCCTAAATGTAAATATCCTTCTCGCATCCAACGGAGTCGTTGTGTGTCCACATTTCACAGATGAGACATTGCACCCACAGTTCTGCTCGGTTATCAGCCGAAAATAGACCCTCACAGAACAGACAAACTGCTTCCTCATCACCGGGATTTTCCACTCCGATTGGTGTTTCTAAGACAGATTCCCCAGAATCCATATCTGATTCACAGGATTCCTCATGTGAATCTTGATGAAGCTTCGATTTCACTGCATGCTTTATTTTAGTTTGTGTTTTTTCAGTAGGCTGTTGATCATCATCAGCTGATTCCTGTCTCGTTGACATTAAATAATCTATCTGCCAAGTAGTTGCGTTTGGCGTACTCGGCTTCCAGGATATCAAAGAAATTGAAGACTGCCTCTTTGTTAAAGCCATTTGCTCTTGAAAACGATGTCGCAGCAGGTTTCAAAAGAGATAAAACATTGTTATGACCATTCATGAAGTGGTCGAACCAAGTTCTACCAGTTAACCCTTCTTCTGTGAATGGGTGTTTAAATCCATTTCTTTCACACAGTTGGTAAGCTACTCTGCGAACATCTTGTCTGGTAAGACAATAGAATTTACTTTCTATGTAAATACTCGACTAACTCTATTTCCAGCTCCTCGCCCATTATAGGTTTTCTCCCTAATTTTGTTAAAGCGGCTTCTTCCGGTGGTTTGTCAACTCGAACAAGTCTTTGAAGAGTAGGTCTTGGAACAAGAAACATTTTTGATGCCGTTTTCAATCCCATATCTTTGTTTCTTACAGCCTTGATCGCCTTAACCATATCTTCAGTATTCAAGGTTTTTTTTTCTTTTGGTCTTGTCTTTTGGACCTAGCACTTTTCGTGGCATCTGAAAAGACAAAGTTGAAGCCACTCCTGTAGTGTATATAATATGAGCCCCTTAAAGTTTGGGGGCTCATATACCAAGCTTGATGGGGGCTCATTTTACAACCCTCGCCATATTGGAATTGGAACACGCATTCCGAATCTTTGTTACTTGCAAAATTACATAGTATCAACACAAAAACAATCTTTTAAACATGCTTTATCCAATGCAATAATGCACTATGATGAGTTTAAATGAATAAGAACTGCAATTAAAAGCAGAACACTTAACTTTCAAAGTTTTTCAGATCGAGAAAACAAAGAGAACACGTTCACTCATAAACTATCAGCTGCGAATAAACGAGAACTCTCTGACGGCAAAAGGAGTTACTAAACTAGCAGTTCAAATCGTCGCCTCCAGGTTGAGCGCGCTCCATGAACAGATATTGGGGGGGCTCATAATACATGAATGGCTCATAATACCACCTTTGCCTCTATATATACGTTTGCGACAGTTTGATTTTTTGTTTTGTGTCTTCTTGAAAAATTTTGCGATTTCACATGACGTTATTTATAACGTTGAGACATTTAGAAAAACGTTGATTTTATTCCTGTACTTTCCGTCATTAGGTTTTCGTGTCATGTCGATCGTAACAAAACCCAAGTCGTCTTGGTTTTAACAGTCGGTGCAAAATTTAGAAAACTGATTGTAATTCATGTCAGCTCCCACGTAATCATCATGTGCATGTTTTAAATTCGTATGGTCTTGACGAAACAAGCAAATGAAATTAGCATTATCGCGTAGCAGTTGTTTCGGAACCTTGGAAAAATTTGTGCCAGGTAAAAACAAACTAATCCTTTGTGTCGACCTCGAGTGAAAAAATTACGAATCTCACTTTGATTTTCCAGGATCATGTCGTCGAACATGACAACGGAATTATCGAGACAATCGTCCAGTGGCATGATTTCGGAAGAGAACGTACTAATGCCCAGTCCCTCGTACAAATGAATAAGTTGCCTGAATTTTGGTTGTTCGAGACTTTTTGAAAATACATAGAGATGCCTGTTTTCCCAGTCTAACCAATCGGGTGCTAGGAGAAAATTATCAATGAGCAGTGTCGTTTTTCCACACCCTGAAGGTCCTACGATTAGGCAACGGATGCTGTCGGGTAATAACTCGCCGGTTTTTTTTCTTTCGCGTTCCGAATCGGGTAAACGTTTTACAACGTTCCACGTACTCACAAGATCACTTTGTTCGCGTCGATCCAACTCTTTTCCGGAAGTCCCAGCCATTTGACAAACAGTTTGTTATCTTTCCTACGCAATACTTTCTCGATGAGGTACGTGTCGGCGTGTTTCGTTTTAGAGATTTCTTCTTCGTAAAAGCGACCTTTCAAAATTTCACTGCTACTATCCTCTATTATATACGTGTGACAGTTTCCGGGTAAAACTCAAACTACGGTGAAAAGTTCAGTGCTCCAATTTCTAGTGAATCCCTTCTCAAAAGTACGTTTGAATTTACTGATTCGCACCTGGTCTAAAACTTTGAATTTTGATTTCTTGGTCGTGGGACTGTATTTGGGACAATAAACCGTAGAAATTAATCGCTGTTCGTCGGATTGTTTAACGTCCGCTGGTTTCATGCGTATTGTACTGTGAACGGTGTGATTGTAATCGTCAACGAGTTCCGGCAGGATGTCAACCCACTTGTAATTTCCCCGAAGCGTGAATCGTTTCCACTTGTGCGTTTTCAAGGTTCGATTAAGTCTTTCCACGATGCTTTGATGTGACTGAAGGTCGAAAAATGTCGAATGTCATGTTTTTGAATGAACTGCCTGAACTTCGAATTGTAGAATTATTTTCCGTTGTCCGTTTGAAGAAATCGAGGACGTCTGCCACTTTCATCGAAAATGGTTTTGAATGCTTCCACTACGCATGTTCCCGTTTTGGCTTTCAACGGCAGAGCCCATGCGAATTTTGAAAACGTGTCTATGACGGTGAGGAGGTACTTGCGATCCTTGTACATTTTTCAAATTACCGCTGCTCATTTCGGCGAGGTCCGCCTGCCAAAGGTCGTCGATAACCTTTGTTACTACAGCTAAACGTTCGTAGTTCCGGCGTGCAGGTTTATGTAATTCATCGACGATGGCTTGCCTAGACATTGAGATTACGTTTGAAGAGAAGGACTAACGTGATAGGATTCAATGAAGGTGGTACCTCACTTGTGGTTTGAATGATAAGTTTATCACCTGCACTCACGTAAAACACAGTAAGATCTTCGTCTTGGTGTATTTCACATATGTTACGTGTTTCGTTCCAATGTTCCAAAGGAATGTTTCCTGCTTTCTGGACACCACAATTCGATATTAAGGTCATGGTGGGAACACTAGCTTTTCTGCCGTGAGACCAGTACGAAAATTCGTTTATCTGAATAGTGCCATCGATGAGAAACTTGTAATACGGATGATAAGGATGTAACATGTATAGTTTGTTACCTTCAACGAATGTGGAAATTCTCTGCTGATTCGGTACGCTGTTGATTTCATTGGCATCCAGAGAATGCAGTTTGGCAAATTTAGTATCGACGGTAAGCAGGTTACTGTCAACCTTTCCCGGTGTAATTTCTAAAGGTACAAGTTGTTCTGCAATGTGATCTGATATTGTAGAAAATGACGGTTAGATTTTAATTTCAACATTTAATTGTTTGTAGTTTTCGTTCAATTTTTGTAATTTGGCACCGAAAGCAGCTAATGTTGATTCCTGTGTGGATTCCAGCGCTCCAATTTGATCTCTAATGTTGACTACAATATTCTGAAGGTTCTCAACTAGATTCAATTTCGAACTTTTCAAGGTAAGGTCGTTCACGATGTCCCTCAACTCGGTAAACTGGGTATGAAGATCCGTGACACTCTGCGATGTCGGCAACGTGGACACCATGTCGCGAAACGAAGCAATTTCATCTCGAATCTGTTCCACGTTTGTTGTTTCTGTTTCTAATCGATTTAGCATTCGAGATATGTTCCTTTTCAAAGCATGCAATTCTTTAGAGGTGGGAAGATTGGGTACTGTATTTTCGAGAGCACTCAATGAACTTTTTATGTCACTCGACTCGGATAATGCCGTCACTTCCGTTTTCAATTTCTCTAAATCTTCAAGGGTCCCGGGTTCGAATCCCGGTCGGGCTTGGTTGTTTGTGAATGTCCATTCATCAATTTCATCATTTCCTCATTCATCCCCATCTTCGCAAATTAGCCAAGAGGCACAAAACGCGAAGTAAAATAAACTAAATCAATCAATCAATCAATCAAATCTAAATCTTCGTTCGAAGGCACACTCGTCTGTAACAATTCCAAATCACCCTGTATGTTGTCCAGTACGTGATGAAAATGGTTATGATTTGTTTCAACCTTCAAATTTTCCAGGTAGTCGATTTTCTGCAGAACCGTGCTTAAAGTGTTCTGAATTCCCGTTTGAGCTTGAGCCTCCAAAGATTCCTGAAGCGTAGCAATAGTGGTTTGAATGTGTTCGAAATCTTGATAAGCTCTAATTGAATTTTAATGTTTGCCACGCTCTTGCTAATAACTTGCAATTCATCGGAGGATGGTAGATTTGTCATTGTATCTTCTAAAATTTGTAATTTAGATTTAATTTCTTCCAAAGTGGTGGTGAATTCTGCGGTGATTTGGAAACATCATCGTGTAGACGTTCCACATGAACCTCAGAGAAATTCTGCTCAATTGTGGAAGTTCGTTCTTCGATTTCGAGTTTTAATTTTTCCAAATTTTTCGTTTGAAATTGCTGTAATTTGGCCAAATCATTTTGAAGCGAACCCACACTCAATTGTATATTTTGAACGTTATCGTACGAAGGCACGTCAACATAATTTTTTATTAGCGTTTTCAACTCAGAATCAATTTTCAGAATAGGATCCAAGCATTGTGTTTGTAAACTAGCCACTTCAGATTTTAAACTGTTGTTTAACGTCTCCTGCAAAGCAATCAGGTCACTTCTCAACTTTTTAACTCGAACATCTAACATGAGAATCTCGTCAGCATGGTCTACACGCTTGGTGTGTCCGAATTTGTCGTTAGGCATTATGGTTATTTATTAAAGGATAGACGATTCGTAATTATATGAAGAGAGGAATGAGTTTGTCGTAATCCTCAAGGAGTTCCATGTATAAACGATCTGCTGTAGAAACATCATACGTGATATCGGAAAGCATCTTGTCGTGCTTGATACGATAAATGTTCTTGCCGGAGGAGACTTTGATTTCACCTCGTTCTCAGGATTCACGGTGATCCGAAGTTTCCCACCGATCGGAATTTCGTAGAAATGTAAATTGTTGTTGAAGATGTAAAAGGTTTTGCCGACGTCGTCGTCGAATTTCGTCCAAATAGTGTTGAGGTGAATGATCAAGAGACCGTTGAGTTTGGATAGTATTTCATTATCTGTCGTCGTGTGGCGTACAGTTTCCATGTTGGTTTGCTTTCTGAAACCAAATAAATCCATCGGCATTTTCACGTTATTTAATACATTAAACAAAAATCTATGGCGTGTTTTGATTTATTGCCAGGAAGATCCAATTTACCATTATAGACAATTTGAGTTTTGTTTTTGATTAACAGCCAGTTTCTTATCGGATAACATTTTAGTACATCTTTCGGATAAAAATACGCTGTATTTATCATACATTTTCGCAATGCAGAATAAGTAAGTACGAATGTCAACGAATAGAGAATAAAAGAGTTACAGACAATTCCCGGCTTTGATAGTTTTACCAACATGTGCATTGTGGACTTGTCGGAGATAAAGCATGAGAGCTTTTCTACCTGTAGAGCATTTAAATGGTATCTACGATTGAAACATACTTCAGCGGAAAAAGAACTTCATTCCGAATCCGACAAACCAGACCATCCTTCTAGCTCAATTAGAGGCGGAGATGTATCGATTTGAAATTTTCGAAAATATGGAAATAAAAAAAAGTTTGAAAATATTTTTTTAAAAAATATTTTTTTTAAAAAAAAAGTTGAAATTTGGGTAACGATAGTATAAGCCGGAGACGGATTTCTTAAAATTTATAGGAGAAAAGACGAGAAAGTACTTACGGAATCGCGTTCTTGAGGACTTTCTGAAGCCGCGAAATTGTTTGTTAGAATCGTGCAACGTATTTTGCCTGTAAATAATGTATTTTTGTCATTCATGCATCTCCGTTGTACGATAGCTCGTGCCGCCATTACCGTCGACTACGTGAATCAAATGTTCCGTGCGTTCGGTTATGTAACCCCCTCACAGTGTAGAAACCACGCGGAAGTTTGACAAGATGACGTGTGAGCGGTTTTTTTTTTCCAATGTAAGGTAAGACTCTAGTTTACGTCCTTTTCCTAAGGAATACGTGTCATATATCTTTGGAAAGCTTGTTTTATAAGGAATTCAACAACGTAAATCCCAAAGCGAGCAAAAATTTCCTGAAGGAGTAAATCGAGAAAAACCGATGTTGTCCGGATATGCGCAATTGAACGTAATGGGGATTTTTTTAGATGATGAAGCACATATTTAGGGGTGAAATGGGGTGCTAATGGAACCTAACCTAACAGGCCTAACCTAACCTCGTAGGCATACCTCGACCCCATGAATGGATAGTGGGGCTATCGTGAACAAATCGAGAAAACCCGATGTTGTCCGGATATGCGCAGTTGAACGTACTGAGGAATTTTTTAGATGATGAAGCACATATTTAGGGGTGAAATGAGTGCTAATAGAACCTAACCTCGTAGTCATACCTCGACCTCGTGAATGGATAGTGGGGCTATCGTGAACAGAAAGTGTAAAAAGAAAAAGGTACTTACCCGAAGAGATGCCGGGTGCCGCACCACGATCGCGCACCGCGAACGCAAAGAAGCAATCACCATGCAGATAAGGACGTAAAGTAGAGTCTAGCCTCAATTTTCGCTTCAAAACCTTTTGTGAATAGTTTGTGCGGCATTTATTGGTTCATAAGTTTGGAAACACTGCACATCAGCTGACGATACTGCATATCAGCTGACGATAGACAACGTGAGTCAAAATTTGCCCGCCGAATTAGCAACGACCAATAAATGATTATAATGTTCGAAATAACGCTTTTTTCATGGAGAAAAAATTGATCCCCAGCTTGAAAAAACTTCCGCTATGCATATGAGGTAAGTAGCAATGATTTTTATTTGAAAACAAACGAGTTTAATGTGTCTCCGGCTTATACTACTGTTACCGAAATTTGTTTTTTGCCTCTATAATATTGATTACGCAGATTGACTACTCAATATAAAAAACTATAGTGCGACTCGAATTACTAATCAACGTGCCTCCCTTAGCACAAAGCATTTCTAGTTACATTTACAAATCATCGTTAACATTTCTCTTAAATTTCTACGCTAATCTCTTTTGCATGAACAATAACACCATTACACAATTACGTCATAGCGTGGGAACATAGCATGAGGAAAAAACGCATTATATTCCCACGGTGCACTCGGGAGCGTGGGAAAATATGCGATGACGTCATAACATGGGAACATAGAGTGGGAAAAAGATGCTCAGATCGATCGACGTTCACTTACATTCTCTTCCGATGTGCGCATGCGCTCGCGCCTTCTTTTGGCAAACTCCCAAACCAGAGCATTCTTGCACAACCGACACTCGCAGTTCTCGGGATACATGCTTTAGCGTGGGAAATCAACTACGTACACATTCCCACGGCTCTTCGACCCTAGATGCAGGTGCAAAATAAACGTCAGCGATTCCACGTTTTCGAACACCTGCATGTGGCAACCAGATGCGATCTTTGTACCCCGTGGGAAGAAACGTGATTTAACTCAAAACATACACTCTGACATTGCACAACACCACGGATCGAAAATGCGGAGTCCGATTTCCGTGGGAACCATCGAAGATAGACCGTGTCTAATCTCCCACTTCTTGCGCAACCGACACCTGCAGTTCTCGAAATTTAAGCTTCTTGGAATCCGTGGGAACATTTGCAAGTCGTACGCGCTTTAGCGTTAGACACAACAATCGCTGACCACGCACATTGTCACATTCGACATCTGCGATGGACAACTCGTCCGTATTCTTTGTGTTCTCTTTGATACTCAGATGCGCGCGCACATGCATTCTTATTGGTTCACACATCTGTATATTAACCCTGCCATAGCACAACACAGCCAGACGAGAAACATCTACCGACTGCAGGCAGCTAAACCATACATATCCAATCAATCGGTGACGTCTTTGATTATCAATACCTAACACCAATCCCTTTCATCAACTGTCACATTATCGATGACCATATTTAGAAACTGACGCAACCGTAACCAACAACAAATAAAATCAATCGATGATGTAATACCTAGCCCCTTCCTTTCATAACAACCAAACGATAACCATATTTGGAAACTCCATTGTTTACCTGTCAGAGGCCCACAACAAACAAATAAAGAATACCTCACCACTCCCTTTCATAGCAATCAACCAATAACCATAGTTGGCAACACTTGTTTACCTAACATATACAAACGATTTTTTTCCCTTTAGCGATTAATGAATACCCATAGTTGGCAACACTTGTTTACCTAAAAAAGGTTTTACCCCCAAAAAGTTATTGATCACTTATCGATTATTGGAAAACAATTAAGGTATTGATCGGTTATCGATTTCTGCCACAAAACTCCCTCTTAACTATTGTTTGTATTCTGTGCATGTTCCCTCCCTGGAAAAGCCGTTGTCCCAAAACCCACCACCCGCCCAGTTTAACATGCCAGTTAGAATACATTACCACTGAATCAAATGCAGAAACTAACATTTATGGTTAAGAAATTTAAAAGGTTTTCATTATGCATTATATACTAAGTTTTAATGAATCTAATTTTTCACAGCAAATGCCACATATGCCCTAAAGCCGCCTCCCTCCTCAATGGCATAAACTGATCAAATTATCTTCAAGACTCAGTCTATGTATTCTGTGCATGTTCCCTCCCTGGAAAAGCCGTTGTCCCAAAACCCACCACCCGCCCAGTTTAACATGCCAGTTAGAATACATTAACACTGAATCAAATGCAGAAACTAACATTTATGGTTAAGAAATTTAAAAGGTTTTCATTATGCATTATATACTAAGTTTTAATGAATCTAATTTTTCACAGCAAATGCCACATATGCCCTAAAGCCGCCTCCCTCCTCAATGGCATAAATTGATCAAATTATCTTCAAGACTCAGTCTATGTATTCTGTGCATGTTCCCTCCCTGGAAAAGCCGTTGTCCCAAAACCCATCCACCCGCCCGGTTTAACATGCCAGTTAGAATACATTAACACTGAATCAAATGCAGAAACTAACATTTATGGTTAAGAAATTTAAAAGGTTTTCATTATGCATTATATACTAAGTTTTAATGAATCTAATTTTTCACAGCAAATGCCACATATGCCCTAAAGCCGCCTCCCTCCTCAATGGCATAAACTGATCAAATTATCTTCAAGACTCAGTCTATGTATTCTGTGCATGTTCCCTCCCTGGAAAAGCCGTTGTCCCAAAACCCACCACCCGCCCAGTTTAACATGCCAGTTAGAATACATTAACACTGAATCAAATGCAGAAACTAACATTTATGGTTAAGAAATTTAAAAGGTTTTCATTATGCATTATATACTAAGTTTTAATGAATCTAATTTTTCACAGCAAATGCCACATATGCCCTAAAGCCGCCTCCCTCCTCAATGGCATAAATTGATCAAATTATCTTCAAGACTCAGTCTATGTATTCTGTGCATGTTCCCTCCCTGGAAAAGCCGTTGTCCCAAAACCCATCCACCCGCCCGGTTTAACATGCCAGTTAGAATACATTAACACTGAATCAAATGCAGAAACTAACATTTATGGTTAAGAAATTTAAAAGGTTTTCATTATGCATTATATACTAAGTTTTAATGAATCTAATTTTTCACAGCAAATGCCACATATGCCCTAAAGCCGCCTCCCTCCTCAATGGCATAAACTGATCAAATTATCTTCAAGACACAGTCTATGTATTCTGTGCATGTTCCCTCCCTGGAAAAGCCGTTGTCCCAAAACCCACCACCCGCCCAGTTTAACATGCCAGTTAGAATACATTAACACTGAATCAAATGCAGAAACTAACATTTATGGTTAAGAAATTTAAAAGGTTTTCATTATGCATTATATACTAAGTTTTAATGAATCTAATTTTTCACAGCAAATGCCACATATGCCCTAAAGCCGCCTCCCTCCTCAATGGCATAAATTGATCAAATTATCTTCAAGACTCAGTCTATGTATTCTGTGCATGTTCCCTCCCTGGAAAAGCCGTTGTCCCAAAACCCATCCACCCGCCCGGTTTAACATGCCAGTTAGAATACATTAACACTGAATCAAATGCAGAAACTAACATTTATGGTTAAGAAATTTAAAAGGTTTTCATTATGCATTATATACTAAGTTTTAATGAATCTAATTTTTCACAGCAAATGCCACATATGCCCTAAAGCCGCCTCCCTCCTCAATGGCATAAACTGATCAAATTATCTTCAAGACTCAGTCTATGTATTCTGTGCATGTTCCCTCCCTGGAAAAGCCGTTGTCCCAAAACCCACCACCCGCCCAGTTTAACATGCCAGTTAGAATACATTAACACTGAATCAAATGCAGAAACTAACATTTATGGTTAAGAAATTTAAAAGGTTTTCATTATGCATTATATACTAAGTTTTAATGAATCTAATTTTTCACAGCAAATGCCACATATGCCCTAAAGCCGCCTCCCTCCTCAATGGCATAAATTGATCAAATTATCTTCAAGACTCAGTCTATGTATTCTGTGCATGTTCCCTCCCTGGAAAAGCCGTTGTCCCAAAACCCATCCACCCGCCCGGTTTAACATGCCAGTTAGAATACATTAACACTGAATCAAATGCAGAAACTAACATTTATGGTTAAGAAATTTTAAAGGTTTTCATTATGCATTATATACTAAGTTTTAATGAATCTAATTTTTCACAGCAAATGCCACATATGCCCTAAAGCTGCCTCCCGCCTCAATGGCATATAGACTGATCAAATTATATTGAAGACTCAGTGTTTGCATTCTGTTCATATTACCTTACTTTAAATCCTGTAACCGTAACCCACCTCCCTAACAGTTACATGCCAGTTAGAATACATTAAAACACAGTCGGGTATTCAGGAACTAACATTTTTGATAACCTAATCAGAAAGTTTTCTTGATGCATTATTTACTAAGTGTTATTGAATCTAATTTTACACAGCAAATGTCACGTTTGCCCAACAAAAACTGAAACTGATCAAAAACAGAAACCCACCTCCCTCCGAGTTTAACATGACAGTTAGAATACATTTTCACTGAATCAGAAATTTAGAAGGCAGCTTTTTTGTGAGTGACCACCTAATCCAACAAATTTTCATGATGAAATTTAGGGTGCGTTCCGAAAGTCTTAACGAGACGAATGATTGCCTCGAAGATATCTGGGCTGGACTGTTACTAATTTTAGTCAAATTTAAGATCAGTTGAGGCACACTCATCTTGCGCATGATGCTTCAAATCGCTCTCTGTTAAAATTATAATCAGATTTACTATCGGATTAAAAATTATAGATACTCTAGTTTGAACCTACAAAAATAATGAGCTACATCAATGTCTAGCTTATTCAATTCTGCCTTTATTTCACTTTGCGTGCAAGTGAGGGAGTAGCAGTATTAAGAATGTGAACAGTTTATACCTGCATCCAGTTTATACGCCCTATGTTCAACAAAATCGGAGTGACATTCCGTAAAATTGCCTGCAGAACGTATATCATGAATCAGTATGTATTCCGTGCCAAAAGTGACACAAAAGCGAAATAAAATAAACTAAATCAAATCAAATCTTGCACGTAATCGCTCAAATACTTGATGCACTTCTCAGCAACTTAATTATAAACGTAACTTTGATTTTGTATTTTCGCTTGGTACAAAATATAGTCTCCGTAAACTTACCTGCCATAGCCCAGTTTTTGTTCTTTCCATCTGTGTACTAACGTCTATACCATCTTATATATAATCTGTGATTACGAATTGAAGCCTGCATTGTTTACTAATATTTTAATAATTACTCTTATCCTAGCAACAGTTATGTTGTCAAACAATTCAAGCATAATTAATATGTTAGAAACAACAAAATATATACATGACATTGTTAAAAATTGTTAAGTTTTCATGGTAGCAACTTCTGATCAAATACTACAAACACACACTATGTATGTACCAGGGGATGTTGGTTGTCAATCCAGATGTGTGAATGAGTTATAGTTTGTTATCATTTTTAAGGAAGTGAGTAGTGGGAAAGTATATAGGATAAACCCGAGAAAGTATGAACCCCCCTCAAGCAGATTTGGCTACACTTAAAACTAGCTCAACATGCCCATATGAGCTTTTTGCTCAAGTGTGTAACTCTGTCTAATCCAATATTTTTGTAAAAATTCCCTCGGGAATTTCCTGTGAAAGTATGACCCCCCTCAGATTGATTTGCCTACACTTATAAAAGGCACTTCTGTGAGATTGTTGTCCATAATTCTGTCAAAAATATGCTTTTTTTATATTTTATTATATCTTAAGTATAGTAACTGCTATAGTGCCCTAGCATGTATAGATTTCAAAATATTAACAATTTTGTTAATATTGCATTTTTCAGAAAATTCTATTTATAAAAATTAGGCATTTACAGCTTAAATATTGCATATATCAGGAAAATTATAGAGACAAAAAATATAGAGAATTATGCCTAGAATATGCCTACAAAATTTCAAGTCTCCAGTACTGATAGTTTTTGAACAATCTCAAATTCAAAAAAATATCGATTTTTTATCAAAACTTCTAAACAGCTTCTAGATTTCAAATATGCAACCCCCATGCACCTATCTTGAAAAATAGGCAAGTTATTCAAGATCTAGAGAACAACAAGAGATTTTTTAAAAATTATAGAGATCAAAAAGTTGCATCTTGCCATGCCCAGACCAAAGCAACAAACCCCATGTCTCTAGGATTCATGGTTCCAGAGATAATCAAAATCCAAAAAAATATCGATTTTTTCACAAAACTTCTAAACTTCAAATATGCAACCCCCATGCTGATATCTTGAAAAATAGGCAAGTTATTCAAGATCTAGAGAACAACAAGAGATTTTTGAAAAATTATAGAGATCAAAAAGTTGCATCTTACCATGCCCAGGCCAAAGCAACAAACCCCATGTCTCTAGGATTCATGGTTCCAGAGATAATCAAAATTCAAAAAATTATCGATTTTTTCAAAATTTGAGTATGTTGCTCTGGGGGCTATGCAGACTCAGCCCCAGGAATATAATTGGCCTAGGATCAAAACTAGTGAAAATTGCAAAAATAAAATAATCGATTTTTTCAAAATTTCAGTATGTTGCTCTGGGGGCTATGCAAAGTCACCCCCATAAATATAATTATTCTAGGATCGAAATTAGTGACAGAATGTAGAAACAAAAATTATAATAAGGCTTGGATACAGCTACCAGCCATTATATTTTTATTTTGAACACAGCACTTAAAACTAAGCCAAGATGCACCCCACCCCCACCCACCCCCACCCACCCCCACCCACACCTACACCCACCCACACCCACACCTACCCACCCCTACCCACCCACACCCACCTACATCCATACATATTTACTTCCCGGTCCACTTCTATTGCATCATGTTGTGCAATATTAATTGATTAAATGGTTACGACATAATGTGATGATGTGGTGTTTTCTGATTGGTTTAAATAAGCAGTGTTTCTATTGGCTCTGTAAATCTATATAAGCCAGGGCACAGTGCAGATTCTTCACCATTGCTGGATCGGCAGTGGAACCCACATCGCGGGGGATAGAACCTGAACAGGCTCCACCAAAGTATAGGAGACTTGAAGCATATAATTTGGCGGAATAACCCAAGTAAGGTCATAGAAACAATATACACTGATACAATAAAAGCCAATTTTTGGCAGGGGGGTCAAAGTGGTTCCTAAATACAAAATAATTAATATCTCAAGAACTAATTGACATAGAGCTATGCAGTTTTTTTGTCTGGTGGAATAACCCAAGTAAGGTCATAGAGACAATATACACTGGTGCAGTAAAAGCCAATTTTTGGCAGGGGGGTCAAAGTGGTTCCTAAATACAAAATAATTAATATCTCAAGAACTAATTGACATAGAGCTATGCAGTTTTTTGTCTGCACTGAACCCAACTGATATTTTTTTATTAAGCATAGAATTTTGATTTGATTCCCAAGAAATTTTATATAATAAACCAACAACAAAAATACCAAGGCCAAAAATATTAACACACACACACACACACATATATATACACACACAAATCACACTGCTGAACCCAACTTATATTTTTTATTCAGTATAAAGTTTTGAATTGAATCCCAAGAAATTGTATATAATAAACAACAACAAAAATGCCAAATCAAAAATATTGTAATCAATGCAAAAAAAATATATCCAGCCCCAATTGGGCTAAGCACCAAAAGATTTGTAATCTAGACAAATACAGAACTCCCACAAAAATATGCCCCAAATGCCATAGAAAATATAGCATGGAATATTTCACATATAAACATAAAGGTACTTGCTCTGCACAGTCATCAACATTGCCCTCACAACCATCTACATCTGGTCTGAAAAGGAAGCATGAAGCACCTGTTAATGCTGGACCTGCAAAGCAGCCACGCTATGCACCCATCCATAGCAGTTTTAATGGCCAATTAAGAGATTATCGGCTTGTATCAGAGCCAAGATGTGGTATTAAGAATTTTTTGAACAATATAAATTCTGATGTGCAGGCAATTCTTAATGCACAAAATGGCTCTTATAAGCTCTCCCTCAAATTGTTTGCACAATATAAGAAGCCAAATGGCACAAAATTTACACAGCCCCACATAACAGAAACTGTACCCGTATATTCAAATGCAAATTCAGACACAATAATAAGCAGTTTAATGGATCAATTGAACATTAAACACTCTGAATTTGCTGCAAAAGAGTCTGGATGGAGCCTATGCGGTTCTCCACACAAGTTATATGTTAATATTTCTGAATTCAGCCCATTACAAGGATCTACATATTTGCCATTACCTGCCAATATTAAAAACAAAAGAGCCGTGGTTAATATTGAAAATAATGATGATAAATGCTTTTTGTGGTGTATTTTAGCTGCTTTGTATCTAGTTTCAAGGCATCCTGAGAGAATAACTTATTACAAACAATATGAACACAATTTTGATGAGGCAATGGAGGGTTTAGAATATCCAATATCTGTTCAGAATATTGATAAATTTGAAAAAAGGGCCAGGGATATTAATGGCAAACAATTATCTATTAATGTATTTATTTGTTCCACTGGCAGTGGCAATTGCTTGATAAAACCTCTCAGAATCAGTACATTTGATGATGATTCTGCTGTTCCAATTGATTTGGTCTTAATTGAAGGGGATGGCACATATCATTACACTCTGATACACAGTCTTGAAGCTTTAGTGAGAACACAACTAGACAAATCCAATACAATATTTAAGTTGTGCAGAAGATGTTTAAGTGTATTTGATGGTAAAAAAATAATAAAAGGGGTTTGTAAAGTGAATGCAGAAATTGCCAAAAACAAGTTAATTGAGCATCTGAAATACTGTAAAAATCATAAACCTGTTCATATGGTGATGCCAATGCCAAGTGAAAATGCAAAATTCAATAAGTTTGAAGCCTTGTTGGAACACCGAGCATATATTGTCTGTGATTTTGAATCAAATCTCAAACCTCTTGAATTCTGCAATCCAGATCCTGAAGAATCTTCAATTACACCATACCAGCTACATGAACCTTCCAGCTTTTATTATGTGGTTGTACAGGATGGTGTTGTTAGTAAAGAATATTCATACATGGGAGCAGATGCCATCAAAATATTTGCACATAGAATAGAAAATGAGTGCCATGACATAGCATCTAATATCTTATTAAAATCAAAACCCATGTTGCCTTTAACAGAGAAACAGATTGAAGATTTCAACAATGCAGAAAAATGCCCGGAATGTGATTGTGAATTTTCAGATACAAATATCAAGGTGAAACACCATTCTCATACAGATGGTAAATTCAAAATGGCCCTGTGCAATAGCTGTATTATTAAGATCCAGAGACCAAAATTTGTCCCAATATTTTGCCATGGAGCATCCAATTATGATTTTCATCATTTGATCAGGTACGAGGGGTTTGACAAGCAGAATTTAAATATTTTAGCTGAAAATGATGAGAAATATATTGCTATTAGCAAAATAATTAAAGTTAATGGTGTTCCTATTCACATAAGATTTCTTGATTCATACAGAATTTTATCTGCTAGCCTGGCTACACTGGCCACTCAATTATCTGATGATCAATTCAAAATTACATGTGCTTTGTTTCCAAATCAGGACCTGAAATTAATTAGGCGGAAGGGTGTATATCCATATGACTATGTTACAGATTTTTCTAAATTTGATGAGTGTGCTCTGCCACCACAACAAGCATTTTACAGCAAAATCAGAGGATCTGGAATCACTGATGATGGAAATCACCATGCCCAATTGATGTGGAACAATTTAAAATGCCAGACATTTGGTGATTATCACATGGCTTATTTAAAACTTGATGTGACCCTCTTAGCTGATATACTTCAAGCATTCAGAAAATCTTCCATGCAAAATTATAGACTGGATCCAATATATTTTTACAGTGCCCCGGGCCTAGCATGGGCTGCAATGTTTTTAAACACTAAAAAGCAATTGGATCTGATCCAAGATCAAGATATGTACTTGTTTATGGAGCAATGTATAAGAGGAGGCATGGTGCAATGTTCTCAGAGATATGCCAGAGCAAATAACAAATATATTTCTGATTATGATCCAGCACTGCCATCAAATTATATACTGTATGTAGATGCCAACAGCCTCTATGGTTACGCCATGATGCAAAAACTGCCACATGCAGGGCTTGAATGGGTTGAAGATTTTAATATTGAGGATCTTCAGGACTTTGATGACTGTAATTATGGCCTATTCTTAGAGGTTGATCTGACAATTCCTGATGATTTACACAATAAATTTTCTGATCTGCCCCCAATTCCTGAGGTTCAGTGCTCACCTGGCTCTAAACAGAAGAAATTGATGATGACACTGGAGCCAAAACAGGGTTGTGTCATATATTACAAAAACCTTCAGTTCCTGATGCATCATGGTGTCCAAGTGAGCAAAGTTGGAAACGTTTTGAGGTTCAGGCACTCAGAATGGTTGAAATCATATGTTGATACAAACACGGAGCTTCGAACATCTGCAAAAAGCCAATTTCATAAATCTTTGTTTAAATTGATGGTCAATTCTGTATATGGCAAAACAATTGAAAATGTCAGAAAACATACCGATGTTAAAATAATTACTGACCCCAGCCTGAGCAAAAAATTGGTTGCAAAGCCTAATTTCAATTATAGAAGAATTTATGATGAAAATATGGCACTTTTCAACATGAAAAAAACAAAAATTAAGTTTGATAAACCTATTTATGTAGGGGCTGTAATATTGGAATTGGCCAAATCACATATGTTAACATTGTATTATGATGTGTTGAAACCTTTTTATGGTGATTGTGTAAAATTGATGTACATGGACACGGATAGTTTTGTTCTTGATATTAAAACAGAAGATGTTTATAAAGATATGTCACAGCCTGAATTGCTTGAATATTTTGATACCAGTGAACATACATGGATTCAACCCCACAACAAAAAGGTGCCTGGCAAGTTAAAAGATGAGACACTTGGTGATGTTATTGTGGCATTTGCTGGGTTAAGTGCCAAGATGTACAGTTTTATAACATGTGGTGGTGTTGCTGCCAAAAAGGCCAAGGGCATTGGCAAAGTAACTGTGGAAAAAGAGCTTGAATTTGAAGATTATAAAAATTGCATCAAATCCCAGAGTTTAATCAGAACATCAGAATCCAGAATTCAGAGTGTGGATCACTTATTGACTTCAAATGTTGTAAGAAAAGTGGCTCTGGACCCACATGATGATAAGAGATGCATTTTATCATGTGGCATTCATACTTTACCATGGGGTCATTGTGAATTGAAAAGTGGGAAACAATGCCCAATTCTAGAGCATGATTTGAAATAAATAAACATGCCTATGAACTTATTTGGGTTCAAAAAACAAGGTATTATGGACCTGCCAACACCACAAGCCTCTCCTGATATAATATCTAAACTGAGTGGCTTGTTAATTATTCATCTGAACAGCATACTTGCAGATATTGATGATGAAACAGGCAAAACATTGTACATATTTAACAATAATTTAAATCATTACCAATTACCTGTAGGTGGGCAATTGCAATTTATTACAACCCCTGAGGGTGATGTTAAAATTTCAGTAGGGAGAAATATTTACAGAATTAAGCACTCAAACATGATTTCTGGCACTGTTTATACTGTTTCTGCTGGTGACTGCTTATATATTGAGGTCCCTGGATCTTATGACAAGTTTATACCCTTTTTATAGAATTAAGAATCAGATACTCTATAATAAATAACCACTAAACAAAATGCCTAATGATATTTTTGGCCATACAAGACATGAAGATCACAGTGATGAGATTTTGATGCTTGATGTCAGAGTCAAGAAATTAAGAAGTGATTTACAAGCTTTACAAACTACACTCAATGCCAGTCTTCAATTAGAAATTACAAATTTGCAATCACAATGCATGGACCCTATTCTTAAAATTGATTCTGAACTCAAATTGCTGCTTCATAAATATACTGACCTGGCCACATTGGATAATTTTCAAAGTTTGGAAGAAGCTGTAGCAGCTCTTCAAGCCAAATTTAAGACCCAGGCTAACAACTCTGAGCAATTGAAACAACAATTGGAAGAGCAAATAAATAATGTCCAGACACAGCTCCAAACAATTATCAAAAGCATAAAATCACAAGAAGATTTTAATCTAGTGATTTCCACTCTAAAGGAACAGATTCAGTCACTCCAAATACCTAATCTAGACCCTCTGAGCAATGCCATAGCCGAGGTTAAAGAAAAAATTGAGACACTTGAAAATTTTATGAACAATTTGCCATCTTCTGATGCTTTGAATGCAATAACTCGGAGTGTAGCAAATATTACGCTGCAACTTGAAACATATGAAGATTTTGGAAAAATTAAAAGTTCCATAACCCATCTTGAAGGTACAATAGCAGCAGTGCAAAGTGATTTGGCAAATGTACTAGAATCCCGATTGCCTGGGATTGTAGATACTCTTGTCAGTGTCCAGCACCAAATCACAAAGCTTGAAAACCTCAACACTGAATCTGAACTATCTCATTTTCATCACTTGATTGATGATATTCAAACAAAACTTGAAATTTTACAACAATCAACACCCACTCAGGCAGATATAGCCCTGCTCCAAAATGCTATGCAAAATGTGGCTCATGCTTCTGAATTAAATGATGTGAAATTGGCACTTGAATCTTTGCAAAATACAGTCTCAAATCTTCCTACATCACAGGAACTTAAAAATATTAAGAGGGCAGTGAATAGGATATTGAAATCAGAAGATATCAAGAATATCCAGGCAGAGATCAAACATCTCACACAGACAGTGGCCACTCTTCCAACCAATCAACATATTAATGAATTGCATGCCCTATTTGAGGATATCAGAAGACAGGTCCATGATCTTACTGCTCAAAATTCAAAATTGGCATTTGTTGAAAATTTGCAACAAATTGTAGCTAATATCAAGCAGCAGCTAGGGACCATGGAATCCAATCAAGCAAATGCTCTGTCTGTTTTTGCCACCCAGCTACAAGAAATTGTGCAACAATACAAAAAACTTGTTGTGGACATAAAAATAAAGCCAGGCCATGATGATGTTGTTAGGACCATCAATGAGCATCTTGAATCTGTAACAAGCAGATTGCTCACAGCAGAAAAAGAAATAACAGGCATAATCGAGAATCCAAAACATTCAGTAATTCTTGAATTGTACAGCATCCCCAACAAAGAATATGATTCTCCATTTACACCAGGTGGCAAAATATATATGCTGTCCCCTGCACAATTTTATTACCAATTTTTTGTTGGGGGCACATTGAGACCAATCAAGATCAAATATTGGCTTCAACCACAGGCACACCACTACCCCACCTTATCAATAACAAATGCTGA
Organism: Lepisma saccharinum; assembly: GCF_977018435.1. Classification (NCBI taxonomy): domain Eukaryota; kingdom Metazoa; phylum Arthropoda; class Insecta; order Zygentoma; family Lepismatidae; genus Lepisma; species Lepisma saccharinum. Next base: position 876,504 of record NW_028142937.1, read on the forward strand.
TAACAAAGTGAAAATCACCAGTGTAGAATTGGAGGATTTTACAGATCCCAATACATTAGAAACAGCCTATGTTGAAGATGATGGCTCTTTGGAATATTGGAGACAAATTATATTTAGAAAATCCTGCAGTATCAGCTGCTGAACACCCTATAGTTGCAATATTCTTGTTTACATATTATGTCTAGACAAATTATTGTTGATGAATTACACAGACAGGCCAGACATAATTTTAAGAGACTCCCAGTAGTAACAAAGGGCATAGATGATTTATGGCAGAGCGACTTGATTGAAATGGCAAGTGGACAGTTGAAAAACTTAGACAAAATCAACAAGGGCTACAAATATCTACTCACTGTAATAGACACATTTTCAAAATTTGCCTGGGCTGTGCCACTCAAATCCAAGACTGGAAAATGTGTTACAGAAGCCATCAGAACAATTATCAATCAGAGTGGAAGATCCCCGCGCTATTTGCAAACAGATAATGGCAAAGAATTTTATAATTCAGTGTTTCAACAATTTATTAAAAGCCAGGCAATAAAACATTACTCGAGTTACAGTGACCTCAAGGCCTCAATTGTAGAGAGATTCAACAGAACCTTAAAAAATCTTATGTATAAACAATTTACACTGCAAGGTAATTATAAATGGATTAATATTCTTCCAGAACTTCTACATAAATATAACAACTCTGTCCATTCCACAATCAACATGAAACCCTCTGAAGTAACTTCATCTGATGAGCAAAAATTGATCAGTACTGTTTATTATCCTAGATATCAGGCAACAATAAGAAAGGCCAAATACAAGGTGGGGGATCAAGTAAGAATCAGCAAATATAAGCACTTATTCAAAAGAGGCTTTACAAGAAACTGGAGCACCGAATTATTTACAGTGGTTCAAGTTAAACCCGGGACCCTTAACACATATATAATAAAGGATCACCGAGGAGAAATTCTCAAAGGCAGGTTCTATGAACAAGAGCTCAGCAAAACTAAACAGCCTGACACATATCTCATAGAAAAAATTATCCGCAGAAAAGGCAACAAATTATTTGTCAAATGGCTAGGACTTCCAGAACACAGCTGGATCGATGCAAACAAAATAATAATATGAGCACCTGGGATGTTTTAAAGAGGCTGCCAGAACCTGAACAGCAGAATAAGAGAAATGGCAAGTTGCTACCTGATAATATTAGGTGTCTTATTGTTGGGCCATCTGCTTGTGGTAAAACTACACTAATGGTTGATAATTTTTTATTGGCACCCAACTGGTTAGACTGGAAAAACAGGCACTTGTATATCTTCTCTAAGAGCTTGGAACAATTAAAATATCAGCAGCTGATGAAGCTATATGATGGATTGGATATTGCCACTTTTGAACCAGATGTTAAGCCACTTCATGAATGTCTCGATAATTCTGTTGTTGTGTTTGATGACATTATACTGGATAATCAAAACAAGGTTAGGAATTTCTTTACACAGGGCCGACACAAAAACATTGATTGCTTCTACCTGGCACAGACTTTTTCAAAAATACCCAAGCAACTGATCCGAGACAACAGCAATTTTATATGTGTGTTTCATCAAGACCATACCAACCTCAAACACATACATGATGAATATGTAGGTGGGGACCTGAGCTACAATGATTTTTCTAAGTTTTGCAGCAGGTGCTGGAACCAGGACAGTTATGGGTTTGTCACAATTGATATGACAAGAACACCCAATAGTGGCAAATACAGAAATAAAATCAACAATTTTCTAGACATTGAAACATATATAAATAAACATGAAAAGGCCAATTATTGATGGTCTTAAATTAAAAGATTATCTTGTAAAAAGATTTAAAGGATGGAAATCAGAGAACCGAGGAATTTATGAAAAACACAAACAAACAGAACAGCCCATAATTGATGCTATTGGTGAATTAGGTAAAAATATCAAAACTGTTACAGAGCAAAATCAAAATTTGATCACAGAGCTTGTACCTATAGCTGCAAGAAACATATTAGATTATCCATTCACCCCACTTTCCAGTATTCATACACCTAGTCCTATTGCTCCTAGAAGAATTGAAGCTACTCAGGATCCTATTGAATTGGGTCTTCTTGCTCAAAAATATTTAACCACACCTAAAGACAATAAAGATGAGGTTTTTGGCTTATATGCTGACACAGAGCGGGATGGTAGCATCATACATAGAATTGGCAATTTCAGAGTAACATTTATGGGAGATGATCTGATTGTATATTCAGAATCTCATCTTGGATAAAAAGGTGCTTTTGTTAAGTACCCCGGAACACCTGGATTGTGGGAACTGATGACTAGGAAAAGGCCTGGCAGCTATACAGATCAAGATTATGAATATTACAAAGAAATATTAATAAAATCAGATGCTCTATACCAGAACAATGATCCCACACAAAAAAGAGTCAAGTCTAGCAGTGGAGCAAAATACAATAATTTAATCAAGCCCATATGGTCACAGATCAAGACTGGCAGTGGAATCAAACAATACAACACCCTGCCTAAAGAATTTGTGTGGGTTGATGATGTCAGGAAACTTGTAGATAGGTTATTGGTGATAGCTGGGGAGGAAAATGCTGGCAACCACAATTTTTACAATGAAAAGGTTGGAATTATGGACATGATAAGCACCAAATTGTCTAATTTTATAGTAAATGACACTAAGGGGATTGGATATCTTATAAAAATTATTAATACTCTACCACCTAAATTTTGGAATATTTCTGAGGGCCGGGGCCTTGTTAATGACATTATAAACAAGTTGCCATTTGAACTACATATTCCAGGCTATCAGTATTGTGGTCCAGGCACAAAATTGGACCATAGATTAAACAGAGGTGATCCTGGTGTTAATCCCCTAGATGCTGCTTGTAGAGACCATGACATAGCATACAACACACATTCTGATCTTGACAAGAGACATGTTGCAGACAAGAAATTAGAAGAGGCTGCATTTGGTAGATTTGTAAGCAAAGATGCTTCTTTGAGTGAAAAAATAGCAGCATTGGGAACCACCATAGCTATGAGCACCAAACAAAAATTGGGGTGGGGGTTGTGAACATGTATATAATAAACCTACAATGAAGGCCAAGGGTGTTATGTATCAAATACCTTATGCAGGTCTCAAATCTCTTAAAACTATTGACAGTCTTTTAACCAAAAAGCAGCGCAAGAAAAAAAAATCTTGTCTTGCAAAGGGGCATGGTATGAAATTGTTACTTAGTACCCCCCAATTAAAAAAATTACAGCAATCAAGAAAAAAATCACATGTGGGGGGATTTATATTTACCATCCCTGCCATCTTAGCTGCTCTCGGGGCTGTGGGGAGCTTGGCTGGGGGATCAGCCGCAATAGCAAAAACAGTAATAGATGCCAAGAAAAATAGGGCAGAATTAGATGAGCAGAAGCGCCATAACCTGGCCATTGAGAAACAAGGCAAAGATGTTAAAAAAGCCATGAATAAGTTTAAAAAAACAAGAGCCGCTTACAAACCAAGATATTGAAGCTTTAATCAAGCCACTTGGCATCAAACATTTTAGAGGTGTGTACATGTCTGATTCTTTACCAGAACAACCACTCAACAAAGAGTGTGGTATTGTTAATTTGGATGAGTACAAAAATCAGGGCACTCACTGGATTTGTTATCTTAAATATTTAAAAAATGAGGCATTTGTGTTTGATTCATTTGGAGGTGTTCCACCTGAAAATTTAATAAAATATCTAAATTCCTCTAATCTTTATTACAATAATGCCCGTGTTCAAAATTTCAAAGATGTTAATTGCGGACATTTGTGTTTATCTGTTCTTAGATACATGTCTCAAATAAATAAACCATCAATTGAAGATTTTCAAAAAGCCTTGTGGTATCTGAAACATCATGGGGGTATTCCATCTCACCAGCCAAAATTCAATATTGAAACTCAAATTGCATGATGACATAGTGTATCCCAAAACAATAGCTCTCAGAGCATTTTATGGCATGTACCTAATCCCTAATATTACACACCACAACAACAAAATTGCAGTAGGGGATCAAAAAATTGTCATCACTCCAGGGCAATATAATCTCTCCACTCTAAATGCTCAATTACCTAGAGGTGTAGTGTTAAGTCAAAATTCTGTCACTCACAGAGTAGAAATTGTATCTGCCACAGAAACAGTGGATCTGGCTACTATAGGAGAGCTGTTAGGCTTTGAGAACAACACAAAACTTGAACCAGGCATCAAACACACTGCTATGAATATACCCAAATTCTTGGCCATTGAGACTCTGAATATTCACTGTAATGTGGCTGAGGGTATGATCACCAAATCAAATGGTATAGGCACTCACAAACAAACAGGCATCATTGCAACATTCAAACCTAATTCTGAATTTATGGAGCCTATTATCTACAATCCATCCCCAACATTATATTTTCCTGTGTGTCATAACAGAATAGATAATATTGAATTGATGGTCACTAATGAAAAAGAAGAATTAGTTGATTTTGTGGAGCCACAACAACTGCAATCATAGAGATTAACATTTAAATAAAAATACATACAAGAAAAAAATGGAAAATATTGAGAGTTACGAGCTACAATCATTCCCCCCAAACAGGAGGACATTTGCAAATTTAAATCAACCCAACACAGAGATTGAGGTTGATCTTGATGTAGGGGATGGATTTATACACCCCCACAGAGCAGATCTATACATCAAATTTGATGTTGTAAAGCTCGATGGAACAGATTATCCGGCAAATTCAAATATAAGACTTGTAGACAATTTTGTGCCACATCTATTCTCTGAAATTGAGATCAGAAAGCATGGCGTTGTTATAAACAGAGTGGATTATCCCGGAATTACCTCCACAGCTTTGGCCACATTAAAATTATCCAAAACCGAGGTTTCTTACTACAAAATCGGTGGAGTTGAGGCTGGTGATAAAATTATATCTAAAAGCCACACAGTGCTGTTCCCGATGCGCCTATTGCCAGGATTCTTCTCGGATTTCAAAGATATTATGTGGAAGGGTGGGTTAAGAATTACATTTAGAAGAGCTGCAAAGGATAACAATGCTTTGATGAGGTACAGTGCAATAAACTCTACAGGAGAAGCTCTGCCTAATACCCTACCAGATGCAGGCAAATGCATTATTCAGACTATGGAGTTAAGAATCCCAGTTGTTGAATACGAGGCCAGCTATGCTCTTAAATACAAAGCAGATATAATAAAAAATCCACAGGTTCCTCTACAATTTTATACATATCAATGTGTACAGAAGCCCGCAACTGGTTCTTATTATGAGTTTGATGCTACAAATTCATTCTCCAGTATTCAATACGACATGCCTGATTTTGTAGTGGTATTGTTTCAGACTGGGAGACACAACAATCAGGAAAAAAATTCAAGCAAATTTGATAACTGCAACATCAAGAACATATATCTTAAAAATGGCAGAAATGAGGTCTTTCCTAGAGAAAATTACAATTTAGACATGTCCAAGAATGATTTCCTCAAATTATATGAGGCATTTACTTCATTCAAGAGGGTCACTACTGGCAATACTGACATGTATTACACACCAGATGAATTCAAAGCACAGAGACCCATGTTTGTAATCAACACTTCAAAAAGAAAACAAGTTGTGGTTAATGACAGGACAAACATTAAAATTATCTGTGAATTCCATGAGGCATTACCTGATGACACCATATGTAGTGTTGTTCTCATAGGTGAAAAATCATATGTTTATGATGTAAGAAATGAGAGAGTCACGGAGCAATTCTAGAGGGGCTCTGCATATTACATTGTTTTAATATTAGATAAACAAATTGAAGCTGGTAGCCAATTGAACTTAAACCGGAAGTAAATATGTATGGGTGGGTGGGTGTAGGTGTGTGTATCTTGGCCTAGTTTTAAGTGTGGCCAAAAAAATATCAAGAGGGGCCATATTTTTAACAAGCTTATGGACAACAATCTCACAGAAGTGCCTTTTATAAGTGTAGGCACATCAATCTGAGGGGGGTCATACTTTCACAGGAAATTTTTGAGGGAATTTTTACAAAAATCTTGGATTAGACAGAGTTCCACACTTGAGCAAAAAGCTCATATGGGCATGTTGAGCTAGTTTTAAGTGTAGCCAAATCTGCTTGAGGGGGGTTCATACTTTCTCGGGTTTATCATATATACTTTCCCACTACTCACTAACACAATTGTAAAGGGGAACGTTTTCTGTTGTGGTGTTTTTTAATCAATATCTATTAAATGAATGACACCAGGGGATGCTGTTGTTATACGTAGATCGTATGCGACGTCGTCTGTGCATGGTCTGGTGAGGTGCACATCCATCTTGCAACAAACTCCAAAACTAAATGCTAAGAGCTCTAAACTTGAACCTCCTAACCTAACCACATGTGCATTATTAGACCCAAGCAGAATTGTAGGTCAGGAATTTCCTTTGATGCTATACGTCATCGTGGAGAAGCTCGACACGGGGAAAAGAGCAAGTTTGACTTAAATGCGTTCGATTTCTGTTTATTGTAATGTTGTTTTGAAGGGGATCTTCTTGTCAATTGTAATCATGCCTGACTGTGGTGAAGCAAGCTGTGAAAACTATAATGAGAAACATGGACGTCCGGGAGGGGTGCAAGGGGGCTACGGTTCGTTTGGAAAATGAAAATTACCCAAAAATTACATATTTCACACATATAATTGCATTTCAGCCACAAAAATATGTCTTAATTATTGCATGAACATGATAACTTCAAATTGACGCAATGTTTCTTGAGAGGGATAACATCAGTATGGGGGAACATGTACCTTGCTTGCCCCCCCCCCTTGGAAAAGATACCTTGCTTGCCCTTCCCTGGAAAAATTCCTGCGGACGTCCATGACCAGAAACCTGAAGGAAGTGATATAAAATATCATAAATTTCTATCCAACAATTGCGTAAGTAAACAGTGGATTCATGTTTGAAGACGGAAAGACAAAATTTATATTAAAAATACGAGCGTGTGCAGCCCATTTTAGTGAAGATGAGCAAGATCTAAAAGCAGAACTCATGTGTTTTTTATTAAATAAAGTGCAGAAACCAACCGTAGACACACCGCTAAAATTACACCCAATTACATTAGTACCAAACAAGTAGTCGTGTAGTGAATTCTCCTAAACCTTCATCTTCTCAAAGTGATACACTTGTAGGACGTGCTGACAGGGGTTTTTCCTTAAAATAAAATATAAATTCAACATTTATGTATTTCTCTAAAATATATGTTTAAAAGTGCACACCTTAGGTGCACCATATTTAGTCCATTTGATGACGAAAATGTATTTGCAGGCGGGTTTGTGGACAAATCCATCCGACTTTTGGGGGGGGCGGGCGAGCTTTTATGTGATGACAATTTGACGTTAACAGTACAGCATTGGATACAGGTATTACAGGTATTACCAATTAACCATTGCTGTTATATAAATAGCAATTGTAGACTACCAATGGAATGTAACGGGTAATATCTATTAATGGGGGAATGTGCTATATCCAATCTTACATATTAGACCTTACATTGACACGCCAATTCTGATGGGAGATTGAGGATTATACTTGGGGAGTGTGGGGGACAATATCCAACTCTTGGCTATAAGTATTAAGCCAATTTTTGTTATGGTGGAATGAGCATTAAATTGTTAGGGATATCTGTCTCTTGAGTGAAGAAATGATAATTAAGTATAAAGGAAAGGATGGATAATTATTGAAAATCAGGAAGAGGAAATTAGTAATATTAAATATGTCATTATTCCCAGACAGTTAGCAATCAGCCCAGTCAGGAAAGATGGCACAGTTTAATTTTATCAACCCTCTTCATCTTGAAGCCCTACAGTTTTTAGGTACTGCACGGGAAGGCATATCTAAATTTATTGATCGTTTTGACAGTTTATGTACTTCAAGTCAACTGAAAGTATGTTACCCAGCATCTCCACCACATATCGTACCTTCAGTTACCTGAAACCTGTATGCTCCTTGGGTAGCATACTCTCGGTACTGGGATCGATTTCCTGGGGTGTGTAAGCTATTACATCTTAGGCTCAGGCGCGTGTCCAAGATTTTCGTAAGAGGGGGTTATGGTTTCCAACACATTTTCCAGTTCACAGGTCATCTTTATCTGGCAATAATATGCACTTATTATTAATATGACTTAATTGGATTGGATTGGATTGATTTAAAAATTGTTTGGGTGCGTCGGCACTAAAGGCATTTTGCACCCTTCAATGTATACGGGGAAGTAGCCCCTTATCTAAAATTATGACTAAAATATTAAAAAGGGGTGTAAATAGCCCCTTGGGAAAACATTAAAAGTGCAAGGTTGTAAAAAGACCTGCACGAGACAAACACAACACATTAAAAAGTCAGAACAACCAAACTAAAAACCTCCTTACAGACGGTGGAAGAGTCCAGCTCTTCGTAAAAAACTAAAAACATTTGATAAAATGATGCTGTCATCACCCAAGAGGGATGACAAACAGCCGGAAATGTTAAAAATCTGCCGGAGGTAAGCAAGATCGACACATTCCACGAGAATGTGTCGAATGCTTAAAGTAACATTACAAACACGACATAACGGAGGGTCCAGCCTTTGCAGCTAATGACTATGTGAAAGACGGCTGTGTCCTAGACGCATGCGAGTTAGAGTGACTTCTTCTCGCCGAGAGGGACGGGACGAGGAACGCCAAGCACCTGTGGTGGGCTTAATAGCGTGAAGCTTGTTCCCCGTTTCCGTATCCCACTCGGCCTGCCAAGTCTCATGAAGGCGACAGCGGAACATGTTCTGCAGGTCGCTAGCTGGCAAAAGGTGGACGAGAACATCGCCGTCCGCATCAGCAGATTTGGCGGCAGCATCAGCTGCTTCGTTCCCCTGAATGCCTACGTGGCTAGGGACCCAACAGAAGTGTACATCGGCACGGGCAGATAGGGACACAAGCCGTCTGAATATGCGTTGCGCTACCGGATGCCGGGAATACGGCGAATCCAGGGTCTGTAACACGCTGGTCGAATCACTGCATACAAGGACTTTCTTCAGACCATTGACGTCTGCAAAGTCCAGTGCATTTAGAATGGCGTACAACTCTGCCGTATAGATGGAACAGGCAGGATGTAGCAAGTAACTGGAACTTTGGGAGTGTAGGACGAAGGCGCAAACAACTGATTCGAATGTCTTGGACCCATCCGTGTAAAACACATTAAAATTGGGGTGCTTCGCACGAAGTTCTAAACACCGTTGCTGGTATACAACCATTGCTGTCTCTGACTTTGGAAGGGCAGTCAGAGAAAAATCGATAGAAGGTGCAGGAAACTCCCAGGTAGGGACAAGCGGAATGAGTGGAGAGACGCCAGGAAGATCACTGTCAACACTAAGTGCTGACAGGATCTCGTCTGCACGAACACCAAATGGTCTAGTGACACTAGGGTGGAGCCGATACCTTGCCAGCCTACCCTCGTCTGAGATGGTGTGGGATGAAGGATGTGAAGGCATCGAGCGAAGATGGAGGAAGTAGTTAACTACCAGCCGATGCCTCTACATACAAACTAGCGACTGGACTGGTCCGAAAGGCACCAGTGCACACACGTATACCAGCATGGTGGACAGTGTCTTGGATGCGAAGTCCAGATGGGCGAGCAGAAGAATACACAACACATCCATAATCTAGCTTCGACCTGATGAGTGCACGGTATAGACGAAGCAATACCGTCCTATCAGCACCCCAAGAAGTATGAGATAAAACGCGTAAAAGGTTGAGAACTCGAAGACCATAGAACTTTAACTGGCGAAGGTGAGGTAGCCATGTTAATTTCTTATCGAAAATGAAGCCCAGAAAGCGGACCTCATTCACGAAGCACAGGGGAGATTTCCCCATGTACAGGTCAGGGTCTAAATGACATGTACGCTGACGACAAAAGTGTACACACACGGATTTCTCGGATGAGAAGGTGAAACCTGTTTGGGAGGACCACTCAACCAAACGGTTTATCGTCAGTTGGAGTCGACGAGAAGCTGACGCGAGATTCCGTGAGCGACAAAAGATCGTGAGGTCGTCTACATAGAGGAGGCCATGTACTGGGGAAAGAATGTTTGCCATAACACTGTTGACTGCTATGGCAAACAGAGTCACACTAAGTACGCTGCCCTGCGGGACACCGTTCTCTTGTTCGTGAAGATCCGAGAAAATGTTCCCAACACGTACGCGGAAAAAACGATCTGATAAAAATTTTCAATAAAGTACGCCATATGGCCACGCACGCCCCAAGAATGGAGCTGCTTTAGGATGCCAAAGCGACACGTTGTGTCATATGCTTTTTGGAGGTCAAAGAAAACTGCAACTAAATGTTCCTTGTTGAGGAATGCATCCTGAATATGTGTTTCCAGCTGAACCAGATGGTTCAGTGTGGAACGGTTGGAGCGAAAACCACATTGAAAATTACTTATCAATGAGTTTTCCTCCAAAAACCAGGTTAGACGCTTGTTGATCATGCGTTCCATCAACTTGCACACACACCTAGTTAAGGCAATAGGCCTATAACCCGAGGCTGCGGTGCGTTGTTTACCTGGTTTCAGGATGGGAACAATAATAGCTTCTTTCCAGGAAGTGGGGAAAGAGTCCTCCAACCAAAGCCTGTTGAATACCGTCAGAAGGAAATTTCTTGCTCCAATGGGCAGATGACGAAGCATCTCATAGTGGATCTTGTCCACTCCAGGAGCTGTATTCTTAGAATCTCGAAGCGCCTGATCGAACTCCCGTTCAGTGAATGGAGAGTTGTATGGCTCGGTGTTATGACTTCGAAAAACTAGAGGTCGTCGTTCCTGACGTTCCTTCTCATGAAGGAAACGTGATGCATAATTTTCCGAGCTACACGCATAAGAAAACTGTGTGGGCAAGATATTAGCAATGTCTCCGGAATCTGTGTACAACGTCCCATCGTGCTCCAGAACGCTCAGAGGAGTAGATGCACCCCCTGGATGCGACGTACTTTGGTCCAAACGGCTTTCGACGAAGCCTGCTTCGTCAGAGAAGACACGTATTGGACCCAGCACGCCTTCTTACTGGCTCGAATGAGCCGACGGGCACGGACACGTTTAATGCGGAACTGCTCGAGGTTTGCGGCAGTGTGGTTCCTATTAAATCGATCTAGGGCATGATTGCGGTCTTTAATGGCTGCACTGATCTCCGCAGTGGAATGGAGGTGCGTGCAGCATCATGCACTCTTGACACAAATATATCTAAGGCGTCGATTGGTGGTAAAGTCGACGCTAGATCGACTTCAAGGTCCACTGCACGCTCAAATGCAACCCAGTCGGCCCGACTGAGATGCCAGTGAGGGTGTTGTTCATGTGATTGCTGAAGATGTTCGAAAGTTAGAAGCAGTGGGAAGTGATCACTCCCACAGAGATCAGGGTGAACGCTCCAAGATGTGGTAGGAGCAAGGCTGGGACTGAAGAAGGTCAAGTCCAACGCACAGTGTGTGCCTGAGGAAGGACTGAAATATGTGGGAGTCCCATCATTCAGCAACGTCAAACCTGATGCCTCACGGAATTGATCTATAATTTGACCCCGGGGCTCTGTACGAACGGAGCCCCACAAACGATGGTAGGAATTGAAATCGCCCAAAAGAACTACAGGAGACGGAAGATGTTCGAATATAGAAAGGAGGTCCTCAAGAGAGAATCGCTCCTCCCTTGTGATGTAGACACTGCAAACGGATATTGGCTGTGGTAGGTGGACCCGCACGGCGACAGCTTGGAGGGGGGTGGTGAGAAAGATTGGCGTTGAGTGGATGTTATCTCGAACACCGATTGCAACACCAGCGTGTGCACGACGACCCTCAGGAAGCTTGTCGGTGCGGTAAAGCGTGTACCCGTTCAAAATCACGGATTCATTTGGACGAAAAAGTGTCTCTTGGAGACATATGATGGCAGGGGCAAATTCAGATATAAGAATTTGCAGTTCCTCGAGATGCGTTCGGAAACCGTTAAGGTTCCACTGGAGACAATAAGTCATATCTGTAGGTAAGATTGTTACCTTTTAAGGCGTACTTTATTTCTAGGCCCTGTCACCTTGATAAATTCTTCATCCGCGGCTTCGTCCTGTATCATGTCCTCGGGTAAGGACACAGAGGGCGAAGGGGATGAAGGGGGAGTGTGGGCGGGTGCCTTCAGCGCCCGCCGGGCAGCTTTCAGCTGCGCTTTAAGTTTCAGGGTGGTCGATGCCGCCCTGACTGGAGCGCTACTGGATTTGAGAAAGTTTTCTTTTCTGTGTACCTGCTTGATCTTCTTCTCTGTGGAGCGAGGCGTGGTTGCTGGTTTCCTCGAAGCAGGGCGAGCCTCTACGGGAAGCATTGTAGTTTGAGTGGACACGTCGCTGGTTTCTACACCCACACTGCGGCGGGTAAGAGCAGCTGCAGCAACTGTAGCGAATGGCACAGGTAAACTGGTGCGTATACTTTCGCGGAGACGTTGTTTTGCTTCACCAGCGGAGATTTTCTCTATAACGACCAACTCTCTGATTTTCTTCTCTTGTTGGAAAGAGGGGCAGTCACGATGCCAGACTGGGTGTTCGCCTTTGCAATTAATGCATTTGGGACCAGAAGAACAAGGTTCGGTCCCATGATCAGGCAGACTACACTTACCACAAAGGGCGGTAGTGGCCTTGCAGGAAGGCTGAGTGTGCCCAAAGTGCTGGCATTTGAAACATCGCATCGGGTTAGGGATGTATTGTCGGACTTTTAGTCTCAAATATCCATCATGTACAATATCTGGGAGAGTGGTCGTTTGGAAGGTCAAAATAATGGAAGCAGTTGGAACAAGTTCTCCGGACTTTCGTGTCTTGATTAGCTGCACTGCGGTGACATGTTGGTCTGAGAGTGCTTCAAGGATCTCTTCCTCCTCAGCGTTTAGCAGATCCCAGTGGCGAATCACACCTTTACTACTGTTAAGTTGACGGTGAGGTTCAACATTAACAGGGAAGTCGCCCAAAGATCTTAGCTTTAAAAGGTTGTTTGTCTGGCGATCTGTGCTGGTGTGGATCAGTAGACTCCCGTTTCGCAGCTCTTTATTTCTGGTACGTCTGAACCAGCGGCGTAGTCTAGCTGTTTCTTGATAAGGAACGGTGACAAGTCCTTTAATGTAGCAGCTCCATGTTTCTTGGTTGTTGCAGATTCATCGGTACTCTCGGTCTTCTGCACAATACTAATCACAAGATAACGTGGCACAGTAGTGTGGTTGGTGATATAACCAGGACCACTTACAAGTGTAGAAAAGAAGAGGTTATTTGATTGAACAATCTGATTTGCCTACACTTAAAACAATGCCAAGAGGGGCTTATACCCCAATTCTTCAAGTGTGATATGCTCTTAATTTTAAGAAATTTTGAATTCTAGTGTAGAAAAGATGAACCCCCCTCAGACAGATTTGCCTACACTTAAAACAATGCCAAGTTCCCATATCATCTTATTGTTTATAGTGTGTTTTTCTGTCAAAATCCCAGGAATCTTGAATTCAAGTGTAGAAAAGATGAGCCTCCCCTCAGATTGATTCTGCCATGTGTATATTGATATAAAGCTCATAGCTCCTGGGTTCTGAGACCCAGTAGAGTATAGTGCCTAGCCCCATGATTTTTATTCTCTTGTAATCAAGAGGCTTCTGGGTTTGAGTCCTGATAAAATGTGAGGCCTCCTCTGATTGCAAAATGTTAATATTGTTGCTTTGTAAACAAGAGGCTCTGGGTTTGAGTCCTGATAAAATATGTAAGATTGAAATACATGTGGCAAAATAATATCTCCACACGTGAGATTTTGAGAATAATTACTGCTAGTTGATATACAACTGATAGCTCCCAGATCTGAAACCTGGTAAAAAGTGTTATACAACAGCATAAAAGAGCAAAATTATTTTATATTGGGGATCACCAGAGCCTAGTTACTGCTGTTGTTTGGGTATAAAAGCACCAGCTCAGCCACTCACTGCTGTTATAATTGTTTTGGCTACACTTGAAATTAAGCAAAAAATACTTATATTTTTATGCAGGCAAAACTGCCCGATCAATACAATAGGAGAGGAGTGGGCAAACATAATTAATTGCTTGCATGTTCTTCTAATATTTGATCAGTCCCATGTCTCGGCCAGCAATAAATCATGCATGGCTGACAGATTTTATATGCTTGCATGCATAAGATAAAATCTACACTGTGCCCCTTTCAGAGAAAATTTGCCATGCCAGCAGATATAATCTCCAATTTACTGGAAGAGTACAGAACTTCACTTTTGCATGTCCGAGCCAATTCATTTTGCCTTCTTCTGTTAATATGTGCCTGAGAGAGGTACAAGAATATTTATTGCATATTTTCAAAGTCCCACTTTGAAATGTATTTAGCTGATATAGAACTCATAACTCCTGGGTTCTGATGCTCAATAGAATGTGGACATAGTTCCATGGCTTTTATTGCCTTGTAATCAAGGGGCTTCTGTGTTTGAGTCGGCCCTCTAGAATTGCTCTGTGACTCTCTCATTTCTTACATCATAAACATATGATTTTTCACCTATGAGAATAACACTACATATGGTGTCATCAGGTAATGCCTCATGGAATTCACAGATAATTTTAATATTTGTCCTGTCATTAACCACAACTTGTTTTCTTTTTGAAGTATTGATGACAAACATGGGCCTCTGTGCTTTGAATTCATCTGGTGTGTAATACATGTCAGTATTGCCAGTAGTGACCCTTTTGTATGATGAAAATGCATCATATAATTTGAGGAAATCATCCTTGGACATGTTTAAATTATAATTTTCTCTAGGAAAGACCTCATTTCTGCCATTTTTAAGATATATGTTCTTGATGTTGCAGTTATCAAATTTACTTGAATTTTTTTCCTGATTATTGTGTCTTCCAGTCTGAAACAGTACCACCACAAAATCTGGCATGTCATATTGTATACTCGAGAATGAATTTGTAGCATCAAACTCATAATAGGTACCAGATGCGGGCTTCTGTACACATTGATATGTATAAAATTGTAGAGGAATCTGTGGATTTTTTATTATATCTGCTTTGTATTTAAGAGCATAACTGGCCTCATATTCAACAACAGGGATTCTTAGCTCCATAGTCTGAATAAAGCATTTGCCTGCATCTGGTAGGGTATTAGGCAGAGCTTCCCCTGTAGAGTTTAATGTACTGTACCTCATCAAAGCATTGTTATCATTGGCAGCTCTTCTAAATGTAATTCTTAAACCACCCTTCCACATAATATCTTTGTAATCTGAGAAGAATCCTGGCAACAGGCGCATCGGGAACAGCACTGTGTGGCTTTTAGATATAATTTTATCACCAGCCTCAAATCCACCTATTTTGTAGTAAGAAGCCTCGGTTTTGGATAATTTTAATGTGGCCAAAGCTGTGGAGGTAATTCCGGGATAATCTATTCTGTTTATAACAACACCATGCTTTCTGATCTCAATTTCAGAGAACAGATAACTAACTAACTAACTCTCTAGCCTTCTTAAACCCGAAGGTTCATGGCTGCAGCAACACAGGCCTTCCATCTGTCCCTATCTTGAGCAAGATCTATATACTCTTTTCCATCCCTACCGATTTCCCTTAGGTCCATCTCGACGTTGTCCCTCCATCTTCGTCTTGGCCTTCCTACTGGTCTCTTACCATCAGGTTTCCCAACAAGAATCCTGTAAACTCCTCTTTCCTCTCCCATTCGTGCCACATGGCCTGCCCACCTAAGTCTTCTTGATTTAATTATTCTAATAATGTCTGGACATGAATACAAAATATGTAGTTCTAAATTATGTAACCTTCTACACTCACCTGTCTCCTCATCCCTTTTAGGTCCAAATATTTTCCTAAGGATCCTATTTTCAAATACTCTCAATTTGTGTTCCTCTTTTAATGTAAGGGACCAAGTTTCACACCCATATAATACTACAGGCAATATTACTGTTTTGTATATTTTAACTTTTAGTTTCTTAGATATTAAACGAGAAGACAAAAGTTTATGAAGAGAGAAGTAACATGCATTTCCTGAATTAAGCCTACTTTTTATTTCCTCTTTAATATAATTTTC
Source organism: Lepisma saccharinum (assembly GCF_977018435.1). Taxonomy (NCBI): domain Eukaryota; kingdom Metazoa; phylum Arthropoda; class Insecta; order Zygentoma; family Lepismatidae; genus Lepisma; species Lepisma saccharinum. The sequence goes on from NW_028142937.1 coordinate 892,645, forward strand.
ATTTGTTAATATTACTCCTAAGTATTTGAATTTGGAAACTGTTTCAAACGATTTGTTATCAATAATTAGATTTTGATTATTACCTAACACTTGGTTTCGGCCTGTAAGCATATATTTAGTTTTCTGTTTGTTAACTTCCAAACCTATCTCTTTAGCAGTTTTGAAACATATTTTAGCATTATTCTTAATTGTATTCACATCATCCCCCAGGAAGTCTACATCATCTGCATATGCTAACAACTGAGTCACACCATTTAATTTTAGTCCTTCTTTAGTTTCGTTTACCTTCCTAACAGCATATTCTAAGGCAAAATTAAAGAGCAATGGAGATAATGCATCTCCTTGTTTTAACCCATCATGAATTGTAAATTTGTCAGACATATTAATACCTACACGAATTTTACTTTCTGTTTCACTGGTGCATATTTTTATCATACTAACAAGCTTCTTAGGTATTCCAAACTCTACTAATATATTATATAATTTATCTCTTTTGACCGAATCATATGCTTTTTTGAAATCAATGAATAGCTGATGGACATTTTGATTATATTCCCACTTTTTCTCAAGTGTCTGTCTGATGTGAAAAATTTGATCTGTAGTTGATCTGTTACGTTTAAATCCACATTGATAATCACCTATAATTTCATTAGCATATGTGGTTAGTCTTGTTAAAAGAATGTTAGATAATATTTTATATGTTGTTGAGAGTAGAGAAATTCCACGGTAATTATTGCAGTTCATTTTATCACCTTTTTTAAACACAGGAACAATTATGGATTCTTTCCACTGTTGAGGGATTTCTTCTTTATTCCATATTAAACACATTAATTTATGAATTTGACATATTAATGAATTTCCACCATATTTAATTAACTCAGCTGGTATTAAATCAATGCCAGGTGCTTTGTTATTCTTTAGCCTTTTAATAGCATCTTTAACTTCAGTCAAGTTAGGTTCTGGAACTAAAGGTTCTGCTGTGTGGACTTCATTTACTTCTGATTTATCTCCTACATGGACATTTAAAAGGTCATTAAAGTAGTTCTTCCATCTATTTAGAATATCGCTTGGGTCAGCTAGAAAATCACCGTCTTTATCTTTTATCAAGTTTACTTTAGGTTGCCACCCCTTTCTAAACTCATTTACACCTTTATATAAATCTCTGATATTTTTATTTTTGCTGTTTATTTCAATTTCGTTAATTTTGCTTTTCAAGTAATCTCTTTTTTTACTTCTAAACGTGTGGTTAACTTCTCGCTTTATTCTATTATACTTGTTTAGATTTGTAACATCAGAGTTATTTAACCACCAAAGTCTAGCCTGATTTCTTATTTCTATTAGATTATGACATTCATTATCAAACCATGGCTTACTTTTTCTCGGTTTATGGTATCCTATACTTTCTTTAGCTGCTGATTCTATTGCATTACGTATGTGCTCCCAATTCTTATTTACGTCTGTTTCATTTATATTCTCATCATCATTTAAATCCTGCAAAACATCAAATCTATTTGACAGTTTAATTTGGTAGTCTTTCTTAATTCTTTCATCAGTAAACTTTCCTGTATCAAATTTTAGAACTTTTAGATTTTGTTGCTTATGATTTATCACTGAGAGTCTTTCTCTTAATTTAGCAATTACTAAATAATGGTCACTGGCACAGTCAGCACCTCTATGTGTACGAACGTCAATTATACTAGTATGCCTTCTCTTATCAATGAGAATATGATCTATCTGATTATGAGTTTTACCATCTGGAGAAGACCAGGTATATTTATGGATATCTTTATGTTTAAAAGTGGTACTTTTCACAATTAAATTCTTTGAGGTTGCAAAAGTAATCAATCTTATACCATTATCATTACTTAATTCATGAAGACTTTCTTTACCAATTGTGGGTTTAAATGTCTCTTCTTTGCCAATCTGTGCATTACAGTCACCTAACAGAATTTTCATATCATACTGAGAAAATTTATCAAAGACCTGTTCTAACTCTGTATAAAAATCATCTTTAGTATTATCATATTTATCTTCCGTTGGTGCATGTATGTTTATTAAAATAATTTTACACCACCTACCCTGTAAAACTGCATCAGAGAACAGATGCGGCACAAAATTGTCCACCAATCTTATATTTGAATTTGCCGGATAATCTGTACCATCGAGCTTTACAACATCAAATTTGATGTATAGATCTGCTCTGTGGGGGTGTATAAAGCCATCCCCTACATCAAGATCAACCTCAATCTCTGTGTTGGGTTGATTTAAATTTGCAAATGTCCTCCTGTTTGGGGGGAATGATTGTAGCTCATAACTCTCAATATTTTCCATTTTTTTTCTTGTATGTATTTTTATTTAAATATTAATTTCTATGATTGCAGTTGTTGTGGCTCCAGCAAAATCAACTAATTCTTCTTTTTCATTAGTGACCATCAATTCAATATTATCTATTCTATTATGACACACAGGAAAATATAATGTTGGGGATGGATTGTAGATGATTGGCTCCATAAATTCAGAGTTAGGCTTGAATGTTGCAATGATGCCAGTTTGTTTGTGAGTGCCTATGCCATTTTATTTGGTGATCATACCCTCTGCCACATTACAGTGAATATTCAGAGTCTCTATGGCTAAGAATTTGGGTATATTAATAGCAGTGTGTTTAATGGCCGGTTCAAGTTTTGTGTTGTTCTCAAAGCCTAACAGCTCTTCTATAGTACCCAGATCCACTGTTTCTGTAGCAGATACAATCTCTACTCTGTGAGTGACAGAATTTTGACTAAACACTACACCTCTGGGTAATTGAGCATTTAGAGTGGATAGATTATATTGCCCTGGAGTGATGACAATTTTTTGATCCCCAACTGCAATTTTGTTGTTGTGGTGTGTAATATTAGGGATCAAGTACATGCCATAAAATTCTCTGAGAGGTATTGTTTTGGGATATACTATGTCATCATGTAATCTCAGTTTCAATATTGAATTTTGGCTGGTGAGATGGAATACCCCCATGATGTTTCAGATACCACAAGGCTTTTTGAAAATCTTCAATTGATGGTGTATTTATTTGAGACATATATCTAAGAACAGATAAACACAAATGTCCGCAATTAACATCTTTGAAATTTTGAACACGGGCATTATTGTAATAAAGATTAGCTGAATTTAGATATTTTATTAAATTTTCAGGTGGAACACCTCCAAATGAATCAAACACAAATGCCTCATTTTTTAAATATTTAAGATAACAGATCCAGTGAGTGCCCTGATTTTTGTACTTATCCAAATTAACAATGCCACACTCTTTGTTGAGTGGTTGTTCTGGCAAAGAATCAGACATGTACACACCTCTAAAATGTTTGATGCCCAGTGGCTTGATTAAAGCTTCAATATCTTGGTTTGTAAGCGGCTCTTGTTTTTTTTAAAACTTATTCATGGCTCTCTTAACACCTTTGCCTTGTTTCTCAATGGCCAGGTTATGGCGCTTCAATTCATCTAATTCTGCCTTATTCTTCTTGGCATCTATTACTGTTTTTGCTATGGCAGCTGATCCCCCAGCCAAGCTCCCAACAGCCCCAAGTGCTGCTAAGATGGCCGGGATAGTAAATATAAATCCCCCCACATGTGATTTTTTTCTAGATTGTTGTAATTTTTTTAATTGGGGGGTACTAAGCAACAATTTCATACCATGGCCCTTTGCAAGACACGAATTTTTTTTCTTGCGCTGCTTTTTGGTTAAAAGGCTATCAATAGTTTTAAGAGATTTAAGACCTGCATAAGGTATTTGATACATAACACCCTTGGCCTTCATTGTAGGTTTATTATATACATATTCACAACCTCCACCCCAGTTTTTGTTTGGTGCTCATAGCTATGGTGGTCCCCAATGCTGCTATTTTTTCACTTAAAGAAGCATCTTTGCTTACAAATCTACCAAATGCAGCCTCTTCTAATTTCTTGTTTGCAACATGTCTCTTGTCAAGATCAGAATGTGTGTTATATGCTATGTCATGGTCTCTACAAGCAGCATCTAGGGGATTAACACCAGGATCACCTCTGTTTAATCTAAGGTCCAATTTTGTGCCTGGACCACAATACTGATAGCCTGGAATATGTAGTTCAAATGGCAGCTTGTTTATAATGTTATTAACAAGCCCCCGACCCTCAGAAATATTCCAAAATTTAGGTGGTAGAGTATTAATAATTTTTAAAAGATATCCAATCCCCTTAGTGTCATTCACTATAAAATTAGACAATTTGGTGCTTATCATGTCCATAATTCCAAACTTTTCATTGTAAAAATTGTGGTTGCAAGCATTTTCCTCCCCATCTATCACCAATAACCTATCTACAAGTTTCCTGACATCATCAACCCAGACAAATTCTTTAGGCAGGGTGTTGTATTGTTTGATTCCACTGCCAGTCTTGATCTGTGACCATATGGGCTTGATTAAATTGTTGTATTTTGCTCCACTGCTAGACTTGACTCTTTTTTTGTGTGGGATCATTGTTCTGGTATAGAGCATCTGATTTTATTAATATTTCTTTGTAATATTCATAATCTTGATCTGTATAGCTGCCAGGTCTCTTCCTAGTCATCAGTTCCCACAATCCAGGTGTTCCGGGATACTTAACAAAAGCACCTTTTTCTCCGAGACGAGATTCTGAATAAACAATCAGATCATCTCCCATAAATGTTACTCTGAAATTGCCAATTCTATGTATGATGATACCATCACGCTCTGTGTCAGCATATAAGCCAAAAACCTCATCTTTGTTGTCTTTAGGTGTGCTTAAATATTTTTGAGCAAGAAGACCCAATTCAATAGGATCCTGAGTAGCTTCAATTCTTCTAGGAGCAACAGGACTAGGTGTATGAATACTGGAAAGTGGGGTGAATGGATAATCTAATATGTTTCTTGCAGCTACAGGTACAAGCTCTGTGATCAAATTTTGATTTTGTTCTGTAACAGTTTTGATATTTTTACCTAATTCACTAATAGCATCAATAACAGGCTGCTCTGTTTGTTTGTGTTTTTCATAAATTCCTCGGTTCTCTGATTTCCATCCCTTAAATCTTTTTACAAGATAATCTCTTAATTTAAGATCATCAATGATTGGCCTTTTCATGGTTATTTATTTATGTTTCAATGTCTAGAAAATTGTTGATTTTATTTCTGTATTTGCCACTATTAGGTGTTCTTGTCATATCAATTGTGACAAACCCATAACTGTCCTGGTTCCAGCACCTACTGCAAAACTTGGAAAAATCATTGTAGCTCAAGTCCCCACCTACATATTCATCATGTATGTGTTTGAGGTTGGTATGATCTTGATGAAACACACATATAAAATTGCTGTTGTCTCGGATCAGCTGCTTGGGTATTTTTGAAAAAGTCTGTGCAAGGTAGAAGCAATCAATGTTTTTGTGCCGGCCCTGTGTAAAGAAATTCCTAACCTTGTTTTGATTATCCAGTATAATGTCATCAAACACAACAACAGAATTATCGAGACATTCATGGAGTGGCTTAACATCTGGTTCAAAAGTGGCAATATCCAATCCATCATATAGCTTCATCAGCTGCTGATATTTTAATTGTTCCAAGCTCTTAGAGAAGAAATACAAGTGCCTGTTTTTCCAGTCTAACCAGTTGGGTGCCAATAAAAAATTATCAATCATTAGTGTAGTTTTACCACAAGCCGATGGCCCAACAATAAGACACCTAATATTATCAGGCAGCAATTTTCCATTTCTCTTATTCTGCTGTTCAGGTTCTGGCAGCCTTTTTATAACATCCCAGGTGTTCATATTATTATTTTGTTTGCATCGATCCAGCTGTGTTCTGGAAGTCCTAGCCATTTGACAAGTAACTTGTTGCCTTTTCTGCGGATGATTTTTTCTATGAGATATGTGTCAGGCTGTTTAGTTTTGCTGAGCTCTTGTTCATAGAACCGGCCTTTGAGAATTTCTCCTCGGTGGTCTTTTATTATATATGTGGTAAAGGTCCCAGGTTTAACCTGAACCACTGTAAATAATTCAGTGCTCCAGTTTCTTGTAAAGCCTCTTTTGAATAAGTGCTTATATTTGCTGATTCTTACTTGATCACCCACCCTGTATTTGGCTTTCATTTTTGTTGGCTGATATCTAGGATAATAAACAGTACTGATCAATTTTTGCTCTTCAGATGAAGTTACTTCAGAGGGTTTCATGTTGATTGTGGAATGGACAGAGTTGTTATATTTATGTAGAAGTTCTGGAAGAATATTAACCCATTTATAATTACCTTGAAGTGTAAATTGTTTATACATAAGATTTTTTAGGGTTTTGTTGAATCTCTCTACAATTGAGGCCTTGAGATCACTGTAACTCGAATAATGTTGTATTGACTGGCTTTTAATAAATTGTTGAAACACTGAATTATAAAATTCTTTGCCATTATCTGTTTGCAAATAGCGCGGTGATCTTCCACTCTGATTGATGATTGTTCTGATGGCTTCTGTAACACATTTTCCAGTCTTGGATTTGAGTGGCACAGCCCAGGCAAATTTTGAAAATGTATCTATGATAGTGAGTAGATATTTGTAGCCCTTGTTGATTTTGTCTAAGTTTTTCAGCTGTCCACTTGCCATTTCAATCAAGTCGCTCTGCCATAAATCATCTATGCCTTTTGTGACTACTGGGAGTCTCTTAAAATTATGTCTGGCTTGTCTGTGTAATTCATCAACAATAATTTGTCTAGACATAATATGTAAACAAGAATATTGCAACTATGGGGTGTTCAGCAGCTGATACTACAGGATTTTCTAAATATAATTTGTCCCCTATTTGTATTTTAAATTCCAGAGAGCCATCATCTTCAGCATAAGATGTTTCTAATGTATTGGGGTCTGTAAAATCCTCTAATTCTACACTGGTGATTTTCACTTTGTTATCAGCATTTGTTATTGATAAGGTAGGGTAGTGGTGTGCCTGTGGCTGTAGCCAATATTTGATCTTGATTGGTCTAAGTGTGCCCCCAACAAAAAACTGGTAATAAAATTGTGCAGGGGACAGCATATATATTTTGCCACCTGGTGTAAATGGAGAATCATATTCTTTGTTGGGGATGCTGTACAATTCAAGAATTACTGTATGTTTAGGATTTTCAATTATGCCTGTTATTTCTTTTTCTGCTGTAAGCAATCTGTTTGTTACAGATTCAAGGTGCTCATTGATGGTCCTAACAATCTCATCGTGCCCCGGCTTGATTCTTATGTGCACAGCAATTTTCTTGTATTGTTGCACAATTTCTTGTAGCTGGGTGTCAAAAACAGACAGACCATTTGCTTCATTGGATTCCATGGTTCCTAGCTGTTGCTTGATATTGGCTACAATTTGCTGTAAATTTTCAACTACTGCCAATTTTGAATTTTGAGCAGTAAGATCATGGACCTGTCTTCTGATATCCTCAAACAGGGCATGCAGTTCATTAATATGTTGATTGGTTGGAAGAGTGGCCACTGTCTGAGTGAGTTGTTTGATCTCTGTCTGGATATTCTTGATATCTTCTGATTTCAATATGCGATTCACTGCTCTCTTAATATTTTTAAGTTCCTGTGATGTAGGCAGATTTGATACTGTATTTTGCAAAAATTCAAGTGCTAATTTCACATTGTTTAATTCAGAAGCATCAGCCACATTTTGCATAGCATTTTGGAGCAGGGCTATATCTGCCTGAGTGGGTGTGGATTGTTGTAAAATTTCAAGCTTTGTTTGGATATCATCAATCAAGTGATGAAAATGAGATAGCTCAGATTCAGTGTTGAGGTTTTCAAGTTTTGTGATTTGTTGCTGGACACTGACAAGTGTGTCTACAATACCGGGCAGGCGGGATTCTAGAGATTCTTGTACATTTGTCAAATCACTTTGCACTGCTGCTATTGTACCCTCAAGATGGGTTATGGTACTTTGAATTTTTCCAAAATCTTCATATGTTTCAAGTTGCAGCTTGATGTTTGCAACACTCCGAGTTATAGCACTCAAAGCATCAGAAGATGGCAAGTTGTTCATAAAATTTTCAAGTGTCTCAATTTTTTCTTTAACCTCGGCTATGGCATTGTTCAAGGGGTCCAGATTAGGTATCTGTAATGATTGAATCTGTTGTTTTAGAGTGGAAATCACTAGATCAAAATCTTCTTGTGATTTTATGCTTTTGACAATTGTTTGGAGCTGTGTCTGGACATTATTTATCTGCTCTTCCAATTGTTGTTTGAATTGCTCAGAGTTGGTGGCCTGGGTCTTAAATTTGGCTTGAAGAGCTGCTACAGCTTCTTCTAAACTTTGAAAATTATCCAATGTGGCCAAATCAGTATATTTCTGAAGCAGCAATTTGAGTTCTGAGTCAATTTTAAGAAGAGGGTCCATGCATTGTGATTGCAAATTTGTAATTTCTAATTGAAGACTGGCATTGAGTGTAGTTTGTAAAGCTTGTAAATCACTTCTTAATTTCTTGACTCTGACATCAAGCATCAGAATCTCATCACTGTGATCTTCATGTCTTGTATGGCCAAATATATCATTAGGCATTTTTGTTTTAGCGGTTATTTATTATTGAATATCTAATTCATAATTCTATAAAATAGGGTATAAGCTTGTCATAGGATCCCGGGACCTCAATATATAAGCAGTCACCAGCAGAAACAGTATAAACAGTGCCAGAAACCATGTTTGAGTGCTAAATTCTATAGATATTTCTCCCTATTGAAATTTTGACATCACCCTCAGGGGTTGTAATAAATTGCAATTGACCACCTACAGGTAATTGGTAATGATTTAAATTATTGTTAAATATGTACAATGTTTTACCTGTTTCATCATCAATATCTGTAAGTATGCTGTTCAGATGAATAATTAACAAAGCACTCAGTTTAGATATTATATCAGAAGAGGGTTGTAGTGTTGGCAGCTCCATAACAGCCTGTTTTTTGAACCCAAATAAGTTCATAGGCATGTTTATTTATTTCAAATCATGCTCTGTGATTGGGCATTGATTACCACTTCTCAAATAACAATGACCCCATGGTAAAGTATGTATGCCACATGATAAAATGCATCTCTTATCATCATGTGTGTCCAGAGCCACTTTTCTTACAATATTTGTAGTCAACAAATGATCCACACTCTCAATTCTATTTTCTGATGTTCTTATTAAATTCTGGGTCTTGAGGCAATTTTTGTAATCTTCAAATTCAAGCTCTTTGTCTACAGTCATTCTGCCAATGCCCTTGGCCTTTTTGGCAACAGCACCACTACATGTTTCAAAGCTATACATCTTGGCTCTTAACCCAGCAAATGCCACAATAACATCACCAAGTGTCTCATCTTTTAACTTGCCAGGCACCTTTTTGTTGTGGGGTTGAATCTTTGTATGTTCACTGGTATCAAAATATTCAAGCAATTCAGGCTGGGACATATCTTGATAAACATCTTCTGTTTGAATATCAAGAACAAAACTATCTGTGTCCATGTACATCAATTTTACACAATCACCATAAAAAGGTTTCAATACATCATAATACAATTTTAACATGTGTAATTTGCCCAATTCGAATATTACAGCCCCTACATAAATAGGTTTATCAAACTTAATCTTTGTTTTTTCATGTTGAAAAGTGCCATATTTTCATCATAAATTCTTCTATAATTGAAATTAGGCTTTGCAACCAATTTTTTGCTCAGGCTGGGGTCAGTAATTATTTTAACATCGGTATGTTTTCTGACATTTTCAATAGTTTTGCCATACACAGAATTGACCATCAATTTAAACAAGGCCTTATCAAATTGGCCTATTGCAGATGTTCGAAGCTCTGTGTTTGTATTAATATATGGCTTCAACCATTTTAAGTGCCTGAACCTCAAAACTTTGCCAACTTTGCTCACTTGAACACCATGATGCATCAGGAACTGGAGGTTTTTGTAATATATGACATAACCCTGTTTTGGCTCCAGAGTCATCATCAATTTCTTTTGTTTAGAGCCAGGTGAGCACTTAACCTCAGGAATTGGGGGCAGATCAGAAAATGTGTTGTGTAAATCATCAGGAATTGTCAGATCAACCTCTAAGAAGAGGCCATAGTCACTGTCATCAAAATCCTTAAGATCTTCAATATTGAAATCTTCAACCCACTCAAGCCCTGCATATGGCAGTTTATCCATCATAGCATAACCATAGAGGCTGTTTGCATCTACATACAGTATATAATTTGATGGCAGTGCTGGATCATAATCAGGAATATATTTGTTATTTGCTCTGGCATATCTCTGAGAGCATTGCACCATGCCTCCTCTTATACATTGCTCCATAAACAAGTACATATCTTGATCTTGGATCAGATCCAATTGCATTTCAATGTTTAAAAACATTGCAGACCATGCTAGCCCCGGAGCACTGTAAAAATACATTGGATCCAGGTTATAATTTTGCATGGAAGATTTTCTGAATGCCTGCAATATATCAGCTAAGAGGGTCACATCAAGTTTCAAATATGCCATGTGATAATCACCAAATGTCTGGCATTTTAAATTGTTCCACATCAATTGGGCATGGTGATAATCATCATCAGTGATTCCAGATCCTCTGATTTTGCTGTAAAATGCTTGTTGTGGTGGCAGAGCACACTCATCAAATTTAGAAAAATCTGTAACATAGTCATATGGATATACACCCTTCCGCCTAATTAATTTCAGGTCCTGATTTGGAAACAAAGCACATGTGATTTTGAATTGATCATCAGATAATTGAGTGGCCAGTGTAGCCAGGCTAGCCGATAAAATTCTGTATGAATCAAGAAATCTTAAGTGAATAGGAACACCATTAACTTTAATTATTTTGCTAATAGCAATATATTTCTCATTATTTTCTGCTAAAATATTTAAATTCTGCTTGTCAAACACATCGTACCTGATCAGATGATGGAAATCATAATTGGATGCACCATGGCAAAATATTGGGACAAATCTTGGTCTCTGGATCTTAATATTACAGCTATTACACAGAGCCATTTTGAATTTACCATCTGTATGAGAATGGTGATGTACCTTGATTTTTGTATCTGAAAATTCAGAATCACATACCGGGCATTTTTCTGCATTGTTGAAATCTTCAATCTGTTTCTCTGTTAAAGGCAACATAGGTTTTGTTTTTAATACGATATTAGATGCTATGTCATAGCACTCATTTTCTATTCTATGTGCAAATTTTTTGATGGCATCTGCTCCCATGTATGAATCTGTTTTACTAACAACACCATCCTGTACAATCACATAATAAAAGCTGGAAGGTTCATGTAATTGATATGCTGTAATTGAAGATTCCTCAGGGTCTGGGCTACAGAATGCAAGAGGTTTGAGATTTGATTCAAAATCACAGACTATATATGCTGGGTGTTCCAACAAGGCTTCAAACTTTTTGAATTTTGCATTTTCTCTTGGATTGGGCATTACCATATGAACAGGTTTTAGTTGCCACAGTATTTCAGATGCTCAATTAACTTGTTTTTAGCAATTTCTGCATTCTCTTCCCGAACCCCATTCACCATTTTTCTACCATCAAATACAGTTAAACATCTTCTGCACAACTTAAATATTCTATTAGATTTGTCTAGTTGTGTTCTCACTAAAGCTTCAAGATTATGTATCAGAGTGTAATGGTGTGTATCATTCCCTTCAATTAAGAGCAGATCAATCGGAACAGCAGAATCATCATCAAATGTACTGATTCTGAGAGGTGCTATCAAGCAATTGCCACGGCCAGTGGAACAAATAAATACATTAATAGATAATTGTTTACCATTAATATCCCTGGCTTTTTTTTTCAAATTTATCAATATTCTGAACAGACATTGGATATTCTAAGCCCTTCATTGCTTCATCGAAATTGTGTTCATATTGTTTATAATAAGTTATTCTCTCAGGATGCCTTGAAACTGGATACAAAGCAGCTAAAATACACCACAAAAAGCATTTCTCATCATTATTTTTTATATTAACCACGCCTTCTTTGTTTTTAATATTGGCAGGTAATGGCAAATATGTAGAACCTTGTAATGGGTTGAATTCAGAAATATTAACATATAACTTGTGTGGAGATCCGCATAGGCTCCATCCTGATTCTTTTGCAGCAAATTCATAGTGTTTAATATTCAATTGATCTATCAAACTGCTTATTATTTTGTCTGAATTTGAATTTGAATATACAGGTACAGTTTCTGTTATGTGGGGCTGTGTAAATTTTGTGCCATTTGGTTTCTTATATTGTGTAAACAATTTGAGGGACAGCTTATAAGAGCCATTTTGTGCATTTAGAATTGCCTGCACATCAGGATTTACACTGTTCAAAAAATTCTTAATACCGCATCTTGGCTCTGATACAAACCGGTAATCCCTTAATTGGCCATTAAAACTGCTATGGATGGGTTCATAGCGTGGCTGCTTTGCCGGTCTAGCATTAACAGGTGTTTCAAACTTTCTTTTCAGACCAGATGTAGATGGTTGTGAGGGCAATGTTGATGACTGTACATAGGAATTACACTTATGCCATTTGTAATATGCCTTGCTTAATATTTTTTGGCATCTTGGACACATTTTTGTGGTTTTTCTGCATTTCTTACGGTCACAAATATGGCAATGCCTAGCCCAATTAGAACTAGATATATTTTTATTACACTGATTGCAATATTTTTGATTTGGCATTTTTGTTGTTTATTTATATAAAATGTCTTTGTCCAAAAAAACAGAACTATGGACAATATGTCAAAACAATTATAACAGCAGTGAGTGGCTGAGCTGGTGCTTTTATACCCAAACAACAGCAATAACCAGGCTCTGGTGATCCCCAATATAAAATAATTTTGTTCTTTTATGCTGTTGTATAACACTTTTTACCAGGTTTCAGATCTGGGAGCTATCAGTTGTATATCAACTAGCAGTAATTATTCTCAAAATCTCACGTGTGGAGATATTATTTTGCCACATGTATTTCAATCTTACATATTTTATCAGGACTCAAACCCAGAGCCTCTTGTTTACAAAGCAACAATATTAACATTTTGCGAACAGAGGAGGCCTCACATTTTATCAGGACTCAAACCCAGAAGCCTCTTGATTACAAGAGAATAAAAATCATGGGGCTAGGCACTATACTCTACTGGGTCTCAGAACCCAGGAGCTATGAGCTTTATATCAATATACACATGGCAGAATCAATCTGAGGGGAGGCTCATCTTTTCTACACTTGAATTCAAGATTCCTGGGATTTTGACAGAAAAACACACTATAAACAATAAGATGATATGGGAACTTGGCATTGTTTTAAGTGTAGGCAAATCTGTCTGAGGGGGGTTCATCTTTTCTACACTAGAATTCAAAATTTCTTAAAATTAAGAGCATATCACACTTGAAGAATTGGGGTATAAGCCCCTCTTGGCATTGTTTTAAGTGTAGGCAAATCAGATTGTTCAATCAAATAACCTCTTCTTTTCTACACTTGTAAGTGGTCCTGGTTATATCACCAACCCCACTACTTGGCACGTTACTTGTCTTTTCCACTAATTGAAGCGGGCTCGAAGGCCGCGCTCGTTTAGGGGGTTTCCCCCCGTTTGAGTTGTTTTTTGTACCCATATACAAAAAGATTTATTGTGGAGGGTCCATAAATTGTCGCCTCGACGTGCCCTCTATGCCGAGGAAGGCCTACCCCCAATAATGGAGGCTACTCGAGGACCAAACCGAAATCCCCGAGGCCACGTTCGCGACTGCACCTACCCCTGCAGCCAACACTGTCCCATCGGCACGTGCAAATCACACCTTGGGATAGGGTTTTTTTGTCGAGGTTGTCTCCTCAAGCAGGACCCTTAGTTATAGGGAGGTCAAAGATATGGAGATGAATGACGTGATGGAATGGTGAAAACGTGAGATATGGATGTGAAGAATGAGTGAAATGATGAGATGAAAATGACCTCCCTACCTTAGTTTCTTAGAGGGAAGCCAAAGATATGGAGATGAATGACGTGATGAAATGGTGAAAAACGTGAAATATGGATGTGAAGAATGGGTGAAATGATGAGATGAAAATGGCCTCCCTACTAAGCCCCCTCGCCCCGTCAAGGCAGTCCTACATGGAGGGGCTAATATGACTTAAATTTTAGTTTTAAAACCTCATTTGATAAAAATAATTTTTGTAATAAACTTGATAATTAATATTCTTTAGTTTTACCTCAATGAACGCTGCAACCTCCTTTGGGTGCAATCCTTTTAATATACCAAGGCTAAATATCTTCAGAGGGTAGGGTTCTTTTTAGAAAGGAAACCAGACAGCAAACCTTCCAATGCAGACAGTTAAAAAGATTATAATATCTTTCTTTTTACAGGAAGATTATAGTTGAGAACACATGAGAAAATATTCATATACAAGTAATCGGACTTTTACACAAACTTCAATTGCTCTATTCTTGATTCAAAATTCCAGTTCTTATTCGTTGTCTTCACTTTCACATTCAAAATTGATCGCCTAATTTCCCTTTATACACTTGTGTGGGCTTCCTTCGGGATCTGGGTGTTGACTTGGACTTCTTTCTGGCCTAGGACTTCCTTCTGAGTATGGACTTCCTTCTGGATCGGGACTTCCTTCTGGATTTGAATTCTCATATGTCCATTGATCGAGGATCTTTAGATTTACTAATTGTCCTATCCTAGTAGATAAGTGCCGACTTTTTACCAAGTCCCAGAAAGATTATCTTAGTTTGTACTTTTATACTTCCAATAAACACGTCCTACTTAGTAACCCACTTGGGGCGTCGATTAGAACGCGCCACCAACTATACTGTTCTCGACCACAAGTGTAAACTTGGTGCTGCGGTTGACAAAGCGCTCCCAAGTCGGTGCAGCGATCGTGACACGCAGCCAAAAAGTGCTGTGGGTCGAGACTGGAAAGTGTCACCACTGATGTAATCGAAAATTCCATAAAGAGGATCGTAGTAAGCCAACAGATCTGAGATTTGTTAGGAGACACCCATTTATATTGGTATATTTCCTTCTTTAAATTTCTTCTCTATTTACATATGAGTACATTGTTAATTTCACAAGTATCTTTATTAATTAGTCATCTTCATATCTTTTATTTCTTCTTACATTGTATTTTATTATTGTTTATCTTTCTAATGAACGTTTACGGTTATTTACACTATCATTTATTTATAATACAGCGATCTTCTTTCTAGAAATATTCAGCAAAAAATGCAGGCTCAACCAAGACTCAAACCCGGGTCTCTGGCATACCGTGTCATTCCTCTAACCACTAAGCTATCGAGCCGGCCTGGCCTCACCTGATCACCCGAGTTCGAGTCCTGGTCGAGCCTGCATTTTTCGCTCAAAATTTCTACGTAGTACATCTCCTGTGTTGGCCTAATCTACAAACAATCGTCTTGTTTACAAGCCTCGTGCTACCGTTTCTGTTTCACTTTAGCAACTATTTACAAGTATTAGGACTATTGGGTACGTAACACAATGTTCCCCTCGTTGGTCATAAAAAAAATTCTTCGTGATATATGGAGATAGAGAAATTTTTCTTCTTCCTAATTTACACGTACGTACATCTGTATTTAAATATTCCCTCTAAATTTCTGCTTTATTTCATCTATTCTTTGATCTACATCAGTCTTCACATTGGATTCACAAAACTACCTATGTATACACAGCCCTCCTTTTCGCAAACTCTATTTAGCATTCGCATCATCTTCGCTTGGCTTCTATTTCTTTCCTTTCTTTTCAGGAACTGGCCCGTCATTACTCTTTTGTCTCTTCTAAGATGCTCTATTTCTATAGTTTCTGTAGCACTCAACTCTCTTCTTATCGACAAATATCAGTCTTTTTCTGTACATAACGAACATACATTAAGGAGGTCTATGCGCTTAATAAATCAATTCCTACGTTTCAATAGCACATTTTTCGCTTGTTTTGTCTCTACTTCGGGGACATCCTTGCGTGCATCATTTTCGATTTGGTTTGATTTGGTGTTTTTAAGTCCACTTTATGCACAGTAAGGCTAATCGGGACTGGACCTACAGTTTAAAGTGGGATCCGAACCACTATGTGCCTCCACCGGGTATCGAACCCGGGACCCCTTGATTACAAGGCATCGACGCTACCACTGCGCCATCGGGGAGGCCCCTGAGTGCATCATTTTCATCTCGTGTATCATTGACATATGCATTATAATTATCTTTCATTTTCACTATTCATTTCTATAACTCATATTATACTCTTCGTCTTATACACAAGATTCTCATTGTAAATGCATAATTCCATTACTCCGCTTCACAATTTCATTTTCATAGGAATACGTAGCATATTCATTTACATTAATTGTCTTCTCGCCCTCCTTTCGTTAACCTAGATCATGTCCAGCCTACTTCTCTCAAAACGTTGTTCCACCTTTGGAATTACACATCCAGTTTTTTGGTAAGGTTCAGTCGTCATTAAAACGTATTCCTTGGAGATTCATATTCCCATCAACAGTTCCTATGATATTACGTTCCCTTTTCTACGGCGATGACTAATCTTATGCTCATCATTGTCTGATGTCTGAAGTGAGCTGATGAGTCTCTTATCTGAATAATCTTTTGGCTGCTATTTAACTTCTAAATATGTAGTTTCTTCTTTAAACGAAATCTGTTTTATCTACAGGGGAAGTCAAAAGTCCAAGGACTTCCTTTTAATTCGTAAACGACTTGACGGAGGGCGATGAAATTTCGGATATGAGGAATTGGGTTGGGGGCTAGTGTCTATCATGGCGGCAATCTTGAAAGCCGCTATCTTGGAATTACATCCAGATTTTCAAATGGGAAGGGGACTTGTAGCATATCATTTTACATGTGCGTTTTCTTATAAATAAGAATATGCAGTTATTTTTTCCCTAACTTTATTTAGTGAGGATATTTTCACAGTTGAAGTTCCCATTTGGCATAATGTAATGGGTTGATATTTATTTGTTCTAGGTGATCGAACATGGCTCTAACCCTCCAAAAACGGATCGAAATTATTGTTATAAATGAGGGGCGCAGTGTCAGGGTCATTGCAGAAGATTCAAATTCCCGGCATCCAGCGAGAGACGACATCTCATATAACACAGTGTTGCGTGTAATGCAGAAGTTTAAGCAGACGGGATCCATGTGCGACAGAGAACGTAGTGGACGACCGAGAACAGCTACCGACGAAGAAACAGCAACGGCAATCGTGGCATCCTTGGTCGAGAGCCCGAAACGCAGTACCCGGCGTTTGGCTTCAGTGTCAGGAGTCAGTCACAGATCCATACTCCGTATGTTGCATACTAACAAGTGGCATGCCTACAAAATTCAGATGCAGCAGTTCTTAACTGAGGATGACCCAGACAGGCGGTTACAGTTTGCAGACTAGTTTTGGCTCGTTGCAACGAGGATCCGCAGTTCCCGAAAAGTGTTCTGTTTAGCGATGAGGCCATATTCTTCTTGAACGGTGAGGTAAATAAGCAGAATCATCGTTATTGTTTAGATACCTACCCATAGTGAACAGATCCTCGTAAGGAAGTCGGTGCGCAAAGATAATGGTGTGGTGTGGGATATGGGACACCCGAATTGTGTTACCTGTCTTCATCCATGGCAACCTGAATAAGGAGAGGTATCTGAATATTCTCCACGAAGATGTGTTCCCTTCACTGATGATCCCAGACGGTGAATTACCAGCCGATTTCCAACAGAACGGCGCGCCTCCGTACTACGCGTTATGTGTCAGGCAGTGGCTGGATGTACAGCTTCAGGGTCACTGGACTGGTAGAAGAACGCCCACTGAGTGGCTACCCCGTTCTCCGGACCTTACGCCTCTTGACTTTTACCTTTGGCGTCATCTTAGAGCCATAGTTTATCAAGAGAAAATCGCTGATCTCCGACATCTCCAGCACCGGATTAAACACGCATGTGACTCTGTCGACCCTGCAGTGTTATTGCGTGTCCAAGGGGACTGGCTGAAACGTCTTACGTTGTGTATAGCACAGAACGGGCAACGCATAGAGCACATCTAGTAGGATGTCAAATGCGAACTTTAACTGTGAAAATATCCTCACCAAATAAAGTTAGGGAAAAATAACTGCATATTCTTATTTCCGAGAAAACGCACATGTAAAATGATATGCTAAATGACCCTTTCCCATTTGAATATTTGGATGTAATTCCAAGATGGCGAATTTCAAGTTGGCCGCCATGATAGACACTCGCCCCACCTGCTGTGCTCCCACCCCAGTTACCCATATCAGAAATTTTATCGCCCTCCGTCAAGTCGATTTCGAATTAAAAGGGTGTCCTGGGACTTTTGACTCACCCTGTATATTAGATTCTTTGATTAACTATAATTTCTTCTATTTACATAGAGAATACTTCTATTTATAGTTTGACGATATTACTACATTTTCATCTGTTTGCCATTCTATCTTGTGAGTTTCGGTGATCTTCTTCCTGCAATCTTTCCGAAAACCTTCCCTCAGCGTTAAAGTTGCAATAAGTCAAATAAGTCACTGGAAAGACATGTGTGGTTGCATCTTGATACGCCTAGTTTATTTTGGCCATATGTTATATTTTATATGTTTTCTGTTAATTTCACAGAAATCTGTTTGATTTATTTGTTAGTTTCAATATTGTTTTCCGTGTTGATTTAAATTTGTAATTTTTGCTGGATATTTGTTACACGCAATATCGGAAGCGGAAGTCATTTCCGGTTTATAAACCCTAGTAGAACTGTCCAATCTTTTATTGATTCGGTAGCCAGGACAGTGCGTAAAAAGACGAAAAGTAAGTTGAGTTGCGTGATATCATGTTAAATTTGTGAAAAAACACTGTTATATAGGAAAATCAGCAGCTTAATTGAAATGTGAATGTATTTGTGAGTATAGCTGTTATATTTTGAAGTGATTGTTTAAAGGTAAAATGTGTCATCAAATGTGTAAAATCGCAAGAAGCTATTTCTTTTTCAAATCGTTACATCCTGACAATGCTCATTGTAGCATAACATTAAGGAGAGTCTCATAACTCCGCCGCACAAGGAGATTGGGTAGCTACCGTGACGTAGTGATCCAGTGGGGAACACCAAAAAGGAACGTCACAATTTATAAATAAATAATAAGCCGTCGTTCGACAGCCCTGGAAGGGCCTTGGCCTATTTCCCGACTGCCAGTCTCCCTCCCGCACTCCTACCTAGAGGTGTGGAGATCTTTAACCAGTATTGGGGTGATGTGAGGTCAGCACGTCGAACCCACAACCGTTATAGGGGATATCCGTAAAGAATAATTATATTCATGTGGTAAGGAGTCGTTGTCATTTAACAAACTTTATTGATTCATTCAGGTTGTAAAAAGACCTGCACGAGACAAACAGAACACATTAAAAAGTCAGAACAAACAAACTAAAAACCTCCTTACAGACGGTGAAAGAGTCCAGCTCTTCGTAAAAAACTAAAAACATTTGATAAAATGCTGCTGTCATCACCCAACAGGGATGACAAACAGCCGGAAAGGTTAAAAGTCTGCCGGAGGTAAGCAAGATCGACACATTCAACGACAATGTGTCTAATGCTTAAAATAACATTACAAACACGACATAACGGAGGGTCCAGACCTTGTAGCAAGTGACTATGCGTAAGACGGCTGTGTCCTAGACGCATGCGGGTTAGAATGACTTCTTTTCGCCGAGAGGGACGGGACGAGGAACACCAAGCACCTGTGGTGGGCTTAATAGCGTGAAGCTTGTTCCCCGTTTCCGTATCCCACTCGGCCTGCCAAGTGTTAAGAAGGCAACAACGGAACATATTCTGCAGGTCGCTAGCTGGCAAAAGGTGGACGAGAACATCGCCATCTGCATCAGCAGACTTGGCGACAGCGTCAGCTGCTTCGTTCTCCTGAATGCTAGGGTCCCAACAGATGTGTACATCCGCACTGGCTGATAAGGACACAAGCCGTCTAAATATGCGTTGCGCTACAGGATGCCGGGAATACGGCGAATCCAGAGACTGCAACACGCTGGTCAATCACTGCACACAAGGACTTTCTTCAGACCATTGACGTCTGCAAAGTCCAGTGCCTTTAGAATTGCGTACAACTCTGCCGTATAGATGGAACACGCAGGATGAAGCGAGTAACTGGAACTTTGAGAGTCTAGGACGGAGGCGCAACCAACTGATTCCACTGCCTTGGACCCATCCGTGTAAAACACATTAAAATTGGGGTGCTTCGCACGAAGTTCTAAAAACCGTTGCTGGTATACAACCATTGGTGTTTCTGCTTTTGGAAGAGCAGTCAGAGAAAAATCGATAGAAGGTGCAGGAAACTCCCACGTAGGGAGAGGCGGAATGAGTGGAGAGACGCCAGGAAGATCACTGTCAACACCAAAGGCTGACAGTATCTCGTCCGCACGAACACCAAATGGTCTAGCGACACTAGGGTGGAGCCGATACCTTTCCAGCCTATCCTCGTCTGAGATGGTGTGAAATGAAGGATGTGAAGGCATCGAGCGAAGATGGAGGAAGTAGTTCACTACCAGCCGCTGTCTTCGCAGAGAAAGCGACGGCTCAGATGCCTCTACATGCAAACTGGTGACTGGACTGGTCCGAAAGGCACCAGAGCAAACACGTATACCAGCATGGTGGACGGTGTCTAGGATGCGAAGTCCAGATGGGCGGGCAGAAGAATACACAACACATCCATAATCAAGCTTCGACCTGATGAGTGCACGGTACAGGTGAAGCAGTACCGTCCTGTTAGCACCCCAGGAAGTATGAGATAAAACACGTAGAAGGTTGAGAACTCGAAGACAAGAGAACTTTAACTGGCGAAGGTGAGGCAGCCATGTTAATTTCTTATCGAAAACGAGGCCCAGGAAGCGGACCTCATTCACGAAGCACAGGGGAGATTTCCCCATGTACAGGTCAGGATCTAAATGACATGTACGTTGACGACAAAAGTGAACACACACGTATTTCTCGGATGAGAAGGTGAAACCTGTTTGGGAGGACCACTCAACCAAACGGTTTATCGTCAGTGGAGTTGACGAGAATCTGACGCGAGATTCCGTGAGCGACAAAAGATCGTGAGGTCGTCTACATACAGAAGACCATGTACAGGGGCAACAATGCTTGCCATAACACTGTTCACTGCTATGGCAAACAGAGTCACACTTAATACGCTGCCCTGCGGGACACCGTTCTCTTGTTCGTGAAGATCCGAGAAGGAGTTCACAACACGTACGCGGAAAAAACGATCTGATAGTTTTGAATGAAGTACGCCATATGGCCACGGACGCCCCAAGAATGGAGCTGCTTTATGATGCCAAAGCGCCACGTTGTGTCATATCCTTTTTGGAGGTCAAAGAAAACTGCAACTAAATGTTCCTTGTTGAGGAATGCATCCTGAATATGTGTTTCCAGCTGAACCAGATGGTCCAGTGTGGAACGGTTGGAGCGAAAACCACATTGAAAATTACTTATTAATGAGTTTTCCTCCAAAAACCAGGTGAGACGCTTGTTGATCATGCGTTCCATCAACTTGCACACACAGCTAGTTAAGGCAATAGGCCTATAACTCGAGGCTGCGGTGCGTTGTTTACCTTGTTTCAGGATGGGAACAATAATAGCTTCTTTCCAGGAAGTGGGGAAAGAGTCCTCCAACCAAAGCCTGTTGAATTCCGTCAAAAGGAAATTTCTTGCTCCAATGGGCAGATGACGAAGCATCTCATAGTGGATCATGTCCACTCCATGAGCTGTATTCTTAGAATTTAGAAGCTCCTGATCGAACTCCCGTTCAGTGAATGGAGAGTTGTATGGCTCGGTGTTATGACTTCGAAAAACTAGAGGGCGTCGTTCCTGACGGTGCTTCTCACGGCGGAAAGGTGGCTCATAATTTTCAGAGCTAGACGCATCAGAAAACTGCGTGGCCAAGATATCAGCTATGTCTCCGGAATCTGTGTACAACGTCCCATCGTGCTCTAGAGCACTCAGAGGAGTAGATTTACCCTCCTGGATGCGACGTTCTTTGGTCCAAACGGCTTTCGACGAAGCCTGCTTCGTCAGAGAAGACACGTATTGGACCTAGCACGCCTTCGTACTGGCTCGAATGAGCCGACGGGCACGGGCACGTTTAATGCGGAACTGCTCAAGGTTTGCGGAAGTGCGGTTCCTATTGAATCGATCTAGGGCATGATTGCGGTCCTTGATGGCTGCACCGATCTCCGCAGTCCACCAGGGGACTGGGCGTCGCCTCGCAGGTCCAATGGGATGTGGAATGGAGGTGCGTGCAGCATCATGCACTCGTGACACAAATATATCTAAGGCGTAGATGGCTGGCAAAGTCGACGCTAGATCGACTTCAAGGTCCACTGCACGCTCGAAAGCAACCCAGTCGGCCCGACTGAGATGCCAGTGAGGGTGTTGTTCACGTGATTGCTGAAGATGTTCGATAGTTAGAAGGAGTGGGAAGTGATCACTCCCACAGAGATCAGGGTGAAGGCTCCAAGATGTGGTAGGAGCAAGGCTGGGACTGCAGAAGGACAAGTCCAACGCAGAGTATGTGCCTGAGGAAGGACTGAAATATGTAGGAGTCCCATCATTTAGCAACGTTAAAACTGATGCCTCACGGAATTGATCTACAATTTGACCCCGGGGCTCTGTACGAACGGAGCCCCTTAAACGATGGTACGAATTAAAATCGCCCAAAAGAACTACAGGAGACGGAAATTGTTCGAATATACAAAGGAGGTCCTCAAGAGAGAATCGCTCCTCCCTTGTGATGTAGATACAGCACACAGATATTGGCTGTGGTAGATGGACCCGCTGGGCGACAGCTTGGAGGGGTGTGGTGAGAAAGATTGGTGTTGAGTGTATGGTAACTCGAACACAGATTGCAACACCAGCGTGTGCACGACGACCCTCAGGAAGCTTGTCGGTGCGGTAAAGCGTGTATCCGTTTAGAATCACTGATTCATTTGGACGAAAATGTGTCTCTTGGAGACATATGATGGCAGGGTCAGTAGTCCAATTAAGCCGGTTGACCAACCTCTTGTGGTGAGCTGAAGTGGTGAGCTCGCCTTAATGGATTTCTCTCGTAAGGCATGAGCTCTATTTGATGGCGCAGTGTTGCTAGCTCCTTACTTGAAAAAATCACCAAGGTTTTTGGGGTAACCTAACCTAAAACAAGGAGCTGGCAACCTTTTTCTCGCAGTGTTACCAGCTTCTCACTCAAAAAAATCACCAAGGTTTTTGGGGTAACCTAACTTAAAGCAAGGAGCAGGCAATTTTTTTCTCGCAGTGTTGGCAACACTACACCCGAAAGTAAAGCTCGGTGGGGCTTGCTTTAATGGTTTGCTCTTGTAAGGCATAACCCCCCCCTATTTTCGGACACAGTATTACCAACATCTTACTCGAAAAAAATCACCAAGGTTTTTGGTCTAACGTAACCTAAAGCAAGGTTGCCAACCTACTGGTATTTTTGCCATAGCCTTTTACAAAAAAGAGAGAGAAGAGAGAGAGGGAAGAGTTAAACAGCCGACAGCCTACCTACAGCTTTTTTTTGTCTAACCTAACCTAAAGCAAGGGGCTGGCAATTTTGCTTGAGGCTTGAGTTACAGTGCATAAAGCAATTTTTGTCAACCTACATATACTAAACAAAGAGAGCCGGCACTGCCGTAAAAGAGAGATGGATGGATGGGAACACTACACGGGTTCAACGTCATCAAATAAAAATCGCCTTAATGGTTTTTTCTTGTAAGGCATGATCTCTATTTTCTCGCGGTGTTACCAACTCCTACCTACATTTTTTTTACTTGGCAAGGGGCTAGAGAGAGAGAAAAACTTATAGCTGACAACAGTAATGAGCGAATGCGCCATATCGTAATTTTCCAACTCCCGGGGGCCAATGTTTGTATATCGTAACCTTTGTAAACCTCTCTCTCTCGGGGGAACGATGTGCCACATACATACACACACACACACACACACACGCACGCACGCACGCACGCGCGCGCGCATATGTATTGTAACACAAACAAACAAACAAAATAATAATTGTTGTTTTTAGGATGCCTGGCCCCTATAACCTCGCCAGGGTGCGTGGTGCCCAACCAAAAATGTAAAAGTTTTCTAATGGCTGCGGTTATAGATTACCGCACCTCTGTAGAGTTTCACGTGTTTTTTTTTTTCCCCCAAACTTCCATGAAACCCTACAGAGGACCTCCGTAATGCATGCAACGTGTACTAACGACTCTAGTGTTATTTGATATAGAGTTTTATTGTGAGATAGATAAAAATAATTATGTTTATTATAATATTTTCTTGATGAAGATGGAGAATGTATGTGTGTGTTACAAATAAAGTTGCATGCTTATTTTTTAGTGTGTGTGTATATGTTTTTGATGTTTCGACAGCATCTGAAACGATAAAAAAAAATTTTATTGTTAATTTTCACGTGTAAAAACAACAACAAATTTTTTTGTGCAAATTTTCTGATTGTCTCGTGCTATAGTGCAAAAAAGATATTGTAGCTGATAGCTAATGAAATTGACATTTGTAACTGATCTGAACTAGTGAAATTCGTATTGTGCCATTGTAACTGATTGTGCTAGTACAGAAAATTTCTTATTGTGCAAGAAAATAGATGTTAAAAAACTTGTTAAAACTGCTCTGTGACCCTCTCGTTCTTCACGTCGTAGGCGAAGGACTTCTCTGCAATCAGGATGACACTGCATAGGGTATCCTCGGGCAAGGCATCGTGGAACTCGCAGACGACCTTGATGTTGGTTCGATCGTTGACCACAACCTTCTTTCTCTTAGATGTGTTGATGACGGTCATGGGTCTCCGTGCTTTGAACTCGCTGGGCGTGTAGTACATGTCCACGCTTCCCTCGGTTACGCGTTTGTAAGCCGAAAACGCTTCGTAAAGTTTGAGGTAATCGTTTTTGGTCACGTCGAGGTTGTAATTCTCGCGCGGGAACACTTCGTTCCTACCGTTCTTCAGATAAACGTTCTTGATCTTGCAGTCGTCGAACTTGCTGGAATCTTTTTCCTGATTCTTGTCCCTCCCGGTCTGAAAAAGCACTACGACGAAATCTGGCATGTCGAACTGTATGTTGTTGAACTGCGTCGTCACGTCGAATTCCATGTGACTTCCCGACGCCATCTTCTGCACGCACTGGTAACCGTGAAAGTGAATCGACACCTGCGGACTTTTCAAGATCTCCGCTTTGAACTTGAGGGCGTAGTTCGTTTCGTATTCCACCACCGGCATTCTTAATTCCATGCTCCGGATGACGCACTTGGCTGCTTCGGGTAAAGTGTTAACTATCGGTGTGGTGCCGTCCGGACCCAAAGTAGCGTATCGCATCAGTGCGTCGTTGTCGTTGGCCGCTCTTCGAAACGTAACGCGCAGTCCTCCCTTCCACATGATCTCCTTGTAGTCCGAGAAGAAACCAGGCAGCAGACGCATGGGAAAGAGCACCGTGTGACTTCTCGTCGATATTTTGGTCCCGGCTTCGAATCCCCCGGCCTGGTAGTACGCTGCGTTCGTTTTGGATAATTTCAACGTTCCCACTGCCGTCGACGTGATGCCTGGATAGTCTATTCTGTCGATGACGGTGTTGTGTTTCCTCACCTCCACCTGCGAGAACAGGTGAGGCACGAAGTTGTCTACGAGTATCAAGTTTGCTGCTGCAGGAAACGCGTCTCCGCTTTCCTTCTTTACCACGTCGAATTGAAGGTAGAGGTCCGCTCTGTGAGGATGAACGAACCCATCGCCTACGTCCACATCGTATTCGATCTCCCTGTTCGCCTCGTTGAGATTGGCGAACGTGCGACGGTTGGGAGGGAAAGATTGCAATTCGTAACTTTCGATTTGCTCCATTCTCACTATGTATGTTATTTATTATACGTTGATCTCCACGATGGCAGTAGTCGTTGCACCTGCGAAATCCACCACGTCTCCTTTCTCGTTCGTCACCACCAACTCTATGTCGTCTATGCGGTTGCGACATACTGGAAAATAGATCGGCGAAGAGGGCGTGTAGATGATCGGTTCCATGAACTCGGAACTTGGTTTGAAAGTGGCTATGATTCCCGTCTGCTTGTGACTTCCTAATAATCCGTCCGAAGATTTCGTGATCATACCTTCGGCCACGTTACAGTGTACGTTCAAAGTCTCTATGGCCAAAAATTTAGGAATGTTGGTTGCCACGTGCTTGATACCAGCTTCGAGTTTGGTGTCGTTCTCGAAACCTAAAAGTTCTCCCATGGTGCCCAGGTCCACGGTCTCCGTCGCCGACAGGATTTCCACTCTGTGCGTGACCGAATTTTGAGAAAGGTATGTGCCTTTGGGTAATTGAGCTTGCAAAGTGGAAAGATTGTATTGTCCTGGCGTGACGACGATGTGTTCGCTTCCGACGCTAATTTTGTTGTTGTGCTGCGTAACATTGGGTATGAGGTACATGCTGTAGAATGCACGCAGAGCCACGGATTTAGGATAGACGATGTCGTCGTGCAGCGTGAGTTTCAAGATCGAAGATTCGCTCGTGAGATGGAACACGCCCATCCTAGTGATGCTGTTTGAGGTTCCACAATGCTTTCTGGAAATCCTCGATCGTAGGGTTATTTATTTTAGAGAGAAAGGCGAGCACGGAGAGGCAGAGATGACCGCAGTTCACGTCTCCGAAATCTTGAATGCGTTCGTCGTTGTAGTATATAGAGGTTTTGTTCGTTTTCAGATAATGAATTAAATTTGCAGGTGGAACACCTCCGAAAGAATCGAAAACGAATGCTTTATCATCATTTTTGTGGTAACATATCCAATGCGTGCCTGGATTTTCTTGACCGTCCAAGTTGACTACTCCGCAATCTCTTCTTTTGACGGTTGAAGGTAACGAGTCGGACATGAAAACTCCTCTGAAGTGTTTGATTTGTAACGGTTCGATCAGAGATTCAATGTCTCGGTTGGTGAGTGCTTCTGTTTCTTTTTTTTAAACTTTTTCATCACGCCCATTCCCCTTCTTCTCCATGGCCAGGTTGTGACGTTTCTGTTCTTCCAACTCGGCCTTGTTTTTCTTTGAGTCGATGACGGTTTTCGCGATGGCGGCACTTCCGCCGGCCAAACTTCCAAAGGCCCCCAATGCTGCCAGGATGGCCGGGATGCTGAATATGAAACCTCCGATCTTTTGCTGTTTCCGCGAACGCTGCAATCTTTTCAATTGAGGTGTGCTGAGAAGTAATTTCATTCCGTGTCCTTTCGACAAGCAAGAACGTTTCTTCTCGCGTTGTTTCTTGGTGAGTAACCCATCGAGGGCACCTAGATTTTTTAGATTGGAGTATGGTATCTGGTACACGACACCCTTGGGCTTCATGTTGATGCTCTATGTGTTATTTTCACGGTATGTTATTTATATATATATTCTGAGATTTTTTCTTGTGTAGTTTTTTTACGGTATGTTATTTATATATTTTCAAGGCCTCGCAGTCGTTACACAAATTCTATTACGTGCTTTGTTTTCTTGCCAAGAAGTTCCTTTGTCCCCTTGTACACGATTCGAGTTTTGTTCTCGATTAAAATAGATAGCTTCTCGTCGGATAACATGTTAGCGTATCGATCTGGTAAAAATAGACTGTATTGTGCGTTGAGCAACAGGCGTACCTTGGGACCATACTGGGTAGAAACGATTGAACCGGAAGTTATCGTGTAAGGTTTGTCGACTTCCAATTCCTGAATTTTTACATACTCGACTGACAAATTTAGCATTTGTTTTAATGCTTGGAGATCACTCATTTTTTCGGTCGTCATATCAAAAAAAATTTCAGAGTGTTAGAGAGAAATTTAATTGTTTTTCACGATGTGTGTTATTTATATATACCGAAGATTATTTTTTTCACGATGTGTGTTATTTATATATCAAGTTTTTTTGACACGTATATATATTATTATTTTTTTAACACAGGAAGAAAGTCCGTGCTTCGGAAAACGCGAGGATCTGCGTAGTGATATCTTCCGTCTCCTGCATAGACTTGTACCAATCATCAGTATACCGTCTTCTTCCCTGCATTGCCTCGTGCAATTCATCGAACCTATCGTTCAATTTCTCCCCTGCAGCCGAAAGCAGAATGTTGAGATCACCGCACCTCAGGCCGCTGATCTCCCGAAGAAGGTCCTTGAGAACCATTTCACAAGGGATGCGAAATTCCGGCGTCGTTCTTGCTATGATTACAAGTTTATTAACATCTCCGTTTACTACTTTCTTGAATATTTTAGATAGTAGTTCGTGCGGCAAATCAGTTATGCAAGCCATGTTGTTTTTTTTACTGTATGTTATTTATATACCCCACCCCAATTTTTGTTTCGTGTTCATGGCGATGGTGGTGCCTAGTGCGGCGACCCGTTCACCCAGCGATGCGTCTCTGCTCACGAACCTTTCGAAAGCTGCGTGCTCTAACTTTCTGTCTGCTTCGTGACGTGCATTCAGATCCGTCTGCGTGGTGTTGTAGGCGATGTCGTGATCTTTGCATGCGGCGTCCAACGGATTCACACCCTTGTCTCCTCTCTCCAATCTTTTCTCGAGTTTGGTACCCGGTCCGCAGTACTGGTAGCCAGGTAGATGCATCTCGAAAGGTAACTTGTTGATGATGTCGTTCACGAGTCCCTTTCCTTCGGCCACGTTCCAAAATTTCGGAGGCAGCGTGTTGATGATTTTGATCAGGTAACCTATGCCCTTGTCGTCGTTCACGATGAAGTTGGAAAGTTTCGTGCTGATCATGTCCACGATGCCAACCTTCTCGTTGTAGAAATTACGGTTGCCTGCATTCTCTTCGCCGGCTATCACCAACAATCGGTCCACGAGTTTCCTAACGTCGTCCACCCAAACGAATTCTTTGGGTAGCGTGTTGTAGCGTTTGACGCCGCTGCCTGTTTTGACCTGGTTCCAAATCGGTTTGATGAGATTCCTGTACTTCTCGCCGCTGCTCGATTTCACCCTATTCTGCGAGGCGTCGTTGTTCTGGTACAAGGCATCCGTCATGATCAGAATTTCCTTGTAACTCTGGTAATCTTCGTCGGTGTAATCTTTCGGCTGCTTTTTGGCGACGAGTTCCCACAGTCCCACCGTACCCGGATACCTGTTCCAACTATCCTTGTCGCCTAAATTGACTTTAATGTCGTTGCCTTCGAAGGTCACCTTCGATTTCCCAATCTTCCACACCACACCGCCGCCTTCGCTGGTTTCCATGCTGGGATACAATCCGAACACTTCATCCTTGTCGAATTTCCCCGTGCTCAGGTAGTCTCGTGCCAAAGGTCCCAACTCGATTTTATCCGAAGACGACGACGTGCTGCCTATGGCTCGACGTCGTGCCGGTGCATCCTTCAGTTCGAACGGCGTCGAAGGAATGCTCGAAATGGGCGTGGGTACGGCGTAACTTTTAGCTGCGAGCGGTACGAGTTCATTAATCAAATTTTTATTTTGTTCCGTGACACTTTTAATTTCTTTACCTAGACTGCTGATGGCATCGATCACAGGTTGATCCTGACGTTTCTTCTCTTCGTAGAATCCGCGATTCTCGGATTTCCAACCTTTGAAGCGTTTCGCGAGGTAATCGCGAAGCTTGAGATTTTTGTCTTCGATTTTTCGTTTCGTCATGACGTTATTTATACACGTCGTTGCAACGTTTAGAAAGTCGTTGATTTTGTTTCTGTATTTTCCGTCGTTGGGTTTCCTCGTCATGTCGATCGTCGCGAATCCGAAATCGTCACCGTTCCAGCAAGTAGAGCAGCAGCGTTCCGAAAATTGATTGTAGTTCATGTCTCCGCCTACGTAGTCATCGTACGCGTGCTTGAGGTTGGTGTGATCTTGACGAAACAAACATATGAAATTAGCGTTGTCGCGTACTAACTGTTTTGGAATTTTGGAAAACGTTTGAGCTAGGTAGAAGCAACCATTCCTTTGTGACGACCTTGCGTGAAAAAGTTGCGAATTTCATTTTGATTTTCCAGGATGGCGTCGTCGAACACAACGACTGAATTTTCACGACAATCGTCGAGTGGTTTTATTTCCGAGGCAAACGTTGCAATGTCCAGACCATCGTACAGTTTCATCAGTTGCTGGTATTTGGATTGCTCCAAACTTTTCGAGAACACGTACAGGTGCCTGTTCTTCCAATCTAACCAATTCGGTGCGAGGAGAAAATTGTCCACGAGCAGTGTCGTTTTCCCACACCCCGAAGGACCTACGATCAGACAGCGGATGCTGTCGGGAAGCAACTTGCCGTTCTTTTTCTTCGTTTGACTTTCCGGATCCGGTAGACGCTTCACCACGTTCCACGTACTCACAAGATCACTTCGTTCGCGTCGATCCAACTTTTTTCCGGAAGTCCCAGCCATTTGACAAACAGTTTGTCACCTTTCCTACGCAATACTTTCTCGATGAGGTACGTGTCGGGGTGTTTCGTTTTAGAGAGTTCCTCTTCGTAAAATCTTCCTTTCAAAATCTCGCCGCTACTATCTTTTATTATATACGTGTGTCGGTTTCCGGGTAGAACTCGAACCACCGTAAAGAGTTCCGTGCTCCAATTTTTTGTGAACCCCTTCTCGAAGGTGCGTTTGAATTTGCTGATCCTCACCTGGTCTCCAATTTTGTATTTAGCTTTTTTTGTCGTGGGTGTGTACTTTGGACAGTAAACTGTAGAAATTAAACGCTGCTCGTCGGACTTGGTAACGTCGGCTGGCTTCATGCCTATTGTTCTGTGTACCGTATCATTATAGGTGTCGACGAGTTCCGGCAGGATGTCGACCCATTTGTAATTTCCCCGAAGCGTGAATCGTTTCCACATGTGTGTTTTCAAGGTTCGATTAAATCTTTCCACGATGCTGGCTTTGATGTGACTGAAGCTCGAATAATGTCGAATCTTGTGTTTTTGAATAAACTTTTGGAATACGGCGTTGTAAAATTCTTTACCGTTGTCCGTTTGCAGAAACCGTGGTCGTCTGCCACCGCTTTCGTGAAAAATTAATTTGAATGCTTCCGTGACGCATGTTCCTGTTTTCGCCTTCAAAGGTAGAGCCCATGCGAATTTCGAAAACGTGTCTATGACGGTGAGAAGGTACTTGTTGCCCTTGTTCAATTTATGCACGTTTTTCAAATTGCCGCTACTCATTTCGACGAGGTCACTTTGCCAGAGGTCGTCGATGCCCTTGGTTACCACAGCCAAACGTTCGTAGTTACGGCGTGCAGGTTTATGCAATTCTTCAACGATGGCTTGCCTAGACATTTTTTTAGAGATTACGTTTCAAGAGAAGCACAAGCGTGATGGGATTCAAAGAGGGTGGCACTTCGCTCGTGTTTTGAATGATCAGCTTATCGCCGGCACTCACGTCGAAAACGGTAAGATCTTCGTCTTCGTGTATTTCATATACGTTGCGCGTTTTGTTCCAACGTGCCAGAGGAATGTTTCCTGCTTTCTGAACACCACGATTCGATATCAAGGTCATGGTGGGAACGCTAGCTTTTCTGCCGTGAGACCAGTACGAAAATTCGTTTACCTGAATCGTGCCATCGAGGAGAAACTTGTAGTACGGATGATAAGGATGCAGCATGTACAGTTTGTTACCTTCGACGAAGGTGGAGATTCTCTGTTGATTGGGAACGCTGTTGATTTCGATGGCTTGCAGAGAATGCAGTTTAGCGAATTTAGTATCGACGCTAACGAGGTTGCTGTGAAGCTGACCCAGTGTGTTTTGTACGGGCACCAAATGCTCGACTATGGTATCCGTTACGGCAGAAAACGACGGTTTGATTTTCACTTCCACGTTCAACTGCTTGTAGTTTTCGTTGAGTTCTTGCAACTTGGCACCGAAAGAGGCCAGCGTCGATTCCTGCGTTGATTCCAGCACTCCAACTTGATCTCTGATGTTGACGACGATGTTCTGAAGGTTCTCGACTTGATTCAATTTCGAGCTCTTCTCGGTAAGATCGTTCACGATCCTTCGCATCTCTGTAAACTGCGTGTGAAGGTCGGCGACGCTCTGCGAAGTGGGCAGCGTCGACACCAGTGAACTAATTTCGTCCCGAATCTCTTCCACGTTCGCCGTTTCCGTTTCCAGTCGTTTCAGCATTCGAGATATGTTTCTTTTCAAAACGTGCAATTCTTTGGAGGTGGGGAGATTGGCCACTTTACTCTCGAGATCGCTCAATGAACTTTTGATGTCGCTCGATTCGGATAGTGCCGTCACCGCCGTTTTCAATTTTTCCAAATCTTTGCTCGAAGGCACGCTCGTCCGTAACGATTCCAAGTCACCCTGTATGTTGTCCAGTACGTGATGAAAATGAGCAAGATTGGATTCGACGTTCAAATTTTCTAAATATTCGATTTTATGCTGAACCGTGCTCAACGTGTCTTGAATGCTCGTCAACGCTCTCGCTTCAGCGTGAATATTTTTAATTTCTTCGTTGATCAATTCCAAGGACGCCTGAAGCGTAGCGATGGTGGTTTGAATGTGTTCGAAATCTTGATAGGCCTCCAATTGAATTTTTATGTTCGCGACGCTTTTACCGATGACCTGCAGTTCGTCCGACGATGGTAGGTTCGTCATGGTATCTTCCAAAGTCTGCAACTTGGATTTAATTTCTTCCAACGTGCTGGTGAATTCTTCTTGTAATTTGGAAACGACGACATGCAAGCGTTCTGCGTCTATATCGTTCACCACAGTTTGAAGTTCGGAGAAATTTTTTTCTATTGCGGAAGTTCGTTCTTCGATTTCGAGTTTCAATTTTTCCAAATCTTCATTTTTCGATTGAAATTGCTGTAATTTGGCCAAATCATTTTGAAGCGAATCCACGCTCAACTGTATATTTTGAACGTTGTCGTAAGAAGGTACGTCGACATAATTTTTTATCAGCGTCTTCAGTTCGGAATCGATTTTCAGAATGGGGTCGAGACATTGCGTTTGGAGCGTAGCGATTTCCGACTCTAAACTTTTGTTTAAGGTTTCCTGCAAAGCAATCAAATCGGTCCTCAACTTCTTAACTCGAATGTCCAACATGAGAATCTCTTCTGCGTGGTCTACACGCTTGGTGTTGCCGAAAATGTCGTTAGGCATTTTTGGTTAACGGTTATTTATAATAGGATAGACGATTCGTAATTCTACGAAGAGAGGAATGAGTTTGTCGTAATCTCCGAGGAGTTCTATGTAAAAATAATCTCCTGCGGACACATCGTACGTAATGTTAGAAAGCATCTTGTCGTGCTTGATTCGAAAAATGTTCTTGCCGGTAGAAATTTTGATTTCGCCTGCGTTTTCCGGATTCACGGTGATTTGAAGTTTCCCGTCGATCGGAATTTCGTAGAAATGTAAATTGTTATTAAAAACATAAAACATCTTGCCCACATCGTCATTCAGTTTCGTCCAAATGCTATTGAGATGAATAATCAACAGACCGTTGAGTTTAGGTAACACGGAAGGTAAGACTTCATGATCTGGTATGGTTTCCATAATGATCTGTTTTTTGAAACCGAACAAATTCATAGGCATGCTGGTTATTTAAGAATACGGTCAAAGTTTTTTGTAATGACAGTCAAAATGTTTTTTTTTTTTGTTTTGTTTTGTTTTATGAATCTTCTGTTGAAGATGGACATATGTTGCAGGTTTTGCTTTCTGCTAAGCGATAGTGCCCCCATGGCAGTGTGTGAATACCACACTCGAGAACGCACCTCTTGTCGTCGTTGGGATCCAGGGCAATTTTTCTAACTTTGTTTGTGGTGATGATATGGTCGACGCTCTGGATGCGCTGTTCTGCTCTTAGAACCGACGACCTGGTCTTGAGGCAATCGACAAAGTCCTCGAATGCGAGATGCCCCCGAACCACCTGTCTGCCGACACCCTTGGCCTTCTTGGTAACGTTGCCCTCGGCTTTGATGGCATAGGCCTTGGCGCGAAGACCTGCAAACTCGAGAATTACATCACCGTCCTTCTCGTCTTTGAGTTTGACAGGCACTTTTTTGTTGCGGGGCAGGATGCCGTACTGGTTCGGCTGGGGATAGCCCGAGGTGTCGAAGAGGTTAAGCAAAGCTGGTACCGTGACTATATCCCTGTATGCATCGGCTGAGTGGACGTGGTACACCAAGCTGTCCGTGTCCGTGTAGAGAAGCGAGATGTTGTGGCTATAATGTGGACGTAATATGTCGTAGTACGTCTCGAACATGTGCAGCTTGCTCAGGTCTAATACTGAGGCACCAACATAAATTGGCTTGTCGAGCCTCACCTCACCCTTCCTCATATGCACCAGAGCAAGCTGCTCATTATAAATAGTCCTCGATTTAAATAATGGGTTTGCTACGAGCCTGCGACATTGTGCTTTCCTCGTTACCAATTTTATGTCCATGCGTTTCCGTACATTCTCCATAGTTTTGCCAAACACCGCATTATTCATTAACTTGAAGAAATCGCGATCGAAATCAGAAGTGGCTGCGGTGCGATGTTCGGTGTTGAGCTCGATGTATGGCTTCAACCATGGAGAATGCTCGAACTTGAGGATGTGGTGAACTGCGTGGACGGTAACCCCTCGCTTCATCAACCACCGGAGATTCTGGTAGTGTAGGACGTAATTCTTCTTGGGCTCGAAGTCCATGACGAGCTTCTTCTGGTTGGAATCGGGTGGACACTTGAGCTCGGGTGCAGGGGGAAGATCGCAGAACAAATCCTGCAGCTTCTCGGAGAACTCAAGGTCCACCTCGGCGAAGAACCCATGTTCCGAATCGTCGAAGCTTTCGATGTCGAAGTTGGAAGGGTCAGCCCACTCGAAGCCTCTAAAGGGGAGTGGCTGCATCATGGAGTGTCCGTAGAGGTTATTGACGTCCGTGTACATGATGTAGCTGGACGGTTGTGAGGGGTCGTAACCGGTGGCCATGTGGTGATTGTTGGCGTGCGAGTGTCGCTGCGACACCTGGACCATTCCACCCCGCACGGCACGTTCTACAAACAGCATCATGTCCACGTCCGAAAGAAGCTCCAGCTCGATCTTCGTCACCAGAAACATGGCTGACCACGCCAGTCCAGGAAGACTGTAGAAGTAGGCAGGGTCCAGCTGGTAGATGGTCTTCGCAGTCGCACGGAACGTCTGGAACACGTCGGCGAGGAGCGTCACATCAAGTCTGAGGTAGGCGTCGTGGTAGTCCCCGAGAGTTCGACAGCCCAGCTCGCGCCACATGGACTGGGCGTGGTGATATTCCTCGTCGGTGATGTTCGACCCTCGCAGCTGACTGTAGAAGTTTGCTCGAGGAGGTAGCGACGTCTCTGCGAACTTGGAAGGGTCTGTGATGTATTCGTAGGGATAGACTCCCTTACGCTTGAAGAGGCCGGCGTCCAAGTTCGGAAAATTTCCGGAGGTAATAAGCATTTGCTCGTCGCTAAGCTTCCCTGCGAGAGCATCGAGGCTGGCCGGGAGGAACCTCAGAGAGTCGAGGAAGCGAAGCTCGACAGTAGAGTGTGTTCCTGAGATTCGCACCCACTTGCTCACACTGATGTAACGCTCCTCGTTCTGGGCGAGAACGTTGATTCTCTCGTTGTCGTACCCAAGATGCTTGACGAGGTGGTGGAAGTCGTATCCCGAGCCATTGTGAAAAAACACAGGGATAAATCGCGGGTCCCGGGCCATGAGGTTGCATCCGTTGCACCAAGGACCAACATACCTACCGTCAAAGTGATCGTGGTGTTGGACTTTACGGTTGTTGGCGGTGTACTCCTTGACGCAGACAGGGCAAGCGATGGACTCGTCGTGTCTACGCTGATCGTCGGGGGGCAGTGGGAGCATAGACTTGGGGGCCAACAGTACCTTCCCTATCTCGTTGAACTCGACAACCATCCTCTCGAGGAAGTGTTTGGCTGCGTCGGGACCACGGTACACGTAGGGCTCGGGGGCGATGTGCTGGTCTCGTCGCACCACAACGTAGGCATAACTCGAAGCCTCGTGGAGTTGGTAAGGGGTGGTGGAAGAAACTTCGGGGTCTGGATCGCAAGTGGACAGGGGTTTGAGGAAGGCCTCGAAATCCGCGATGATGATAGCGGGATGCTCTACCATGGCACCGTGCATGTGGAAACGCTCCACGGTGCCAGGTTTGGGCAAGACTGCCAAACCCGGCTCGTTGTTACTACAGTAGATCTTGTGGCTGGCAAGCTTCTCTGCAGCGATGTTGGGACCTTTGATGTGCTGATAATCCTGCTGTTTTTGATTGTCAAAAGTTGACAAGCACCTGCGACAAACTTCTATGTGGTGTTCGTGTTTGCTTGTTTGGCTCGACACCAACCGGGAGAGGGAACGGATAAGGGTGTAGTGGTGATGTGTCTCGTCCTTGATGAGCAGAAGGTGAATTTCTCGAGCGCCATCAACGTTTACGTCGCTCACCCTGATGGGGTACACCGCATTTTCGTCAGTGAGACCGTAAACGTTGATGGCCAGCCGCGCACGAGCCTCAAACTTTCGAATGTCCGTGACCTCTACCGGGTAGTCGATCCCAGCCATCGCAACTTCCAGCTCTGCCTCATAGGGTAGGTAGTGGTTAACTCGGTGTGGTTGGTTTTTCCAGTGGACAGGGTGTAATGCTGCAAGCACTGACCAGAGAAAGCACTTGGCATCACTGTTCTGAATGCTCAGGACGGCCCTTTTTGCCGCAATGGTAGGTGGTAAGGGGACGTAGCCACACAGCGAACCCCCCGAGCCTTTAGCTTGATGTTCTTCTTGTTTTGCCACCAGCTCATCGGCAAACTGGTTGTAGATGACCTCGAGGTTGTCGACATCCGCCAGATGCAGCGTCTTCGCCTTGGTGTTGTGGCAGAAGCTGTAAATTTCGTCAGACGGCTTCTTGTACTGGCAACGTAGCGATGCGTAGAATTTAGTAGAGTGCGTTGCAAGCGCATCGCCGAGGATGGAAATGATTTTGGCTTGCACGTTCTCCAAAAAGCTACGTACGTCGCATGAGCCCTCCGAAGTGATGACAAAGTCCTCTAACAACCGCTCGAAAGCAGCCTGGTTCGCTTTCGCCACAGGCTTGACGCGTTTGGCGGATGGTAGCGAGTCGGCTTCCGCTTTCCTCTTGGTCGAGCTGGTCGACGGTTGGGGAACAGGTGCTCCGACGACAACTTTGCATGATGTTATATGCCTCTTCAAATTATTAATGGTAATATGTATACCGCACCTGGGACATGGTTTTTTAGCGGTTACACGCTTACCAGGTGCGCAGGTACGACAATGTCTTGCAAAATGTGCGCTTGATATGGTTATCTTGCACACAGGGCAACTTTTCTCAGATTGCATTTTGTTGAAAATATTTGTGGGGTATGTTATTATATATATATAGTGGAGTGCTACAAAATAAATACTGTGCAATAATTCACAATAGTGTTGGGTTTGGTGGGAGTGTGCTATTTATGCTACTTCTTGCTTCTTAATAAATCCAGTAAATAATTGAAAAAAAATAATTAAGCTTGTGTATAGAAAACACAAAAATATTATGTGTGCATAATTCTACCAAACAATCTTTTTTTTTCTAACCCTCAGCCCTTTTGGCGTATGAAGTATAAATTATAATTTCAGAAAACATAGTTATTTTCCGCTCGCCATTTTAAAAATCAAACCATAAGCATTATTTATGTTTATAGTATTCGTCGAGCGATAGCAGATAGAGCAAGAATCGTTTTCCTACAACCCATTGTTGATGAATTACAAAACATCTTAGAAATTGCATCTTGAAATTTTAATCCAAAATAACTCGAAAACAGCAGGCAGTAGTCATCACCCCTCCAATAAGTTGTAGAGTACTTCTAATTTTGTATCGAATGCTATTAAAATTTTCGAATTAGGGCAAAAACTAAGCCTGCAAATCAAGTTTCTCAAAAAAAATAAAAAATTGTCTGTATTTCCGAAACTTGAGGGGGTAGAATCGATTTTATTTGCTAGTCGAATAGTTCTCGTCGAATCCTATCCAACAAACCTAAAATCATCATCCTAGCTCAATTAGGAACCGAGAAAATCAATGTCTTGGAAAACGTCTTAAGATTTTTGTCTTAAGAAAATTTTCTTGACAGACCGGAAGTAACATCTTGAGATACCGGAAGTCGACTTTCTTAAAGATTAAGATATTTGTCTTAAGACATTTTCCAAGACATTGATTTTCTCGGTTCCTATGGGGCCTAGAACCATGTAACTTTGGTCTATGTATATATACCAACACTTGCCCGACCCTGTGGCCGAGTGGTTAGCACATCGCGCTGCGACGCCAAGGGTCCCGGGTTCGAATCCTGGTCGGGCTTGGTTGTTTGTGAATGTCCATTTCATCACTTATCCCCAATCTTCGCAAATTAGCCAAGAGGTACAAAACGTAAAATAAAATAAACTAAATCAATCATTAAGTTCCGTGTTGCAATCATGAAATTAAATTTTAATTAACTTTTTTTATCCATCTCTCTCTCAAATCTATATAGCCTATTCATATTTGGCATGTCAGCCATTTTGTTTACGTAGCAAAAAAAATCTCAATGCTCGTTGTAGCCATAAGTATAATTGGATATAATTGCCGGATTTTATTTAATTTTAGGTTTAAAATCAATAAGCGTGCATAAAAAAAAACTAAATATTTTAAATAAATAAGATTCGAATAACTATGTACTTCCACTAGTCTTTGTGATGGCGCAGCGGTAGCCTTGTATTCAAGGGTTCGATACCCGTGCAAGTGGTTCTTGAAACTGTAGGTCCGGTCCCGATTAGTTTTACTGTGCATAAAATAGACTTAAACAAAAAAAAAACGTTAACTCAATCAGTACTTCCACTAGCCTCTGCGTTAGCACAGCGGTAGGCTTGTATTCAAGGGTTCGGTACCCGTACAAGTGGTTCTTGAAACTGTAGGTCCGGTCCCGATTAGCCTTACTGTACATAAAATAGACTTAAACAAAAAAAAACGTTAACTCAATCAGTACTTCCACTAGTCTCTGCGTTAGCACAGCAGTAGGCTTGTATTCAAGGGTTCGATACCCGTACAAGTGGTTCTTGAAACTGTAGGTCCAGTCCCGATTAGCCTTACTGTACATCAAATCAATCAGTACTTCCACTAACCTTTGTGATGACGTAGCGATAACGTTGTTGTCTTGTAATAAAGGGTTCAATACCCGTATAAGTGATTCTTGAAACTGTAGGTCCAGTCCCGATTAGCCTTACTGTGCATAAAATAGGCTTCAAAAAACGCCAACTCAATTAATTAATCAGTACTTCCACTAGATATCAAAAACACGCAACTCTTTTCTATTTTTTCTGTCTTTTTCTAACAATTTAACACATTTATTTTTTTGAAATATGCCCCGCACACATATTTCCTACCTACCAACAACAGCACACGGAAGAAAAAAAATATTCTAGCTACCAAGATGCATGCTTCAAATATATAAAAAGCAGAGAGAAACATGAAATACTTATAAATCAAAACCAACTTATGCGAGCTAAGAAACAAAATTACTTACTTTTAGAAATTCTGCAGAAATGCTCTTCACTAACACTGAAAATAAAACACAACTTTCTACACCAGCGCTTTAAGTTTTATACGGTTTTCTAATAACGTCAAAAATGATATGTTAGCCAACGCAACGTGGACCAATAGAAATCCAAGAACCAAATTCTCTAGAACATTCCTCCCTCTTTCTCCCCCTTCTTTCTTCTCTTTTCTTCTCTACATTTCAGCCACATTATTTCGCAACTATGCTTGGCGGAAGAGAAAAAATACAGTTCCGGTTATTTATTTCATAGCTCTTGACCTCGCCTCTGCACCCACGAGAGCGGACGCTACTTCGTGTTTTCATTTCGCCTGTTGAATACTGTTTTGAATCTATCTTCAATAGATGCTCATTGAAATTGGATTTAAACCGGACGTGTATTTCCTGTTTCGCGAACATACGAGAACCTTTCACAATGTCGCATCAGATAATATATTGCAAGAGCGAGTTGGTTGTGTACATGGAACTGTATTTTTTCTCTGCTGCCAAGCATAGTTGCGAAATACATGTGGCGATTTCTGGTTATTTGTATAGAAACAGAGCAACATATTTTCTGTCACCGGAAAACCCATTTCCGCCCTAGTCAGAGAGAGGGAACGAAATTGTCGTTTTTCTAGATATCCACAGGCAAAAGCGTAATATTTTTTCAAATACAATATGACAGTTGCTTTTCGATACCGAAAAACTAAATACAATAAGTATATATATATATTTACAATATTAATATTTATTTAACAATATCTACCTACGAATTTGCCTCGAACGAAAACATGTCATAGAAAAACATTTTTCCAACCGTAAATTCAAAAATTTTGGCCCCCGCGCGCGCGCGTGCGTGCGTGCGTGCGTGCGTGCGTGTGTGTGTGTGTGTGTGTGTATGTATGTGGCACATCGTTCCCCCGAGAGAGAGAGGTTTACAAAGGTTACGATATACAAACATTGGCCCCCGGGAGTTGGAAAATTACGATATGGCGCATTCGCTCATTACTGTTGTCAGCTATAAGTTTTTCTCTCTCTCTAGCCCCTTGCCAAGTAAAAAAAATGTAGGTAGGAGTTGGTAACACCGCGAGAAAATAGAGATCATGCCTTACAAGAAAAAACCATTAAGGCGATTTTTATTTGATGACGTTGAACCCGTGTAGTGTTCCCATCCATCCATCTCTCTTTTACGGCAGTGCCGGCTCTCTTTGTTTAGTATATGTAGGTTGACAAAAATTGCTTTATGCACTGTAACTCAAGCCTCAAGCAAAATTGCCAGCCCCTTGCTTTAGGTTAGGTTAGACAAAAAAAAGCTGTAGGTAGGCTGTCGGCTGTTTAACTCTTCCCTCTCTCTCTTCTCTCTCTTTTTTGTAAAAGGCTATGGCAAAAATACCAGTAGGTTGGCAACCTTGCTTTAGGTTACGTTAGACCAAAAACCTTGGTGATTTTTTTCGAGTAAGATGTTGGTAATACTGTGTCCGAAAATAGGGGGGGGTTATGCCTTACAAGAGCAAACCATTAAAGCAAGCCCCACCGAGCTTTACTTTCGGGTGTAGTGTTGCCAACACTGCGAGAAAAAAATTGCCTGCTCCTTGCTTTAAGTTAGGTTACCCCAAAAACCTTGGTGATTTTTTTGAGTGAGAAGCTGGTAACACTGCGAGAAAAAGGTTGCCAGCTCCTTGTTTTAGGTTAGGTTACCCCAAAAACCTTGGTGATTTTTTCAAGTAAGGAGCTAGCAACACTGCGCCATCAAATAGAGCTCATGCCTTACGAGAGAAATCCATTAAGGCGAGCTCACCACTTCAGCTCACCACAAGAGGTTGGTCAACCGGCTTAATTGGACTACTAGGGTCAAATTCAGATATTAGAATTTGCAGTTCCTCGAGATGTGTACGGAAACCGTTAAGGTTCCATTGGAGACAATAAGCCATAGCTGGAGGTATGGTTGTTACCTTTTAAGGCGTACTTTATTTCTAGGCCCTGTCACCTTGATAAATTCTTCATCCGCGGCTTCGTCCTGTATCATGTCCTCGGGTAAGGACACAGAGGGCGAAGGGGATGAAGAAGGGGGAGTGGGGGCGGGTGCTTTGAGCGCCCGCCGGGCAGCCTTCAGCTGCGCCTTAAGTTTCAGGGTGGTGGCTGCCACCCTGACTGGAGAGCTAGTAGACTTCAGAAAATATTCCCTTGTATGCACCTGCTTGAACTTCCTCTCTGTGGAGCGAGGAGTGGTTGCTGGTTTCCTCGAAGCAGGGCGGGCTACTACGGGAATCGTTGGTGTTTGAGTTGACACGTCGCTGGTTTGTACACCCACACTGCGGCGGGTAAGAGCAGCTGCAGCAACTGTAGCGAATGGCACAGGTAAAGTGGTGCGTGTACTTTCGCGGAGACGTTGTTTTGCTTCGCCAGCAGAGATTTTCTCTGTGACGACCAACTCTCTGATTTTCTTCTCTTGTTGGAAAGAGGGGCAGTCACGATGCCAGACTGGGTGCTCGCCTTGGCAATTAATGCATTTGGGACCAGAAGAACAAGGTTCGGTCCCATGATCAGGCAGACTACACTTACCACAAAGGGCGGTAGTGGCCTTGCAGGAAGGCTGAGTGTGCCCAAAGTGCTGGCATTTGAAACATCGCATCGGGTTAGGGATGTATGGTCGGACTTTTAGTCTCAAATATCCAGCCCGTACAATATCTGGGAGAGTGGTCGTTTGGAACGTTAATATAATAGAAGCAGTTGGCACAAGTTCTCCGGATTTTCGCGTCTTGATTCGCTGCACTGCGGTGACATGTTGGTCTGAGAGTGCTTCAAGGATCTCTTCCTCCTCAGCATTTAACAGATCCCAGTGGCGAATCACACCTTTACTACTGTTAAGTTGACGATGGTGTTCAACATTAACAGTGAAATGGCCCAAAAATCGTAACTTTAAAAGGTTGTTGGTCTGGCGATCTGTGCTGGTCTGGATAAGTAGACTCCCGTTTCTCAGCTTCTTTATTTCTGGAACATCGGAACCAGCGGCGTAGTCTAGCTGTTTCTTGATAAGGAATGGTGACAAGTCCTTCAATGTAGCAACTCCGTGTTTCTTTGTTGTTGCAGAAACATCGTTACTATCGGTCTTCTCAACAATACTGATAACAAGGTAACGTGGCACGTTACTTGTCTTTTCCACAAATTGGAGCGGGCTCGAAGGCCGCGCTCGTTTTGGGGGTTTCCCCCGTTTGAGATGTTTTTTGTACCGATATACAAAATGTGTTTATTGTGGAGGGTCCATAAATTGTCGCCTCGACATGCCCTCTATGCCGAGGAAGGCCTACCTCCAAAAATGGAGGCTACTCGAGGACCAAACCGAAATCCCTGAGGCCACGTTCGCGACTGCACCTACCCCTGCAGCCAACACTGTCCCATCGGCACGTGCAACTCACACCTTGGGATAGGGGTTTTTTATCGAGGTTGTCTCCTCTAGCAGGACCCTTAGTTATAGGGAGGTGAAAGATATGGAGATGAATGACGTGATGGAATGGTGAAAACGTGAGATATGGATGTAAGAAATGAGTGAAATGATGAGATGAAAATGACCTCCCCACCTTACTTAAAAGGGAAGTCAAAGATATGGAGATGAATGACGTGATGGAATGGTGAAAAACGTGAGATATGGATATGAAGAATGGGTGAAATGATGAGATGAAATTGGCCTCCCTACTAAGCCCCTCGCCCCGTCAAGGCAGTCCTACATGGAGGGGGTGTTAATGTTTTCATTAACATAATTGTACAACTAATGTTTTCTATTGTGTTCAGAATATTGCTACATGAAAACAATACATTATCAGTAGTG
This sequence comes from Lepisma saccharinum, assembly GCF_977018435.1. Taxonomy (NCBI): domain Eukaryota; kingdom Metazoa; phylum Arthropoda; class Insecta; order Zygentoma; family Lepismatidae; genus Lepisma; species Lepisma saccharinum. The sequence continues at coordinate 936,046 of NW_028142937.1, forward strand.
GAAAATTTCTTATCTATATAGCTGAAAATGCAGTGGAAAAATCACATAAAACAACAAAACATATGTATGGTAAATCATGTGGAATTTTCAACTTAGGAATACTTTCACTAAACAAAAAAAATTAATATAGTGAACACTTTTCTAAGTGTGTAGATTCATTGGGGTAATGCACTTTTAGAAATTTGAAAAACATTCTGTTTTGGACATAAATTGACATATTGTTTTTCTTATATTCACACGAAAACAGCAAAAAATTATTATAAACAAGGACGTGACCCTTAATGCTCGAAAAACAAAAAAAACAACAAAAAACAAGCAAACACTGTTGAAAAAAGATAGCTCTTTTCTGCAATTGCATTACACAGACATAATAATAACCATGGAGATTCCATGCTGAAAAAGAAATCAACTGTACATGATCATGTATTCAAACTACTAGCTGCTTTAAGGTTGAATTATTTCTTAATAATGAGATGTAGTAACTTATTCATTAAGATATAAGTAGTGTAATTGGGCCGGTTCTAAGTCACACTTTGTAGGTATGCATTTGTAGCCTCTGTTTTTTACCAATCGAATATCAGTTTTGGACATATTTTGACAATTTTTTGTCGATGTTTTTGCGTTTAGCGATGTTTTAGTAAAATTTCCCTTTTTTCCCACTCACACTTGGTAGGTATGCATTTGTAGCCTCTTTTTTTTATCAATTGAATATCAGTTTACCGGAACGTTGAAACGTTTATACAGAAAGGTTGAAACGTATTGTCACGAATAGTCGAACGTGTTGTGAATGGCAAATAAAAATAAAAAATCTCAAATTCAAAATCGGTTAAACAAGACAGAACAAGATAAAAGTGGAATCTTCGGGCTCGCGTTTTTTTTTAACCGACCTACTCCTAGAAGTGCTATATAAAATTTTCAAGAATTGTATTGGACGAAGATGATGATATCCATTTGAGTGATCGATATTGCTGAAATTTATCCGGTGTTCTCTAGATGATCATGAAAAAAAAACTATATTTATAAAATTACAGGGAGAAAAAGTGATAATCTAGAAGTCGCGAATGTAATAACAGGAGAGATGGAAGCGATTCTGGACGAAAAACGACAAGGAGAAGAAGAAACGTAAGGAGACTAATCGACGCGAGCAAGACAAAAGATGATCTGATGTAATGATACTACAGCATTTTAAGTGCCATGCATTTCTTCTTCGTTCGTAAATGAAATCAACAAGTTATTCAAATTACGGAACTTGTCATTTGACCTCCCTAGCGAAGCATGTTCTAAAAAATAAAATATCATCGGAAGTTTTCATTTCGCAAGCCACGATGAACTTAGGAGGCACAGGCTTGTATGCATTCCGTCTTTCGTTCGGAGGGACAACGTAACCAACCATTCAATGATGGGGGCCTCCCCATGGCGCAGTGGTAGCGTTGTCGCCTTGTAATCAAAGGGTCCCAGGTTTGATACCTGGTGGAGGCACATCGTGGTTCGGATCCCACTTTAAACTGTAGGTCCAGTATCGATTAACCATACTGTGCATAAAGTGGACTTAAAACACCAACTCATCAACAACAACAACATTCAATGATGATAATGTTTATGAATTTGTTCAGATTGAGAAAGTAAAAATTATCATGGAAGAGCCACCTTTTGAATATCCCCTTTCCTCTGTTCATATTTTCCGTCCTTGATTTCAATTATGTTTCCCGCTCGTCAGAGTCAAGCGTATTTCTTTTTGTTTTGTTTTTATCACAGCTCTTCGTTTTCATTTTTTCTTTCAACGTACAAATTCATGTTATCATGTCATGGAAATTCTTCTCCTTTTTTTGCATTGCATAATTGAAGATTTGAAATAACACAGGATGAAAAAAATGCTATTGGCAAACTTACGAAGAGAATGAATTTGTAAGAATTCCCTTGTCAATATGAATACTTTATTACTAACTTTGTTTTTGTTTAATACGTGAAAACATATTACATTGAATATTAACTAATTAATTAATTCTCTACCCTTCTTGTACCCGAAAGTTCGATTTGTCCTTATCCTGAGCAAGATCTATATATATATTTTTAATTTTTTAGTTCCTTAGATATGAAACGAGGAGACAAAAGTTTTATGAAGAGAAAAGTAACATGAATTAAGCCTTCTTTTCATTTCCTCTTTAATATCATTTTCATTTGTTAGTATTACTCCTAAGTATTTGGATTTTGGAAAAACTGGTTCAAACAAGTTGTTATCACTTGGTTTCGGCCTGTAAGCACATATCTTTTAGATTTCTCATTGCTAACTTCTAAAACCTATATCTTTAGCTGCTTTGAAAAAATATTTTAGCATTATTCTTAATTGTATTTACATCATTCCCCAGTAAGTCTACATCATCTGCATATGCTAACAGTACTTCGTTAGTTTCTTTTACCTTCCTAAAAGCATATTCTAAGGCAAAAAAATTAAAAAGAGCATCTTCTTTTTTTTTTAATCCATCATGAATTGTACATTTTTTTGTCAGACATATTAACGAGTTTCTTCTCGACTAATTTATCTCTTTGGCATCTTTAACTTCAATCAAGTTAGGTTCTGCTGTGCGTACTTAATTTATTTTCTGATTTATCTCCTACATGAACATTTAAAACGTCATTAAAGTAGTTCTTCCATCTATTTAAAATAGTCAGCCATTTTTTTTTCATCAAGTTTACTTTAGGTTGCCACCCCTTTCTCAATTCATTTGCACCTCTGATACTCTTTATTTCAATTTCGTTAATTTTACTTTTCAAGTAATCTTCTAAACATGGTGTTCCTTAACCACCTAAGTCTATTTCTATTAGGTTATGCGAACCATGGCTTACTTTTTCTTGATTTATACTTTATTTAACTGCTGATTCTATTACACCCTTATAGTTAATACAACGAAGGGCATTAGATATGAGTCATCACAATGTTACGTAATAACTTGTTGCAAAAACGTTGTGCAATAGTATACCCTTATAAGTAATACAATTAAGAGGTGCTTAATATGAGCCATCACAATATTACGTAATAACTTGTGTTGTAGGCTCCACGTCATCGCCATGTTACGCTCGCCATTGTTTTTTTTTCCAAGTCCATTAATTGTTAGGTTAAGTTGTGTCACGTAAGATTGTGAGCCTCATTTATTAATTGCTAGGTTAAGTTGTGTCACGTAAGATCGTGTGCCTCGCCATAGTAAATCGAAGGGCTCATACTTTTCTGTTTAGAAACGCTCCAATTACCCTTCTACTCTAAAGCACGTAGAGGCTCTCGTGTAGTTTAGCACGTAATAAAAGAAAATGCAAAATACCCCGACAACGTTTCAGCTACTAGGACCTCATTACCATGAGCCTAATCCTAGTAAGCCACATACACACGTGTTCTTCGTATCGCAAGTAAGTCAGATGACATCATGGGAGAATCACATTTCCCCCAGTGAGCCCACCACAACAAACGTCGCACATGCTAGAAGAAACAGGATCAGGATATTTTATGCTAAATTTACGGCTGCCTGTATGCAGTTATAGGCAAATCATTAAAAGAGCGCTCTAATATACAATGATTTCTCCTACAATGTACCCTAACATACAATTTAACATAACAAGTAAAATTTCGATTCGTCTATATATACCCAACAAAACTCAGAAACTGTCATACGCGAGAGCTTATATTTTGCAACAACTATAATTAGCCAACACTAGCAACAAGAACAAAAAAATTATATCAATTACTTGTATACTATTAATTAGTAACTTTAGATAATATTAATTATTAGTTTTCAGTTGTAATTAATTTTAAAAAACAATTATATTGTTAGGTGATGATAACCAAGTGCAAAAAGCATTGCATTTTTTTTTACACACAAACAAAGCACCACTTAGTTCACAAAACCTCTAACAGATGGCAGATAGTTACATGGTTCTAGTTAGGATGATGATTTTTGGGTTGTTGGATTGGGGTTGAAGAAGACTATTTGTTGTAGTGACCACAGTATTGTTTTTTTTTGTGTGAGTTTTCTGTTCTCTTACGACAATTAATATAGGTTGTCATAGAACCCTCCAATTCATGACTTAGGAAAAATCTGTTTGGTGATTCATCATGTACACCTATATGTGAGAAAAAGTATGAATAGAACCTATGATCGGAAATCCAAAATGGCGACCGGAAGTGGGGTTATCTTGGAAACGGTAAGACTTAGGAAAAATCTGTTTGCGGATTCATCACGTACGCCTATATGTAAGTAAAATATGAATAGAACCTATGTTCGGAAATCCAAAATGGCGACCGGAAGTGGGGTTATCTTGGAAACGGTAAGACTTAGGAAAAATCTGTTTGGTGATTCATCATGTACACCTATATGTGAGAAAAAGTATGAATAGAAGCTATGATCGGAAATCCAAAATGGCGACCGGAAGTGGGGTTATCTTGGAAACGGTAAGACTTAGGAAAAATCTGTTTGCGGATTCATCACGTACGCCTATATGTAAGTAAAATATGAATAGAACCTATGCTCGGAAATCCAAAATGGCGACCGGAAGTGGGGTTATCTTGGAAACGGTAAGACTTAGGAGAAATCTGTTTGCGGATTCATCACATGCACCTATACGTGAGAAAAAGTATGAATAGAACCTATGCTCGGAAATCCAAAATACCGACCGAAAACAGAGTTATCTTATCGCTTTCGCGTTTGCCTTTACGATATTTTCCGTTAAGGTTGCAAGAAACGCATTATTTTCTGGCGTAGAACTGTCTTTTTACCCCTATCAACAATCGAACCAACATCAAGATCGTTTGCGAGTTCAACAGTCCATTGCCCGAGGATACCGTGTGCAGCGTCATCCTGGTCGCCGAGAAGTCCTTCGCGTACGACGTGAAGAACGAGAGGGTGACGGAGCAGTTTTAAAAAAAAATCGTAAAAAAAAATTGCCACATACTAAAAAAAAATCAACACATTTTTTTAGGTTATATAAAATATAATGTAAGTTACTTCGATGCGCAAATAAAAAAAATGATAGGTCACTGAAGATCGTAAGAAAAAAAATCGTAAGATAGGTTAAGTTATATCACGTAAGATCGTGATCGAGTAAGGTGTTGGCAACACTGCGAGTAAGATAGGTTAAGTTATATCACGTAAGATCGTGATCGATTAAGGTGTTGGCAACACTGCGAGAAAATGAGGCTTATGCCTTACAAGAGAAAACCATTAAGTCGAGCCTCACCGAGCCTCACTCCGAGCCTCATTTTCGGGCGCAGAACTGTCCATTTGGGTCTACTCTAAAGTAGGTCAAAGCATGTAGAGGCTCTCGTGTAGTTTAGCACGTAAAAAAAAAGGATAGGTTAAGTTATATCACGTAAGATCGTGATATACCTACCAAGTATGAGTGGGGAAAAAAAGGGAAATTTTACTAAAACATCGCTAAACGCTAAAACATCGACAAAAAATTGTCAAAATATATCAAAAACTGATATTCAATTGATAAAAAAAAGAGGCTACAAATGCATACCTACCAAGTGTGAGTGGGAAAAAAGGGAAATTTTACTAAAACATCGCTAAACGCAAAAACATCTACAAAAAATTGTCAAAATATGTTCAAAACTGATATTCGATTGGTAAAAAACAGAGGCTACAAATGCATACCTACAAAGTGTGACTTAGAACCGGCCCAATTACACTACTGATATATCTGACTTCATTTATTAGAAAAACCATAGATATTCAGTTCATCTGCTGTTTTTTCAATGCATTCAAAATCATTGAAAATTTGGTGTAAATCAAGAATTACGACTATGTGCCTCCACCAAGTCTGGGTAGACGAGGGTTAGCATTAAGAGGCCATAGTGCAGGAGCAAAAGTGGAAATATTAGGGGGGCAACTACCCATCATACCCCTTCAATCGCCGCCACTGCTGGTAGCGTTGCATCAATGGTAATACAACTAAATGTATTCAAAATCGCAGTCTGCAGACTTCCGGAGACTGCCTCTCTACACAACAAACAAAGACTATCATATTGGTCTTTTGCATAACTGAAATCATTGCTTGCATTACCTTTATCCAGTATGTTACCGTTTTTGTTTCTTGAATAAGAAAGGTGAATGATAATTGTCCTTCTTACAAATGGATGAACATTTAAATCAATATTACAATTTCATACATTACACAAACATAAATCCAGGACCTGATTTGGAGCAGATGGATCATAATATACATTCAGCTGATTTAAATTTACTGGGGCAGCTACTTCTACAATCTTTTCTGCTTTCTTTTTAATACAACCAGTGTAATTAATGTTGCCACTGCTCCAGTCAATACACCTACATTAAATCACCTATTAAAATAACTTTGGTATACTTCATGAATATATATTGGAAGACCCAATAAAGGTATTTACTAAACGTCTCATAGTTAAAATCTGTGGCAGAATAATGAAGACCAAATAAAATTGGGTTGGAATTAAATCTCAAGAAAAACTTTATCCAGATAATATCAAGGTATTGAAAAGGTACTTCATCCAGATAATATCAAGGTAATGAAAAGGTACTTCATCCAGATAATATCAAGGTATTGAAAAGGTACTTCATCCAGATAATATCAAGGTATTGAAAAGGTACTTCATCCAGATAATATCAAGGTATTGAAAAGGTACTTCATCCAGATAATATCAAGGTATTGAAAAGGTACTTCATCCAGATAATATCAAGGTATTGAAAAGGTACTTCATCCAGATAATATCAAGGTAATGAAAAGGTACTTCATCCAGATAATATCAAGGTATTGAAAAGGTACTTCATCCAGATAATATCAAGGTATTGAAAAGTTACCTTTTCAAGTTCAAGAGTTGTAAATGAAATTGTATTTTTCTACAAGTAAAACTCAGCCACCACCACATTTTCTATTGGTAAGTCTCTGTCTTTTCTGATCACCGTGTATATGAGAACATGATGAGTGAACTCATAACTTATGTTTGTGCAAATTACTCACTATTACAGAATAATATGTATTCTTAAATGATATTTAAAAATACAAAAAACTTATTGTACTTACGATTAGTGAGTATATATTATTTCCGAACAACGTTTCAGCAAACCACTGTTCCCTTCATCAGGTTCTATTTTGACTATCGGAAACACTCCATAGTCACGTCAAGTAGATTCAAAAGCCAGGAAAAATGATATAGGTTTGACGCTGGTAAAGGAGGAATTTAAAAAACTTGCCAAAACCTGTTGTAACTTCCATTTCCACACTGTTGTTTAATATCACAAAAGTTAAAAGAATCAATCTAAAGGACGCATTTCTCCTTAAAAAGTTAAAAAGGCGCACACTATTTCACTTCCGCCGTGTTGACTCCAGAATGGTTCCTCGCCGAATGCCCCGGAGTTTGCACAAAGGGGAATAACATAAAAATGTGATATTTATCAATTTTATCTTCTTAGCCCTTAAACGGAATGTTAGTTGGGAGAGGTTGGATGTTTGCTTGGACAGTGGGGATAGCTGGAGGTTGCTTCTAATGGTACAAATGGAGCGATGCTGTAAAGTTTTTCTGTTGTGAATGCTTCCCTGAAGACACAGTGAAATTTTCGTCACCTTGTAATCAAATGGCACCAGGTTCGATTCACGGCGGAGGCACATAGTGGTTCGAATCCAATCTCGATTAGCTTATGTATAATTAGCCAAAAGTGGCAAAAAGCGACTCTACATAAGAGAATTAGTAAATAAACCATTCATCCTCATTGTAAGGATTAGTGAAAGTTACAGAAAAGGGACATAAAAGTAGAAAAAAATATATGTGAATTTGGAATAACAAAAGAAAATTGTAATTTCTGCAGGAAAGTTAATAACTCGTACGTACTTTTTACAATATCATAAAATATATTGAGGAAACTGAGCTGTAAACCTGAGCGTTCTAAACATATTGTAATTTTAAAATTTGTGAACAAATATGATGAAAATAATTGTAATTCCAGAAAGTATATGTCTATTGTTCTTGTAACAACAATAATTTCTTGCTGGTGAGATCCTATAAACTGACAATGATTAATGCTGTTAACGTTCTGAGCCATTGATTGCTTGCACTATTGCTTTGTCACTGTAGTGGAAAATGGATCACTCACTTATACACGGCAAGTAATTAATGACATTATCCTGTCTCTTACACCATAGATATCCACAGGATTTGTTCCGGGAGTGGCACAAATGAGACATTTTTACCAGAGGCATGTTTCTTCCCCACAATAGCGATGTAGCTCAAAAAACTTAGATGTTAGCTGGAATATATTAATATATGACAGTTATCTGGATATTAGTATTATTCAGATACTACTGGAATAAATTACGTGAATATCTATAATCAAGATACTTATAATCAGTGGCGTCGCGTGCGGTTCACATACGGGTGTTGACAATAATTTTTTTATACTGAATGGAGATTTACTCCTCCCTTGTAACTTCATCTTCAATTGAAAAATTAAGAATAACAGTTCAACTTATTTTCAACTATTTCCCACAAAAATCACGCTCTATTTGAAGTAATACACTTTTTTTATTCAATTAACACCCTTTTAATTACGCAATTTACAATTAGTAATGGTTAGTGCAAACTAATTAGTATAACATGCAATCTCAGGTATGTACAATGCAAGACTACCATACTTCGCAATCTACTTTCTATTACACCGACCATATGTTAACCAACCACATTCATTCAGCATTGAAAGCACGTGCATCGTTAGCGGGACAGAGGGGAGGACGCGTCCAGTCCAGAAAAAAAAATATTTTGTATGTAAGATATTTGGGAATTATACAGAATGACCTCGCCCCGCCCACAATAACTAGGTTGGGATGCTTATGATCAATGTGACATTCCATATGTTCCTTCTTCCTTCGTGTTTTGTATTTTCCCTCCTAGCATCATTTTGCATTGGTTCAGAGAGATTGATTTTTGACCATTTAATGCAAGGGTTCTCAAATTTCTTTGCTTCACGGTGCCCTTAGTGTTTCAAGATTTTTCCGCGGCGCCCAGAATGTAGCCCTCTCTAACACTTGCATCAGTCAGTTACTTGTAAGATTGCATGCCTTAAGTTAAAAATTAAACACGTATTTCAAATTCAGAAACATTTCATATGTAAAAATGTACTAAATAAGCACATATTTGAAACATCCATAGCATTGACTAACAATTCAGTGAAAATATTGGAACATTTTGCAGCGCCCCTGCGCCCCTCAGGATGCCGCGGCACACTCTTATTATTAACATATTTACCCGTCGTTGCCTTCTAATCGAGGGGTCCTCGGTTCGATACCCGCGGACGAACTTAGTTATTCGAATCCCACTTAAAACTGTAGGTCCAGTCCTGATTAGTCTTACTGTGCATAAATTGGACTTAAAACACCAAAAAAATCAATCAAACATATTTACCATCCTTGATCTTATGAATGCACGAAACTAATCGTTCCAGAGGCAGTCTTTTTGTATAGCTATGTGCAAATGGTAACAAACGCCCAGAATGTGTCCTTTGCCCATCCATGCTTCGAGTAAATTGTTCAATTACAAGAACTGTCCGATGAAAAAGTAATAACAATTCTCTTTTAGATATGTTAAAATATTTTTTAAATGTATCTATTACAAACAAGACTACTTACTGATTTGTCCGAATAAGTGGCTAAAGAACACACTCTAAATATGCACTTTCAATTATACATTTGCACATGAACTCCCTCCTGAAGGATAACCGGCCGAAGCCTATAATTGAGCTCTAGATATTACACAGAAAAAAATAAAATTCTCACTGTGGGTCGAGTAATTGAACGCCACACACCGACGCACAATGCACTTAATAATGATATCAAGAGAAACTAAATTCTACATTATGCTGGCACTTACCTTTATAGAGGATACAGTTCCTTTAGTAATTTCTGTTGCAACCACTGTGGTGAATTTTACTTGTAAAGGAAGTCCATCCGTCTTTCTTTTCTTCTGGAGAACTTCTCAATTACTTGGTGGTTAAAGTCTTTAATGCCCCTCACCAGCCTTTTCTCGATGGATAACATAGCTAAAGTCGACAGCCTATCCTGAGACATGGTGTTTCGTAGAAACGTTTTAACCCGTTTCAAAGTTGAGAAGCATCTCTCTGCCTCTGCAGTTGTCATCGGAGTCACTACGACTATTCTCAGAAGCTTCACAACTTCAGGAAACGATTCTTTCAATCCATTTTTTATGAATAGATGAAGAAGAGGTACTGCGCCTTGAGCACATCTGAATTCTTCCCTAGTGTACAGAACAGACAACTCGGTTGATAAACGTTTCTCTTCAAGTGTTGGGTACGTTCCATGAGTATCAAAATAGATACTCACTTGCTTTGCCAATTTTGCCACGAGTATCAAAGGTGATACTCACACATTGATGTTTATTTTCCACTGACAATCATTTCTGATACTCAGTTTTCGGTGTTTATTCACGTTAAACAGTTCTACAAATTTCAAGCTTTTAGACGATTGTTGTAGCGTTGCAGTATTACAATTCTACACTAAGATATATATAAATTTATATTACATTACTTTCTCATTAGTTTAACATTAAGGAGCAGAATTTTCAGCACAAATTAGACTTCTAACATTGCTCTCAGAAGCGTAATGGCTTGGCACCACTGTTGTGTTCTCTTTACTGTGGAAAGCACAGATTGACTTCGTTGGTAGTTTCTTGGGGGTTCCTTTCTCTGTATGATTATTGTAAATGAAGTGCTGAAAAATGGAAGACAAAGAAGCAGAAATACTTAGGCAAATGTTAGATGAAGAAAGTGACATTGAAGGATTTTCCAGTGACACACAAAGTGACGACGTAATAGAGTGTGGTGATGATTCCGATTTGGACCCAACATATGTAGCTACAAGTGGAAGCGAAGACAGTAGTGATAATAGCGCCAATAGTCCTTGCACTACAGGAGCAGTGTTGCAACCTCCAGTAAACATTTATAACTCTGATACTGAATCAGATGATAATGGTAACCCTAGTCACGGCGATATTTTGACTTGGCATCCAGTAGACCAGGTTAGTGCTGCACGGTTTCTTTACAATCCCAACAATGAATCTGTTGGGGTTAATCCAGATCTCTTTGAAATTCTCATTGACGGAACTCCAGCAGATTTCTATGGTTTATTTTTGGACAATGATCTGATTGATTTGCTAGTTGTTGAAACTAACAAATATGCAAGGCAAAAAATTTCAAGTTCTAACAATTTGCCAAGACATTCTCGCTTGACTAAATGGATCGACACAGATCGAGAAGAAATGAGAAACTTTTTAGGTTTAGTTATGTGGATGGGACTTGTGCAGATGCCTAGTATCGCTTCATATTGGAAAAAGTCATTTCTGTTTGATAACAATGTACCAAAAATAATGTCAAGAAATAGATTTGAAGCTTTGTTACAAATGTTTCATTGTGCAGATAATGCAACAGCACAGCCTGGGAACAGATTGCACAAAATTGAAGGGCTCATACAAACACTGGTACAAAAGTTTACTCAATGTGTTATACCTGAAGAATTTATGTGCATTGATGAGTCTATTGTGCCTTTCTTAGGTCGTATTGTGTTCCGCCAGTATATAAAAAACAAGAGGCACAGGTATGGTATCAAAATTTTCAAATTATGTTGTGCAGATGCTTATACTATTGCATACAAAATTTATGCGGGAAAAGAAGCCAAACCTGGAATGGCTGTATCATGTAAAGTTGTACTTGAGCTAGCCGAACCATATCTACATTTAGGTAGAACTCTGTATGCAGACAATTGGTACACTTCAATTGCACTGGCACATGAACTTTTACAAAAAAATACTCATTTGGTGGGAACTATGCGTTCCAATCGAAAGTTTGTGCCAAGAGCAGTGACAACTAAAAAAATACAAAAAGGTGAGGTTATTGCTCTGAGAAGTTCAACGAAGGTAACTGTTCTCAAATGGAAAGACAGAAGAGACGTCCTGATGATTACTACAAAGCACGGGGATGAAGTACACGAAGTGCAGCAAAGAAGAGGACCAGTTTTGAAGCCAGCTGCTGTAGCTGATTACAATAAAGGCAAAGCTTTGATTGACCTGGCCGATGAAATGAATTCATATTCAAGTGCATTACGAAGAAGCCTTAAATGGTATAGAAAAGTAGCATTTGATATAATAATGGGAACAAGTGTAACCAACTCACTTTCTTTGTTCAAGAAGGTGACTGGAAGGAAGATGGAAATAACTTTCTTCAAACAATGTATTGTGATGGAACTTATCAAGAAACACACAATTGTACCTTCTCCATCCCAGATGCAACAGAAGCAGCACAATCTTATTTCCTTAGCACCAAAACGCAGTAAATGCAATAATTGCTACAAGAAGTTGGTTGCTGCTTCTGGAAGGAAAGAAGCTCAGAAAAAGTGCAAGCAAGTGAACAAAAAATGTAACATTTGCAACATTTTTCTTTGTGCAGAGTGCTTCTTTGAGTTACATAAAGTGAAACAAAAGTAATATTTTTATGCTAACTGAAGACAACATTTTTTTGGTTTACATAACAATTATCTGTTGAGAATTCTTTGTAATTTCAACCAGCATTTGGAACTGAGTATCATTATAATTATATAAGCAAAAACAAATCTAATTTTTGTTACAGATTCTTGAAAAAAGTGATTGTTTATTTGTGAAATCGCATTTTTTATGTAAAAATCATTCTCCTGAAATATCTAAATTGTACTAAATGTGTAAACAGTTTTCATCATACCCAATTTTTGTGAGTATCAATTTTGATACTTATGGCAATACAGTAAAAATTTTATCTCGGTTGCCACGAATATCAAAATTGATACTCGCCAATTATTATGTAATTATAATTAGTAATAAAGTTACATTATAAGTTATTTGTTTCTAAGATTATTTTCAACAAAATAAAACAAAAAAAACATCGTGGCAAGGGTGAGTCAACACCTGATTTCATTGTGGCAGTCAACCTGTTAACTGCAGCATTTAGGAGATCAGCAGGGAATGTTCTCTGGTATGTAGGAAACATTTCCGGATTGAGAAGTTGGACTGCAACAAGGTGATTTTTGAAAGAAAGTATTTCTTCAGTCTGTACAATAATGACATCACATACTTCTTTCGCTGCATTATGTGTGTCAGGCTTCTTTCTCTTAACCAGATGTTCAGAATTTGTAGGCCCGATACTACACTGAATAGAATCAATCTGCTCCCTTACTTTTTGTATTTCCAACTTAAAATTTTTCACCTGATTCTCAACCTGAATTGGATCCGTATTTGTTTTCTGAAGTTGACGGAACAGAATTTCCACATGTGGCATTATGTAATGGAATGCAGTCAGCCAAAACACAAAGATTGGATCGTGCAGTATGCGCAACAAACCATCACACTCCCGAAGTGTAACTCCATCGACAGATGACATGTTACTTATTGTCTCCAAGCAATCGATTAACTCGTTTTTATGTTCGTAAATAACAGAAACGGTTCTGCTATTGTATGTCCACCGTGTCGGAACTCCTCTAGGCAGACGCTTCTGTACTTCTGCTTCAAGTACCTTTGTTCTCTTTGCTGACCGAGAAAAAAAAGCAGGGAAAGGAGACAAATTTGCAAAAAACAACTTGGCTTGTGTATCTGTTACAGCACGCTCCATCAGTAAATTTAGTTTGTGAGCATAGCAATGAACAAAGTAAGCTGTTGGATATTGTGCTCTGATCTTGGTTGAACACCATTCCCACGTCCGCTCATGACCGACCCCCCATCGAAACTCGTACCAATCAACTTTTGTGGTGAATTTTCCAGGTGTTTCTTTAGCTCAGATAGGAGTGTAATGGATGTTGCATCATTGCTCTGAGGGTTTAAGAAACCCCAAAATCTTTCAATGGGATTTCCTTCCATTTCATAACGGTAAATCAACACAAGCTGGGTGTGAGTTGTTACATCAGTTGTTTCATCTGCCTGGATTGCTACAAATTCAGAGTCTTTAATTTCTCTGGAAATCTGGTCCCTGCACACTTCTAGCATGCAATCCAACAGCTCATTTTGAATTGTTGCAGATGTTCCTTTGAATGTGGTTGCTGTTTCCAGATGCTCTTGCATTGCACTGTCAAGGCTCTTCACAAAGTCCACTAATCCACGGAACACTCCTGGATTATCCAAAGCTTCTGACTCGTCGTGACCACGCAAAGCGAGTTCGAGAGCACCACAAAATTTTATGCAATCAATCAGGCGAGTAGTGTATATTGATTGTTTCAACGCAATACTTTGTAGGTATGCATTTGTAGCCTCTTTTTTTATCAATTGAATATCAGTTTTTGACATATTTTGACAATTTTTTGTCTGTGTTTTAGCGTTTAGCGATATTTTAGTAAAATTTCCCTTTTTTCCCTTTTTTCCTACTCATAATTGGTAGGTATATCACGATCTTCCGTGATATAACTTAACCTATCTTTTTTTCTTACGATTTTTTAATTTTTTTTACGATCCTAAGTGATATAATTTAACCTATCATTTTTTTTTATTTACGCACCGAACTAACCTACAAGGGACTCTGTTTGTTTTAATATTTTAAAGTTTTTTTCACATATTTTATATAACCTTGTTGATTTTTTTTTTTTTAGTATGTGGCAATTTTTTTTTAAAACTGCTCCGTCACCCTCTCGTTCTTCACGTCGTGGACGAAGGACTTCTCTGGGACCAGGATGACGCTGCACACGGTGTCCTCGGGCAACGGACTGTTGAACTCGCAGACGATCTTGATGTTGGTTCGATCGTTGACCACCACCTGCTTCCTCTTCGTCGTGTTGATGACGAACATCTGCCTGCGGATTTTGAATTCGCTGGGAGTGTAGTACATGTCCACGTTTCCCTCGGTCACGCGTTTGTAAGCAGAATACGCTTCGTAAAGTTTGAGGTAATCGTCTTTGGCCATGTCCAGGTTGTAATTCTCGCGCGGGAACACTTCGTTCCTCCCGTTCTTGAGATAAACGTTCTTGATCTTGCAGTCGTCGAACTTGCTGGAATCTTTCTCCTGATTGTTATCGCGCCCGGTCTGAAAAAGTACAATGACGAAATCTGGCATGTCGAACTGTATGTTGTTGAACTGAGTCGTGACGTCGAATTCCATGTGACTTCCCGACGCCAACTTCTGCACGCACTGGTAACCGTGAAAGTGAATCGGCACCTGTGGACTTTTCAATATCTCGGCTTTGTACTTGAGGGCGTAGTTCGTTTCGTATTCCACGATCGGCATTCTCAACTCCATGCTCCGGATGACGCATTTCGCCGCTTCGGGTAATGTGTTGGCTATCGGCGTGCCGTCGGCGTTCAAGTTGGTGTATCGCATCAGTGCGTCGTTGTCGTTGGCCGCTCTTCGAAATATGACTCTCAGTCCTCCCTTCCACATGATCTCCTTGTAGTCCGAGAAGAAACCGGGCAGCAGACGCATGGGAAAGAGCACCGTGTGATTTCTCGTCGATATTTTGGTCTCCGCTTCGAACCCCCCCGCTTGATAGTATGCTGCGTCCGTTTTGGATAATTTCAACGTTCCCACTGCCGTCGACGTGTTGCCTGGATAATCGATTCTGTCGATGACGGTGTTGTGTTTCCTCACCTCCACCTGCGAGAACAGGTGAGGCACGAAGTTGTCCACGAGTTTCAAATTGGCATTAGGCGGAAACGCTTCTCCGCTTTCCTTCTTCACCACGTCGAATTGAAGGTAAAGGTCCGCTCTGTGAGGATGAACGAACCCGTCGCCTACGTCCACGTCGTATTCGATCTCCCGATTCGCTTCGTTCAGATTGGCGAACGTGCGACGGTTGGGAGGAAAAGATTGCAACTCGTAACTTTCGATTTGCTCCATGATGTATGGTTATTTATTATACGTTGATCTCCACGATGGCCGTGGTCGTTGCACCTGCGAAATCCACCACCTCTCCTTTCTCGTTCGTCACCACCAACTCTATGTCGTCTATGCGGTTGCGACATACTGGAAAATAGATCGGCGAAGAGGGTGTGTAGATGATCGGTTCCATGAACTCGGAACTTGGTTTGAACGTGGCTATGATTCCCGTCTGCTTGTGACTTCCTAACAATCCGTCCGAGGATTTCGTGATCATGCCTTCCGCCACGTTGCAGTGTACGTTCAGAGTCTCTATGGCCAAGAATTTAGTAATGTTTGTTGCCGTGTGCTTGATGCCAGCTTCGAGTTTTGTGTCGTTCTCGAAACCTAAAAGTTCTCCCATGGTGCCCAGGTCCACCGTCTCCGTCGCGGACACGATTTCTACTCTGTGCGTGACCGAATTTTGAGAAAGGTACATGCCTTTGGGTAACTGAGCTTGCAAAGTAGAAAGATTGTATTGGCCTGGCGTGACGACGATATGTTCGCTTCCGACGCTAATTTTGTTGTTGTGATGCGTGACGTTAGGTATGAGGTACATGCTGTAGAATACACGCAGAGCTACGGATTTAGGATAGACGATGTCGTCGTGCAGCGTGAGTTTCAAGATCGAAGATTCGCTCGTGAGATGGAACACGCCCATTGTCGTGATGCTTTAGATTCCACAATGCTTTCTGGAAATCTTCCACCTGCGGCTTATTTATTTTAGAGAGAAACGCGAGCATGGAGAGACAGAGATGACCGCAGTTCACGTCTCCGAAATTTTGAATGCGTTCGTCGTTGTAGTATATAGAGGTTTTGCTTGTTTTCAGATAATGGACTAAATTTGTAGGTGGAACGCCTCCGAAAGAATCGAAAACGAATGCTTTATCATCATCATTTTTGTGGTAACATATCCAATGCGTGAATGGATTTTCTTGACTGTCCAAGTTGACTACGCCGCATTCTCTTCTTTTAACGGTTGAAGGTAACGAGTCGGACATGAAAACGCCTCTGAAGTGTTTGATTTGTAATGGTTTGATCAGAGATTCAATGTCTCGGTTGGTGAGTGCTGTTTCTTTTTTTTAAACTTTTTCGTTACTCCCTTCCCCCCTTTCTTCTCCATGGCCAGGTTGTGACGTTTCTGTTCTTCCAACTCGGCCTTGTTCTTCTTCGAGTCGATGACGGTTTTCGCGATGGCGGCGCTACCCCCAGCCAAACTTCCCACGGCCCCCAATGCTGCCAGGATGGCCGGGATGCTGAATATGAAACCTCCGATCTTTTGCTGTTTCCGCGAACGCTGCAACCGTCTCAATTGAGGTGTGCTGAGAAGTAATTTCATTCCGTGTCCTTTGCTCAAGCAAGAACGTTTCTTCTCGCGTTGTTTCTTGGTGAGTAACCCATCGAGGGCACCCAGCGTTTTTAGATTCGAATATGGTATCTGGTACACGACACCCTTGGGCTTCATGTTGATGCTCTATATGTTATTTTTTCACGGTATGTTATTTATATATATAAATGTTCTGAGATTTTTTTTTGTTTCCCTCTCGTGTAACTTTTTTTTTCAAGGTATGTTATTTATATATATATGTTCCGAGATTTTTTTGTTTCCTTCTCTCGTGTAATTTTTTTTTCAAGGTATGTTATTTATATATATGTATGTTCCGAGATTTTTTTCCCCTCTCTCGTGTAATTTTTTTTTTTTTCAAGGTATGTTATTTTATATACTCCGCACAGCCGTTACACAAATTCTATTACGTGCTTCGTTTTCTTACCAAGAAGTTCCTTTGTCCCCTTGTACACGATTCGAGTTTTATTCTCGATTAAAATAGATAGCTTCTCGTCGGATAACATGTTAGCATATCGATCTGGTAAAAATAGACTGTATTGTCCGTCGAGCAACAGACGCACCTTGGGACCATACTGGGTAGAAGCAATTGAACCGGAAGTTATCGTGTAAGGTTTGCCGACTTCCAATTCCTGAATTTTTACATACTCTACTGACAAATTTAGCATTTGTTTTAATGCTTGGAGGTCACTCATTTTTTCAGTCGAGTAGTAGTCAATATGTACCTTTGACAACAATTTTGATTTCTTGACCCCACGACCGCCAAACCCTCAAAAACTCACTTTCTCTCCACGTTCCACGCCTCATTTATTGCGCTGACGATGTTTCACAGCGCAAAAAAAGCCGTGATGAGTGAAAGATGAGCTCTCATCCTCTCATCCTCTCATCCTCTCATCCTCTCATCCTTGAAGGATGAATGCATCTTATTGTAATTTTCCAAGTCCCGGTCAAATGTTTGTATATCGTGACCTTTGTAAACCTCTCTCTTTCGGGAACGATGTGCCACACACACGCACACACACGCGCGCGTGTGTATCACTTTCTCCCCACGTTCCGCGCCTTATTTATTGCGCTGACGATGTTTCACGGCGCAGAAAAGCAGTGATGAGTGAAAGATGCACTCTCATCTTCTCATCCCCTCATCTTCTCATCCTCTCATCCTCTCATCCTCTCATCTTCTCATTCTCTCATCCTCTCATTCTCTCATCCTCTCATCCTCTCATCCTTTGAAGGATGAATGCACCTTATCGTAATTTTCCAACCCCGGGGGGACCAAAAAATGTTTATATATCGTGACCTTTGTAAACCTCTCTCGGGGAACGATGTGCCACACGCGCGCGCCTGCCTCTTATTATTTCCGTATTGTGACACAAACAAACAAACAAATAATAATTGTTGTTTTTTAGGATTCCTGGCCCCTATAACCTCGCCAGGGTGCGTGGTGCCCAACCAAAAAAAAGTAAAAGGTTTTCTAACGGCTGCGGTTCTAGATAACCACACCTCTGTAGAGTTTCACGTGTTTTTTTTTTCTCAAACTTCCATGAAACTCTACAGAGGACCTCCGTAATGCATGCAACGTGTGCTAACGACTCTAGTGTTATTTTGATGTTGTAATATTTTTGGATATAGAGTTTTATTGTGAGATATAGATAAAAATAATTATGTTTATTATAATATTTTCTTGATGAAGATGGAGAATATATGTGTGTGTTACAAATAAGGTTGCATGCTTTTTTTTCTAGTGTGTGTGTATGTGTTTTTGATGTTTCGACAGCATCTGAAACGATAAAAAAAGAAAGAATTTTATTGTTAATTTTCTTGTGTAAAAACAACAACAAATTTTTTTGTGCAAATTTTCTGATTTGACTCTCGTGCTATAGTGCAAAAAAGATATTGTAACTGATAACTAATGAAATTGATATTTGTAACTGATCTGAACTAGTGAAATTCGTATTGTGCTATTGTAACTGATTGTGCTAGTACAAAAAATTTCTTATTTGTGCAAGAAAAGATGTTAAAAAACTTGTTAAAACTGCTCTGTGACCCTCTCGTTCTTCACGTCGTAGGCGAAGGACTTCTCTGCAATCAGGATGACACTGCATAGGGTATCCTCGGGCAAGGCATCGTGGAACTCGCAGACGACCTTGATGTTGGTTCGATCGTTGACCACCACCTGCTTTCTCTTAGATGTGTTGATGACGGTCATGGGTCTCCGTGCTTTGAATTCGCTGGGCGTGTAGTACATGTCCACGCTTCCCTCGGTCACGAGTTTGTAAGCCGAGAATGCTTCGTAAAGTTTGAGGTAATCGTTTTTTGTCATGTCGAGGTTGTAATTCTCGCGCGGGAACACTTCGTTGCGTCCATTCTTGAGATAAATGTTCTTGATCTTGCAGTCGTCGAACTTGCTGGAATCTTTTTCCTGATTCTTGTCCCTCCCGGTCTGAAAGAGCACTACGACGAAATCTGGCATATCGAACTGTATGTTGTTGAACTGCGTCGTCACGTCGAATTCCATGTGACTTCCCGATGCCACCTTCTGTACGCACTGGTAACCGTGAAAGTGAATCGGCACCTGCGGACTTTTCAAGATCTCCGCTTTGTACTTGAGGGCGTAATTCGTTTCGTATTCCACCACCGGCATTCTCAATTCCATGCTCCGGATAACGCATTTTGCTGCTTCGGGTAAAGTGTTGGCTATCGGCGTGGTGCCGTCCGGACCCAAAGTAGCGTATCGCATCAGTGCGTTGTTGTCGTTGGCCGCTCTTCGAAACGTGATCCTCAGTCCTCCCTTCCACATGATCTCCTTGTAGTCCGAGAAGAAACCAGGCAGCAGACGCATGGGAAAGAGCACCGTGTGACTTCTCGTCGATATTTTGGTCCCGGCTTCGAATCCCCCGGCCTGGTAGTACGCTGCGTCCGTTTTGGATAATTTCAACGTTCCCACTGCCGTCGACGTGATGCCTGGATAGTCTATTCTGTCGATGACGGTGTTGTGTTTCCTCACCTCCACCTGCGAGAACAGGTGAGGCACGAAGTTGTCCACGAGTATCAAGTTTGCTGCTGCGGGAAACGCGTCTCCGCTTTCCTTCTTCACCACGTCGAATTGAAGGTAGAGGTCCGCTCTGTGAGGATGAATGAACCCGTCGCCTACGTCCACGTCGTATTCGATCTCCCTTTTCGCTTCGTTCAGATTGGCGAACGTGCGACGGTTGGGAGGGAAAGATTGCAATTCGTAACTTTCGATTTGCTCCATTTTACATGTATGGTTATTTATTATATGTTGATCTCCACGATGGCCGTCGTAGTGGCACCTGCGAAATCCACCACGTCTCCTTTCTCGTTCGTCACCACCAACTCTATGTCGTCTATGCGGTTGCGACATACTGGAAAATAGATCGGCGAAGAGGGCGTGTAGATGATCGGTTCCATGAACTCGGAACTTGGTTTGAAAGTGGCTATGATTCCCGTCTGCTTGTGACTTCCTAATAATCCGTCCGAAGATTTCGTGATCATGCCTTCCGCCACGTTGCAGTGTACGTTCAGAGTCTCTATGGCCAAGAATTTAGGAATGTTGGTTGCTACGTGCTTGATGCCAGCTTCGAGTTTTGGGTGGTTGTTCTCGAAACCTAAAAGTTCTCCCATGGTGCCCAGGTCCACGGTCTCCGTCGCGGATAGGATTTCCACTCTGTGCGTGACCGAATTTTGAGAAAGGTACGTGCCTTTGGGTAATTGAGCTTGCAAAGTGGAGAGATTGCATTGGCCTGGCGTGACGACGATGTGTTCGCTTCCGACGCTAATTTTGTTGTTGTGCTGCGTGACGTTAGGTATGAGGTACATGCTCTAGAATGCACGCAGAGCCACGGATTTAGGATAGACGATGTCGTCGTGCAGCGTGAGTTTCAAGATTGAAGATTCGCTCGTGAGATGGAACACGCCCATCCTAGTGATGCTGTTTGAGGTTCCACAATGCTTTCTGGAAATCCTTGATCGTAGGGTTATTTATTTTAGAGAGAAACGCGAGCACGGAGAGGCAGAGATGGCCGCAGTTCACGTCTCCGAAATTTTGAATGCGTTCGTCGTTGTAGTATATAGAGGTTTTGTTCGTTTTCAGGTAATGAATTAAATTTGTAGGTGGAACACCTCCGAAAGAATCGAAAACGAATGATTTATCATTGTCGTTTTTGTGGTAACATATCCAATGCGTGCCTGGATTTTCTTGACCGTCCAAGTTGACTACTCCGCATTCTCTTCTTTTAACGCTTGAAGGTAACGAGTCGGACATGAAAACTCCTCTGAAGTGTTTGATTTGTAACGGTTCGATCAGAGATTCAATGCCTCGGTTGGTGAGTGCTGTTGTTTCTTTTTTTTAAACTTCTTCATCACGCCCTTCCCCCCTTTCTTCTCCATGGCCAGGTTGTGACGTTTCTGTTCTTCCAATTCCGCCTTGTTCTTTTTTCGAGTCGATGACGGTTTTCGCGATGGCGGCACTTCCGCCAGCCAAACTTCCCACGGCCCCCAATGCTGCTAGGATGGCCGGGATGCTGAATATGAAACCTCCGATCTTTTGCTGTTTCCGCGAACGCTGCAAGCGTCTCAATTGAGGTGTGCTGAGAAGTAATTTCATTCCGTGTCCTTTGCTCAAGCAAGAACGTTTCTTCTCGCGTTGTTTCTTGGTGAGTAACCCATCGAGGGCACCTAGATTTTTAAGATTGGAATATGGTATCTGGTACACGACACCCTTGGGCTTCATGTTGATGCTCTATGTGTTATTTTCACGGTATGTTATTTATATATATATTCTGAGATTTTTTCTTGTGTAGTTTTTTTTTTACGGTATGTTATTTATATATAAATGTTCTGAGATTTTTTTCAAGGCCTCGCAGTCGTTACACAAATTCTTTTACGTGCTTCGTTTTCTTGCCAAGAAGTTCCTTTGTCCCCTTGTACACGATTCGAGTTTTGTTCTCGATTAAAATAGATAGCTTCTCGTCGGATAACATGTTAGCGTATCGATCTGGTAAAAATAGACTGTATTGTGCGTTGAGCAACAGGCGTACCTTGGGACCATACTGGGTAGAAACGATTGAACCGGAAGTTATCGTGTAAGGTTTGTCGACTTCCAATTCCCGAATTTTTACATACTCGACTGACAAATTTAGCATTTGTTTTAATGCTTGGAGATCACTCATTTTTTCAGTCGTCATATCAAAAAAAAATTCAGAGTGTTAGAGAGAAATTTAATTGTTTTTTCACGATGTGTGTTATTTATATATACCGAAGATTATTTTTTTTCACGATGTGTGTTATTTATATATCAAGTTTTTTTTTTTTGACACGTATATATATTATTATTTTTTTAACAGAGGAAGAAAGTCCGTGCTTCGGAAAACGCGATGATGTGCGTAATGATATCTTCCGTCTCCTGCTTAGACTTGCGCCAATCTACTGTGTACCGTCTTCTTCCCTGCCTTGCCTCGTGCAATTCATCTAACCTATCGTTTAATTTTTCCCCTGCAGCCAAAAGCAGAATTTTGAGATCACCGCACCTCAGGCCGCTGATCTCCCGAAGATGGTCCTTGAGAACTATTTCGCATCCCATGTGAAATGCCGGCGTCGTTTTAGCTATGATCACAAGTTTATTAACATCTCCGTTAACTACCTTTTCGAATATTTTAGATAGTAGTTCGTGCGGCAAATCAGTTATGCAAGCCATGTTGTTTTTTTTACTGTATGTTATTTATATACCCCACCCCAATTTTTGTTTTGTGTTCATGGTGATGGTGGTACCCAGTGCGGCGACCCGTTCACCCAGCGATGCGTCTCTGCTCACGAACCTTTCGAAAGCTGCGTGCTCTAACTTTCTGCCTGCTTCGTGACGTGCATCCAGATCCGTCTGCGTGGTGTTGTAAGCGATGTCGTGATCTTTGCATGCGGCGTCCAACGGATTCACACCCTTGTCTCCTCTCTCCAATCTTTTCTCGAGTTTGGTACCCGGTCCGCAGTACTGGTAGCCAGGTAAATGCATCTCGAAAGGTAACTTGTTGATGATGTCGTTCACGAGTCCTTTTCCTTCGGCCACGTTCCAGAATCTCGGAGGTAGCGTGTTGATGATTTTGATCAGGTAACCTATGCCCTTGTCGTCGTTTACGATGAAGTTGGAAAGTTTCGTGCTGATCATGTCCACGATGCCAACCTTCTCGTTGTAGAAATTACGGTTGCCTGCATTCTCTTCGCCGGCTATCACCAACAATCGGTCCACGAGCTTCCTCACGTCGTCCACCCAAACGAATTCTTTGGGTAACGTGTTGTAGCGTTTGACGCCGCTGCCTGTTTTGACCTGGTTCCAAATCGGTTTGATGAGATTCCTGTACTTCTCGCCGCTGCTCGATTTCACCCTATTCTGCGAGGCATCGTTGTTCTGGTACAAGGCATCCGTCATGATCAAAATTTCCTTGTAACTCTGGTAATCTTCGTCGGTGTAATCTTTCGGCTGCTTTTTGGCAACGAGTTCCCACAGTCCCACCGTACCCCGATACCTGGTCCAACTATCCTTCTCGCCTAAATTAACTTTAATGTCGTTGCCTTCGAAGGTCACCTTCGATTTCCCAATCTTCCACACCACACCACCGCCTTCGTTGGTTTCCATGCTAGGATACAAACCGAACACTTCATCCTTGTCGAATTTCCCCGTACTCAGGTAGTCTCGTGCCAAAGGTCCCAACTCGATATTATCCGAAGAAGACGTGCTACCAATGGCTCGACGTCGTGCCGGTGCATCCTTCAGTTCGAACGGTGTCGAAGGAATGCTCGAAATGGGCGTGGGTACAGCGTAACTTTTAGCTGCGAGCGGTACGAGTTCGTTGATCAAATTTTTATTTTGTTCCGTGACACTTTTAATTTCTTTACCTAGACCGCTGATGGCATCGATCACAGGTTGATCCTGACGTTTCTTCTCTTCGTAGAATCCGCGATTCTCAGATTTCCAACCTTTGAAGCGTTTCGCGAGGTAATCGCGGAGCTTGAGATTTTCCTCTTCGATTTTTCGTTTCGTCATGACGTTTATTTATATACGTCGTTTCTCACAACGTTGCAACGTTTAGAAAGTCGTTGATTTTGTTTCTGTATTTTCCGTCGTTGGGTTTCCTCGTCATGTCGATCGTCGCGAATCCGAAATCGTCACCGTTCCAGCAAGTAGAGCAGCAGCGTTCCGAAAATTGATTGTAGTTCATGTCTCCGCCTACGTAGTCATCGTACGCGTGCTTGAGGTTGGTGTGATCTTGACGAAACAAACATATGAAATTAGCGTTGTCGCGTACTAACTGTTTTTGGAATTTTGGAAAACGTTTGAGCTAGGTAGAAACAATCCATTCCTTTGTGACGACCTTGCGTGAAAAAGTTGCGAATTTCATTTTGATTTTCCAGGATGGCGTCGTCGAACACGACGACTGAATTTTCACGACAATCGTCGAGTGGTTTTATTTCCGAAGCGAACGTTGCAATGTCCAGACCATCGTACACTTTCATCAGTTGCTGGTATTTGGATTGCTCCAAACTTTTCGAGAACACGTACAGGTGCCTGTTCTTCCAATCTAACCAATTCGGTGCGAGGAGAAAATTGTCCACGAGCAGTGTCGTTTTTTCACACCCCGAAGGACCTACGATCAGACAGCGGATGCTGTCGGGAAGCAACTCGCCGTTCTTTTTTTTTCTCGTTTGACTTTCCGGATCCGGTAGACGCTTCACCACGTTCCACGTACTCACAAGATCACTTCGTTCGCGTCGATCCAACTCTTTTCCGGAAGTCCCAGCCATTTGACAAACAGTTTGTCACCTTTCCTACGCAATACTTTCTCGATGAGGTACGTGTCGGGGTGTTTCGTTTTAGAGAGTTCCTCTTCGTAAAATCTTCCTTTCAAAATCTCGCCGCTACTATCTTTTATTATATACGTGTGTCGGTTTCCGGGTAAAACTCGAACCACCGTAAAAAGTTCCGTGCTCCAATTTTTTGTGAATCCCTTCTCGAAGGTGCGTTTGAATTTGCTGATCCTCACCTGGTCTCCAATTTTGTATTTAGCTTTTTTTGTCGTGGGTGTGTACTTTGGACAGTAAACTGTAGAAATTAAACGCTGCTCGTCGGACTTGGTAACGTCGGCTGGCTTCATGCCTATCGTTCTGTGTACCGTATCATTATAGGTGTCGACGAGTTCCGGCAGGATGTCGACCCATTTGTAATTTCCCCGAAGCGTGAATCGTTTCCACATGTGAGTTTTCAAGGTTCGATTGAATCTTTCCACGATGCTGGCTTTGATGTGACTGAAGGTCGAATAATGTTGAATGTCATGTTTTTGAATAAACTTTTGGAATACAGCGTTGTAAAATTCCTTCCCCTTGTCTGTTTGCAGAAACCGTGGTCGTCTGCCACCGCTTTCGCGAAAAATTGTCTTGAATGCTTCCGTGACGCATGTTCCCGTTTTCGCCTTCAAAGGTAGAGCCCATGCGAATTTCGAAAATGTGTCTATGACGGTGAGGAGGTACTTGTTGCACTTGTTCAATTTATGTACGTTTTTCAAATTGCCGCTACTCATCTCCACGAGGTCACTTTGCCAGAGGTCGTCGATGCCCTTGGTTACCACAGCCAAACGTTCGTAGTTGCGGCGTGCAGGTTTATGCAATTCTTCGACGATGGCTTGCCTAGACATTTTTTTAGAGATTACGTTTCAAGAGAAGCACAAGCGTGATGGGATTCAAAGAGGGTGGTACCTCGCTCGTGTTTTGAATGATCAGCTTATCGCCGGCACTCACGTCGAAAACGGTAAGATCTTCGTCTTCGTGTATTTCATATATGTTGCGCGTTTCGTTCCAACGTGCCAGAGGAGTGTTTCCTGCTTTCTGGACACCACGATTCGATATCAAAGTCATGGTAGGAACGCTAGCTTTTCTACCGTGAGACCAGTACGAAAATTCGTTTATCTGAATCGTGCCATCGAGGAGAAACTTGTAGTACGGATGATAAGGATGTAACATGTACAGTTTGTTACCTTCAACGAACGTGGAGATTCTCTGTTGATTGGGTACGCTGTTGATTTCGATGGCTTGCAGAGAATGCAGTTTAGCGAATTTAGTGTCGACGCCGAGCAGATTACTGTGAACGTGTCCGAGTTTATTTTCGATGGGCAGCAAATGCTCGACTATGGTATCCGTTACGGCAGACAACGACGGTTTGATTTTCACTTCCACGTTCAACTGCTTGTAGTTTTCGTTGAGTTCTTGTAACTTGGCACCGAAAGAAGCCAACGTCGATTCCTGCGTGGATTCCAGCACTCCGACTTGATCTCTGATGTTGACGACGATGTTCTGAAGGTTCTCGACTTGATTCAATTTCGAGCTCTTCTCAGTAAGATCGTTCACGATGCTTCGCATCTCTGTAAACTGCGTGTGAAGGTCGGCGACGCTCTGCGAAGTGGGCAGCGTCGACACCAGCGAACTAATTTCGTCTCGAATCTGTTCCACGTTCGCCGTTTCCGTTTCTAGTCGTTTCAGCATTCGAGATATGTTTCTTTTCAAAGCGTGCAATTCTTTGGAGGTGGGGAGATTGGCCACCCTACTCTCGAGATCGCTCAATGAACTTTTGATGTCGCTCGAATCGGATAGTGCCGTCACCGCCGTTTTCAATTTTTCCAAATCTTCGCTCGAAGGCACGCTCGTCCGTAACGATTCCAAGTCACCCTGTATGTTGTCCAGTACGTGATGAAAATGAGCAAGATTGGATTCGACGTTTAAATTTTCTAAATATTCGATTTTATGCTGAACCGTGCTCAACGTGTCTTGTATGCTCGTCAGCGCGCTCGCTTCAGCGTGAATATTTTTAATTTCTTCGTTGATCAACTCCAGTGACGCCTGAAGCGTAGCGATGGTGGTTTGAATGTGTTCGAAATCTTGATACGCCTCCAATTGAATTTTTATGTTCGCGACGCTTTTACCGATGACCTGCAGTTCGTCCGACGATGGTAGGTTCGTCATGGTATCTTCCAAAGTCTGTAACTTGGATTTGATTTCTTCCAACGTGCCGGTGAATTCTTCTTGTAATTTGGAAACGACGACATGCAAGCGTTCTTCTTCTATATCGTTCACGACGGTTTGAAGTTCAGAGAAATTCTTTTCTATTGCGGAAGTTCGTTCTTCGATTTCGAGTTTCAATTTTTCCAAATCTTCATTTTTCGATTGAAATTGCTGTAATTTGGCCAAATCATTTTGAAGCGAATCCACGCTCAACTGTATATTTTGAACGTTGTCGTAAGAAGGTACGTCGACATAATTTTTTATCAGCGTCTTCAGTTCGGAATCGATTTTCAGAATGGGGTCGAGACATTGCGTTTGGAGCGTAGCGATTTCCGACTCTAAACTTTTGTTTAAGGTTTCCTGCAAAGCGATCAAATCGGTCCTCAACTTCTTAACTCGAATGTCCAACATGAGAATCTCTTCTGCGTGGTCTACACGCTTCGTGTTGCCGAAAATGTCGTTAGGCATTTTTGGTTAACGGTTATTTATAATAGGATAGACGATTCGTAATTCTACGAAGAGAGGAATAAGTTTGTCGTAATCTCCGAGGAGTTCTATGTAAAGATAATCTCCTGCAGACACATCGTACGTAATGTTAGAAAGCATCTTCTCGTGCTTGATTCGAAAAATGTTCTTGCCAGTAGAAATTTTGATTTCGCCTACGTTTTCCGGATTCACGGTGATTTGAAATTTCCCGTCGATCGGAATTTCGTAGAAATGTAAATTGTTATTGAAGACGTAAAACATCTTGCCCACGTCCTCGTCCAATTTCGTCCAAATACTGTTGAGGTGAACGATCAGTAGACCGTTGAGTTTGGATAACATGGAAGGTAAGAGGTTATTGGAATTTGGTGGTGCACTTTCCATGTTGATCTGTTTCCGGAAACCAAAAAGATTCATTGTCCTTGTTAGTTATTTAAATTTTCTATATGCTGTGCCCCTTTGTAGATCGAATAAAAAGAAGAGAAGATTTTATCTACGGCGATGCAATTCAAAAAACTCGAACGTGTAATTATGTCATTAGATCAGGATGAAGAAGAAAAAAATAAGAGTTGAATTTAATGAGGCCTCGTTTAGAGCGAGCTTAACAACATAATAACAACTTCCAACTTTTCATCCCCCGAGGGCTCCTCTTTTCCTCCATATGTTTTTGAAGAATGCCAAAAGACACAGCGGACTTCATGGCTATGGGGTTACGGTTAACACACGTCACATTTATCGCTTCCATTACAGTGGCCCCACTCTCTCGTGTGGATGTGACAATCGAGAACACGTAACTTATTGTCTCTGGCATCCAATGCGACCTTGGTTACGCGCGTCGTGTACAGTTCGTGTAATTTATTCGCAATGCGATGATCTGTGCTGAGTTGTCTTTTACCTTGAAACAGGCATTCTTTGTAGTCTTTCATGCTAAATTTGCTGGTACTTATTTTTCCTACCCCTTTCGCTTTCTTGATCTCTTTTTCTTCTGCAATCTTGACGCAGTACATTTTGGCACGAAGCCCCGCAAATTCGCTGATGTAATTACCAGCCGTTTCATCTTTGAACTTTCCTATGGTCATTTTATTTTCTGTCGAATGCAAGTGATGGCCTGATGGTAAGTTGCTAAAATCAAAACGATGCTTCATCGAACTCAGATCATGTTCGAGGCTTGGTGTTTGGATTAGAAAAATGAAGCTATCCGTATCAATGTAACATATTTGGATGTTATCTCCATAAAAATGTTGAAACTGATCGTAGTACGATTGGTACATGTGCAATTTTGATAGTTCAAGGACGGTGGCACCTATGGCAATCGGCTTGTTGAGCATCACTTGCTTCTTGTTCTTCTCGACGAATACTAGATTCTCGTCGAAAATGGTGAAGTTTTTGAAGTAGAGAGACGCGACAATCTTCTCAAATTTCTTTTCGTCCGTGACCAACGTTGCGTCGATGTAATTACGCACGTTCTCCATCGTCTTGCCGTAGATGGCGTTATTGAACAGTTTGTACAGATCCTTGTCTGCAGGCGATGTCGATTGCGCTCTGCGTCGCGTGTTCTCGGCTATGTACGGTTCGAGCCACCTACTCTGTCGGAACTTCAATCCTCTATGTACTTTCTTCAGCTGCAAGCCGTGACTCACGTAAAATTGGAGGAGTCGGTAGTGCAGAACGTAATTCCGCTTGTTCTCCATGCTTAGTATTAGTTTTGGCTCCGATCCTCCAGGTGGCTTCTCTTTGGTGGGGGCCAGGGCCAATCCGCGATGTTTCTCGTGAAGCGTTTCGGGATAATCGAGATCCACTTCCAAGAAACAGCCCCATTCGTTATCTTCGCTCCAGTTGAGAAAATCCTCGCAGGAGAGTTCCTCTTCGGTCATCCACGCGTAGTCGCTGATGGGAAGACACTGGGACATGGAGTGGCCATACAAGTTGTTGACATCCCAGTAGACGATGTAGGTGTTGGTCTTCGATGCATCGTAACCAGGTGTATGAGGGTTATTTGCCTGGGCATGGCGTCGAGGACATTGGACGATGCCACCGCGTATCGCACTCTCCATGAAGGCATACTGTTCCTTCTCTGCGATGAGTCCCAGTTCCACGTTGGTGTATTTCATCATCGATTCCCAAGTCAATCCCGGCGTCGAGAAGAAATACGCAGGATCCAACTTGTAGATCGAGATGCATCTCTTGCGAAACGATTCGAAAATGTCCATGAGAAGAGTCACGTCCAATTTGAGATAGAGATCGTGATAATCACGAAAAGTTTGGCAATTGAAGGCCGTCCACACACTACGAGCGTGTTCGTAGTCCTCTTCGGAACAGACGTCCTCCGTGAGATGAGAATAAAATGCCTCCCGGGGTGGAAGTTCCGCCTCGTCAAATTTGTCGAAATCGTTGACGTACTCGTAGGGGTAGACGCCCTTGCGACGCAACAGATTCAAATTCTCATCTCTCCCCGAAAAACATTTTTGTTTGGTGGCCACAAGATCTTCGTCGCCAAGTTGAGCTGCAAGAGTAGCGAGGCTGGAGGACAGGAAATTGTAAGAGTCCAGGATTCTAACTTCCACACTTCCTCCTTCTTCGAGAGGGATCCACACTCTCACTGTAATATACTTCTCGCTCGTTCTCGGAATGATGCTGATTCGAGTTGTTATGTTGTAGAGCTCTTTGACGAACAGATGCGTATCGTATTTTTCCGTGTAATGCAGAAACACGGCAACAAAATGCGACTCCTTAATTTTAAGATTGCACGAGGTGTACGACCTTGTGATTTTCGGGGGTGAAAATCTGGTTACACTCCGCGCATCTTGTCGCCGTGTCATGTCTCCGCTGTTGTTCCGTCGTGAGAGCAGGTGGAGAAACGTAAGAGCCTTTCAGGCTGGGTGCAAGTTCTCTCGCGCATTCCGCTATCTTCTTAACAAAATGTTTTGCCGCATCGGGTCCGCAATACAAGATGACATCATTCAATTTTTCTCCGTAGATGGAGAAACTGCAAGGCTCGTGGTGAAAAATTTGGATTGTGCTTGAGGTAGAGGGATCAGGGTTGCAAGAGGTCATGGGAACTTGGAAGCTTTCAAAATCGGCATAAAAAACGACGGGATGGTGGAGAAGAGCCTGGTGTTTCTGAAATTTCATCTTGGTTCCGGGTTCCGGCATGACATCTTCGGGTTCTGCATTCACGGAACCAAAACACTTGTGCTGTTCTCTCATCTTCTTTCCCACGCGAAAAGTTCTCAAGCATCGATCGCAAATTTCGATCTTATCGTGATGCTTGCTGATCTGTCTTCCTACTAATCGTGAGAAATTCCGTATCAAACTGTAATGGCCATCTACAAGCAAGTTCGAATTACATTATTCTGGTTTCTCGCAGGTCTTAACACACGAATGTTGTCGCAATCGTCAACCCCAAACACAAAAATATCGATATCTTCTTTTTTTTCCTCTCTATAGTTTTTTAAAAATTGATCGATCTCATTCACGGGCACAGGATAGGAAATTCCTCGCATGACATTCTTGTATTTCCCCTCGTATCGTCTGTAATTGGACAGGCGTTGGGGGTTAACATTATTAGCTGGGTGTAATGCGGCGATGACAGACCATAGGAAACTCTTCTCATCATTACTTTGTATGTTTAACACTGCATTTTGCTTTTTTTTGCTTGTTTTTTTGAGCGCTACGTAAGGGTTTAAAATTGCACACTCGAAGCTGTAACGTGTGGCTGCGACCGCAAAGGGTCCATCCACTTCCTCTACCTTCAAACTCTTCTTGTTTTTGTATCAGGTGCTCAAATAGCCGTGTCACTATCTCGTCCAGATCCTTGTGATTGCCCTCATGCAAGTCTTCGCACCCTACGTAAAAGCTGAAAGTGCTTGTCTTGGATGAGACAACTTTCTCATACATGAGGGTCAAGACGAGATGAATTTTAATTGAAACATTGACGAGGCAATCACGTAATTGATCAACTACCAGAGATTTCACATTGTCGAGGAAGGTGCTCGAGTCACATTTTTCGTCACCTCCGGATTTATACGTCATGATGCGTGCACTTTTATTCAAAGCACCGCCTTCATGCGCATCAATGCGAGATTTCTTTGCCGGGGGGGCGACATCATGTTCAGGTAGACGACATTTTTTTCAAATGCCTGGCAATATTGGGTTTAGAAATTAATTTTCCACAGTTACGACATGCCACTTTCCCGCAAAAACCGGAGGGACCTGGTTGCGGTTCCATTTTTTTCTCTGTTATTTATATATACAGAGAAATTTTTTGGGGGGGAGGGGTTGTGGTGGTGGTGGTAGGGGAAAGCGCACTGAAACAGAAGGAAAAAAAATAGATCAAAAAAGCTGAAAAGTGCTAGATATTTTTTCCTTACACAAAAATGCATATATATATTAGACGCGAACAGTGTGTGCACTGTTGTAGGAGGTGTGTGTCAATTTTTATGACGCCTCTCAATATGTGCGTGTGTGTGTGTGTCAGACGCAAAACAAAAGAAATATATATCGTGAAAACAAAATAAAACACACTTGAAAAAAACTTACCTTTCAAGAGAGATAGAGAGACTTCAAAAAACTTGTAGCTCACTAAAACTTCCACGATGATATATGTATACTGTCAGACAAACAATTAAGAATACTGAACTGCCACAATTGACGTTCACCTTTCAAGAAAGATAGAGAGACTTCAAAATAAAACTTGTAGCTCACTAAAACTTCCACGATGATATATATGTATACTATCAGACAAACAATTAAGAATACTGAACTGCCACGATTGAGGTTCACTATGATAATGATGTACAAAAAGAGAAACTGGTGTGTTATATAGGAACGGGGAGTTTGTTGCCGTTTGTGGTTGCCGAGGGTGGAGTCGTCCACTGCGGAAGCGGATGGTAATAAACATCGTTGACAGTTCCACCTTATGTGTGTTTGTCATGGTATTTAATCATTTTTCCTCAACCAGATTCACTTCGGGCGGAAGCAGATGCGAGATGATTAGGTTCGGGGAGTTTGTTGCCGTTTGTGGTTGCCGAGGGTGGAGTCGTCCACTGCGGAAGCGGATGGTAATAAACATCGTTGACAGTTCCACCTTATGCGTGTTTGTCATGGTATTTAATCATTTTTCCTCAACCAGATTCACTTCGGGCGGAAGCAGATGCGAGATGATTAGGTTCGGGGAGTTTGTTGCCGTTTGTGGTTGCCGAGGGTGGAGTCGTCCACTGCGGAAGCGGATGGTAATAAACACCGTTGAGGTTTCGTATAGGATTATCAATTTATGTTTCATGGAATAATCTACGTAAGATTCGAGCATTGAGAACAAACAACGTTGATTGAATTTTTGGCAGCATTTGCAATACAAATCCAAACTCGTGACGATTTTCGCCGCCACGCACCCTGGCGAGGTTATAGGGGCCAGGAATCCTAAAAAACAACAATTATTATTTGTTTGTTTGTTTGTGTCACAATACGGAAATAATAAGAGGCAGGCGCGCGCGTGTGGCACATCGTTCCCCGAGAGAGGTTTACAAAGGTCACGATATATAAACATTTTTTGGTCCCCCCGGGGTTGGAAAATTACGATAAGGTGCATTCATCCTTCAAAGGATGAGAGGATGAGAGGATGAGAGGATGAGAGAATGAGAGGATGAGAGAATGAGAAGATGAGAAGATGAGAGGATGAGAGGATGAGAAGATGAGAAGATGAGAGTGTATCTTTCACTCATCACTGCTTTTCTGCGCCGTGAAACATCGTCAGCGCAATAAATAAGGCGCGGAACGTGGGGAGAAAGTGATACACACGCGCGCGTGTGTGTGCGTGTGTGTGGCACATCGTTCCCGAAAGAGAGAGGTTTACAAAGGTCACGATATACAAACATTTGACCGGGACTTGGAAAATTACAATAAGATGCATTCATCCTTCAAGGATGAGAGGATGAGAGGATGAGAGGATGAGAGGATGAGAGCTCATCTTTCACTCATCACGGCTTTTTTTGCGCCGTGAAACATCGTCAGCGCAATAAATGAGGCGTGGAACGTGGAGAGAAAGTGAGTTTTTGAGGGTTTGGCGGTCGTGGGGTCAAGAAATCAAAATTGTTGTCAAAGGTACATATTGACTACTACTCAGTCGTCATATCGAAGAGAATTTCAGTGTGTTAGAGAATTTAAATTTTTTCACAATGTGTTATTTATATATACCGAAGATTTTTTTTTGATCTCGTAGATTTTTTTTTCACGATGTGTTATTTAAATATCAAGGTTTTTTTTTTTACTTGTACATTTTTTTGGCACGTACATTTTTTTGTCTTGTACATTTTTTTTGACACGTATATTTTTTCTCATATTTTTTTTGACGTACATTTTTTTTGGACACGTACATTTTTTTCGTTGCACATTTTTTTGACAACTTTTTTTCTGTCATATATTTTTTGAGACGTACAATTTTTTTTGACACGTATATTTTTTTACACCTACATTTTTTTCACATTTTTTTTTGACAGGTACATTTTTTTTAACACGTACTTTTTTTTCTTGCACATTTTTTGACAACTTTATTTTTACGACAATTTTTTTTTTGACGATAAAAAATTTTTACGATAAGGCAACTTTTTTTTCTGACGGTGATAATTTTTCCACGTCAACTTTTTTTGACGAGACAATTTTTTTTGACGATAAAACATTTTTACGATAAGGCAACTTTTTTTTTCTGACGGTGATAATTTTTCCACGTCCTTTTTTTTTGGCGTGACAAATTTTTTTTGACGATAAAAAATTTTTACGATAAGGCAACTTTTTTTTTCAGACGGTGATAATTTTTCCACGTCAACTTTTTTGAAGAGAAATTTTTTTTGGCGAAAAAAAATTTTCACGATAAGGCAACTTTTTTCTGACGATGATAATTTTTCCACGTCAACTTTTTTTTGACGAGACAATTTTTTTTGACGATAAAAAATTTTTACGATAAGGCAACTTTTTTTTCTGACGGTGATAATTTTTCCACGTCAACTTTTTTTGGCGTGACAAATTTTTTTTTGACGATAAAAAATTTTTACGATAAGGCAACTTTTTTTCTGACGATGTCCACGTCAACTTTTTTTTTTGACGAGACAAATTTTTTTTGACGATGAAAAAATTTTCCATTGCAATTTTTTTTGTCATGTACATTTTTTTGACGTATATTTTTTCTCATATTTTTTGACACGTACATTTTTTTTACATGTATATTTTTTTCACGATTTGTATCGAAGATTTTTTTGTGTGTGTGCGTTAGAGGAAGAAAGTCCGTGCTTCGGAAAACGCGATGATGTGCGTGATGATTTCTTCGGTCTCCTGTTTAGACTTGCGCCAATCATCCGTGTATCGTCTTCTTCCCTGCCTCGCCTCGTGAAGTTCATCCAACCTATCGTTTAATTTTTTCCCTGCAGCCGAAAGAAGAGTGTCGAGATCACCGCACCTCATGCCACTGATCTCCCGAAGACGGTCCTTGACAGCCATTTCACAAGGGATGCGAAAATACGGCGTTGATCTCGCTACGATTAAAAGTTTATTAACATCTCCGTTTACTACCTGTTTGAAAATTTTACATAGCAGTTCGTGCGGCAAATCGGTTATACGAGACATGTTGTTTTTTTTTCTGTATGTTATTTATTTATACACCCCACCCAAATTTTTGTTTCGTGTTCATGGCGATGGTGGTGCCCAGTGCTGCAACTCTTTCACCCAGCGAAGCGTCTCTGCTGACGAACCTTTCGAAAGCTGCATGCTCCAATTTCTTGTCTGCTTCGTGACGTGCGTCCAGATCGGTGCGAGTGTTGTTGTAGGCCATGTCGTGATCTTTGCTTGCGGCGTCCAACGGATTCACACCCTTGTCTCCTCTCTCCAATCTTTTCTCGAGTTTGGTACCCGGTCCACAGTACTGGTAGCCAGGTAAATGCATCTCCAAAGGTAACTTGTTGATGATGTCGTTCACGAGTCCCTTTCCTTCGGCCACGTTCCAGAATCTCGGAGGCAGCGTGTTGATGATTTTGATGAGGTAACCTATGCCCTTGTCGTCGTTCACGATGAAGTTGGAAAGTTTCGTGCTGATCATGTCCACGATGCCAACCTTCTCGTTGTAGAAATTACGATTGCCTGCATTCTCTTCACCGGCTATCACCAACAATCGGTCCACGAGCTTCCTCACGTCGTCCACCCAAACGAATTCTTTGGGTAACGTGTTGTAGCGTTTGACGCCGCTTCCACACTTCACCTCGTTCCAAATAGGTTTGATGAGATTCCTGTACTTCTCACCGCTACTCGATTTCACCCTATTCTGCGAGGCGTCGTTGTTCTGGTACATGGCATCCGTCATGATCAAAATTTCCTTGTAACTCTCGTAATCTTCGTCGGTGTAATCTTTCGGCTGCTTTTTGGCAACGAGTTCCGACAGTCCCACCGTACCCGGATACCTGGTCCAACTGTTCTTATCGCCTAAATTAACTTTAATGTCGTTGCCTTCGAAGCTGACTTTCGATTTCCCAATCTTCCACACGACACCCTCGTTGGTTTCCATGCTCGGATACAATCCGAACACTTTATCTTTGTCGAACTTCCCCGTGCTCAGGTAGTCTCGTGCCAAAGGTCCCAACTCGATTTTATCCGAAGACGAAGAGGTACTGCTTATGGCTTGACGTCGTGGTACGTCCTTCAGTTCGAACGGCGTCGAAGGAATGC
This sequence comes from Lepisma saccharinum, assembly GCF_977018435.1. NCBI lineage: Eukaryota > Metazoa > Arthropoda > Insecta > Zygentoma > Lepismatidae > Lepisma > Lepisma saccharinum. The sequence goes on from NW_028142937.1 coordinate 972,526, forward strand.
TCGAAATGGGCGTGGGTACAGCGTAACTTTTAGATGCAAGTGGTACGAGTTCGTTGATCAAATTTTTATTTTGTTCCGTGACACCTTTAATTTCTTTACCTAGATCGCTGATGGCATCGATCACAGGTTGATCTTGACGTTTCTTCTCTTCGTAGAATCCATGATTCTCGGATTTGCAACCTTTGAAGCGTTTCGCGAGGTAATCGCGAAGCTTAAGATTTTCGTCTTCGATTTTTCGTTTCGTCATAACGTTATTTATACACGTCGTTTCTCACAACGTTGCAACGTTTAGAAAGTCGTTGATTTTGTTTCTGTATTTTCCGTCGTTGGGTTTCCTCGTCATGTCGATCGTCGCGAATCCGAAATCGTCACTGTTCCAAATTGATTGTAGTTCATGTCTCCGCCTACGTAGTCATCGTACGCGTGCTTGAGGTTGGTGTGATCTTGACGAAACAAACATATGAAATTAGCGTTGTCGCGTAGTAACTGTTTTGGAATTTTGGAAAACGTTTGAGCTAGGTAAAAGCAATCCATTCCTTTGTGACGACCTTGCGTGAAAAAGTTGCGAATTTCATTTTGATTTTCCAGGATGACGTCGTCGAACACAACGACTGAATTTTCACGACAATCGTCGAGTGGTTTTATTTCCGAAGCGAACGTTGCAATGTCCAGACCATCGTACAGTTTCATCAGTTGCTGGTATTTGGATTGCTCCAAAATTTTCGAGAACACGTACAGGTGCCTGTTCTTCCAATCTAACCAATTAGGTGCGAGGAGAAAATTGTCCACGAGCAGTGTCGTTTTTTCACACCCCGAAGGACCTACGATTAGACAGCGGATGCTGTCGGGAAGCAACTCGCCGTTCTTTTTTCTCGTTCGACTTTCCGGATCCGGTAGACGCTTCACCACGTTCCACGTACTCACAAGATCACCTCGTTCGCGTCGATCCAACTCTTTTCCGGAAGTCCCAGCCATTTGGCAAACAGTTTGTCACCTTTCCTACGCAATACTTTCTCGATGATGTACGTGTCGGGGTGTTTCGTTTTAGAGAGTTCCTCTTCGCAAAATCTTCCTTTCAAAATCTCGCCGCTACTATCTTTTATTATATACGTGTGTCGGTTTCCGGGTAAAACTCGAACCACCGTAAAAAGTTCCGTGCTCCAATTTTTTGTGAATCCCTTCTCGAAGGTGCGTTTGAATTTGCTGATCCTCACCTGGTCTCCAATTTTGAATTTTGATTTCTTGGTAGTCGTGGGAGTGTACTTTGGACAGTAAACTGTAGTAATTAAACGCTGCTCGTCAGATTTCGTAACGTCGGCTGGCTTCATGCCTATCGTTCTGTGTACCGTATCATTATAGGTGTCGACGAGTTCCGGCAGGATGTCGACCCATTTGTAATTTCCCCGAAGCGTGAATAGTTTCCACATGTGTGTTTTCAAGGTTCGATTAAATCTTTCCACGATGCTGACTTTGATGTGACTGAACGTCGAATAATGTCGAATGTCATGTTTTTGAATAAACTTTTGGAATAGGATGTTGTAAAATTCTTTACCGTTATCTGTTTGGAAAAACCGTGGTCGTCTGTCGCTTTCGCGAAAAATTAATTTGAATGCTTCCGTGACGCATGTTCCCGTTTTGGCTTTCAAAGGTACTGCCCATGCGAATTTCGAAAACGTGTCTATGACGGTGAGGAGGTACTTGTTGCCCTTGTTCAATTTATGTACATTTTTCAAATTGCCGCTGCTCATCTCCACGAGGTCACTTTGCCAGAGGTCATCGATGCCCTTGGTTACCACAGCTAAACGTTCGTAGTTGCGGCGTGCAGGTTTATGCAATTCTTGGACAATGGCTTGCCTAGACATTTTTTTTTTTAGAGATTACGTTTGAAGAGAAGCACCAGCGTGATGGGATTCAAAGAGGGTGGCACCTCGCTCGTGTTTTGAATGATCAGCTTATCGCCGGCACTCACGTCGAAAACGGTAAGATCTTCGTCTTCGTGTATTTCATATATGTTGCGCGTTTCGTTCCAACGTGCCAGAGGAATGTTTCCTGCTTTCTGGACACCACGATTCGATATTAAGGTCATGGTGGGAACGCTAGCTTTTCTGCCGTGAGACCAGTACGAAAATTCGTTTACCTGAATCGTGCCATCGAGGAGAAACTTGTAGTACGGATGATAAGGATGTAATATGTACAGTTTGTTACCTTCGACGAACGTGGAGATTCTCTGTTGATTGGGTACGCTGTTGATTTCGATGGCTTGCAGAGAATGTAGTTTAGCAAATTTAGTATCGACGCTAACGAGGTTGCTGTGAAGCTGTCCCAGTGTATTTTGTACGGGCAACAAATGCTCGACTATGGTATCCGTTACGGCAGAAAACGACGGTTTGATTTTCACTTCCACGTTCAACTGCTTGTAGTTTTCGTTCAGTTCTTGCAACTTGGCACCGAAAGAGGCCAGCGTCGATTCCTGCGTGGATTCCAGCACTCCAACTTGATCTCTGATGTTGACGACAATGTTCTGAAGGTTCTCGACTTGATTCAATTTCGAACTTTTCTCGGTAAGATCGTTCACGATGCTTCGCATCTCTGTAAACTGCGTGTGAAGGTCGGCGACGCTCTGCGAAGTGGGCAGCGTCGACACCAGCGAAGCAAGTTCGTCTCGAATCTGTTCCACGTTCGCCGTTTCCGCTTCCAGTCGTTTCAGCATTCGAGATATGTTCCTTTTCAAAGCGTGTAATTCTTTGGAGGTGGGGAGATTGGCCACCCTGCTCTCGAGATCGCTCAACGAACTTTTGATGTCGCTCGAATCGGATAGTGCCGTCACCGCCGTTTTCAATTTTTCCAAATCTTCGCTCGAAGGCACGCTCGTCCGTAACGATTCCAAGTCACCCTGTATGTTGTCCAGTACGTGATGAAAATGAGCAAGGTTCGTTTCGACGTTCAAATTTTCTAAATATTCGATCTTCTGCTGAACAGTGCTCAACGTGTCCTGAATGCTCGTCAACGCGCTTGCTTCAGCGTGAATATTTTTAATTTCTTCGTTGATCAACTCCAGAGACGCCTGAAGCGTAGCGATGGTGGTTTCAATGTGTTCGAAATCTTGATAAGCCTCCAATTGAATTTTTATGTTCGCGACGCTTTTACCGATGACCTGCAGTTCGTCTGACGATGGTAGGTTCGTCATGGTATCTTCCAAAGTCTGTAACTTGGATTTAATTTATTGCAACGTGCCGGTGAATTCCTCTTGTAATTTGGAAACGACGACGTGCAAGCGTTCTACGTCGATATCGTTCACGACGGTTTGAAGTTCAGAGAAATTCTTTTCTATTGCGGAAGTTCGTTCTTCGATTTCGAGTTTCAATTTTTCCAAATCTTCATTTTTCGATTGAAATTGCTGTAATTTGGCCAAATCATTTTGAAGCGAATCCACGCTCAACTGTATATTTTGAACGTTGTCGTAAGAAGGTACGTCAACATAATTTTTTATGAGCGTTTTCAGTTCGGAATCGATTTTCAGAATGGGGTCGAGACATTGCGTTTGGAGCGTAGCGATCTCGGACTCTAAACTTTTGTTTAAGGTCTCCTGCAAAGCGATCAAATCGCTCCTCAACTTTTTAATTCGGACATCCAACATGAGAATCTCTTCTGCGTGGTCTACACGCTTCGTGTTGCCGAAAATGTCGTTAGGCATTTTTGGTTAACGGTTATTTATAATAGGATAGACGATTCGTAATTCTACGAAGAGAGGAACGAGTTTGTCGTAATCTCCGAGGAGTTCCACGTACAGGTAATCTCCTGCAGAAACATCGTACGTAATGTTAGAAAGCATCTTGTCGTGCTTGATTCGAAAAATGTTCTTGCCGGTAGATATTTTGATTTCGCCTACGATTTCCGGATTCACGGTGATTTGAAGTTTCCCACCGATCGGAATTTCGTAAAAATGTAAATTGTTGTTGAAGACATAAAATGTCTTGCCCACGTCCTCGTCCAATTTCGTCCGAAAGCTGTTGAGGTGAATGATCAACAGACCGTTGAGTTTAGTTAACACGGAAGGTAGAAATTCATGATCTGTCGTCGTGCGGTGTACAGTCTCCATTGTTTGCTTTCGGAAACCAAAGAGATTCATTGTCCTTGCTATTTATTTATTGTGTATGTGAGACAGTTAAAGTTTTTTATTTTTATTTTAGTTATAGTTATTTAAGTTTTTTTTTCATTTGCATTGCCTGCAATTTTTACTGATTTCTAAACGATAGTGCCCCCAAGGCAACGACTTGTTTTCGATCGTCGAACGTGGTTAGGCATCTCGGGCAAACTTCGATGTTGTTTGCATACTTGGTAGTTTGACTTCTGACCAAGCGTGATAGTGAACGAATAAGACAGTAATGGTGAACTTCCTCGTTGGAAATAAGAAGAAGATTAATCACACGAGCATCGTCATCGTCGATATCGCTTATCCTGACGGGATGCACGAGATATTTATCTGACGTGAAGGAATATACATTAATAGCGATGCGTTTTCCTGCACGATTTTCAAACTTTGTTATATACGACAATGTCACCGGGTATTCGATGCCAGACATTACACTTTCAAACTCGGACTCGTAATGTTTGTAATTAGAAACCTGTTCTGGATGATTTGACCAATGAACAGGATGCAGTGCAGCCAATATACACCAAAGGAAACACTTTTTATCGCTGTTCTGTATATTTAACACAGCCCTCTTGTGTTGAATGTTCGGTGGAAGAGGAACGTAGCTGGAAGCGCGAAGAGGCGAGAATTGGTTCACGTAAACGGTTAACGTGTGAGGACTTCCACACAGAGACCATCCCGATCCTTTAGCCTCGAAATCGTCATGTTTCTTAACCAGCTCGTTGGAAACTTTATAATAGAAGTTGTCCAAATTTTCGACGTCAGCAAAATAAAGTGTCTGGTTTTTTGTACGATGATAAAAAATACTCGTTGTACCATCAACTTTCTCGTATTCATAAAACAGAACAACGTATACTTTTATAGAGTTGTTTTCAAGTTTATATTTCAAAATATTTAGTACAGATGTTTTCGTTTCGTTCAAGAAACTTAGAATGTCACGGCCTGGTTCTGACTTAATTGAAAAATCCTGGAGTTGGTCGTTGAACGCAGATCTAATTGGTTTGCGTTCATTAGATAATTTAATTTGCTTGGAATTGGAAGCTTCCGTTTCTGAATTATCGATTTTCCTTTTCAATGGTCCTTGTTCGATCGATGGTTTGCAAATTTTGAGGTGTTTACTTAAATTTGCAATGCTGATCATCTTTCCGCATCGAGCACAAGGCTTAGAAGGTAAGGAACGATTAATTCTCGAACCTGTTTCGCTACATCTTGCCCTGTGTACCGATAAATTGTTCCTTGAGATTAGCTTCCCACAAGTGACACATTCAGTTTTATCATTTTTACGATTGAAACTGGTGGTGGATGCCATTGCTTTTTCGAAAATCACAGAAATCAAAAGTCTAGTATATAGCGATAAAATTTTCAGGTATGTTATTTATATAGAATTTCTTGGGGTGAATACAAAACTCAAAAAATTCAATCTACTGTGAATAGAATTTTCAGGTATGTTATTTATATAGAATTTCTTGGGGTGAATACAAAACTCAAAAAATTCAATCTACTGTGAATAGAATTTTCAGGTATGTTATTTATATAGAATTTCTTGGGTGCGAATACAAAAATCAAAATTCAACTTAACGTGAATATAATTTCCAGGTACGTTATTTTATATAGAATTTCTCGGGGTGATTACAAAAAATCAAAATTCAACTTAACGTGAATATAATTTCCAGGTATGTTATTTTATATAGAATTTTCTCGGGGGCGAATACAAAACTCAAAATCCGACACAGTTCAGTTTTAACATGTTCATATTTGAAAAAAAAAATGCAAAATACGCCTTGGAAATTTCAACCAATCCACTTTACTAGATTGGAGAAACCTCTAACTATTGTCATTTCGAACTTTTAATTGCCCCCCTCCCCCTTGTTATTTTTGGATCAATTACCTTAACCAAATTAACAACAGGACTGAGGCGGTTCCTAAATGACAATAGTTAAAGACATATTTTAGCGAATTACGCCGGCATAAGCTAAGTACGTGTTGCTAGAAGGCCTTCGTCGTTGCAAGTCACCTAACCCATTCACTAAGAAATGAGAGAGAAAAATGTTGACGTACTGAAAAAAGTTGACTTGTTCACCGAGTTCAGATGTTTACTCATACATGGCTCTGTCGTTGTCGTCTATCAAAAACCTAAAATCACAAGTGGAAACAGTGAGAGATATCGAAAAATCTCTCCAAACACCACCTCCCCTTGTCGATTTTTTTTTTTTTGGTGACGTAGAGTACGCGTAGAGAGGTCGGGTTTAGTGTGTCGGTCAAGTCTCGGTGTCCTCTGTCCTCCCATACCAAAATAAACATAGGTTGTCATGGAACCAATTTTTCATCAATCGAAAATTTTCCAAGTCCTGTGTTAAAATATCTTAAATTTGCAAATATCTCGAAAATGGTAAGAGTTATCGAAAAAATATATCGAAAAACACCCCCATACTGCCCCCTGTCGATTTTGGAGGTGTAGAATACGTGTACCAAGTTTTGGTGGTCCTGGGGTCAAGGGGTAAGAAGTTAGCCCACCTCCCAAAACTTTGATCACTCGTAACTTTCGAACGAATAGTCGTAGAGAGGTCGGGTTTAGTGCGTTGGTCGAGTCTCGGTGTCCTCTGTCCACCCATACCAAAATGAACATAGGTCGTCATGGAACCAATTTTTTTTTTCAGCAATCGAAAATTTTCTAAGTCCAGCGTTAAAAAAAAATCTTAGGACAAAAAAAAACCTACAAAGACAGAGACATGGACATAGACATTACATATAGACATAGACATTACACATAGACATAGACATTAGACAACTTAACCTAACTTAACCGGGAACACGAGCCCGGGGACAGGGGTCCAGGGACAAGGGGGAGGACTCCCGGGAACACGAGCCCGGGGACAGGGATAGGACCCCGGGGACAGGGGTCCAGGGACAAGGGGAAGGAGACTCCCGGGAACACGAGCGCGGGGGACAGGGATAGGACCCCGGGGACAGGAGTCCAGGGACAGGGGGGACCCCCGGGGACAGGGGGGTCACTCCTCCGTAGCGATGATCGATATTTAGACAGTGAAACAACAAACCCGTCAAACTCGCTCACTCAGGACTCATGAGTTTCCTTTAATCCCAGCCTGCAGACCAGGAACACGAGCTAAAGTAAGGGGCCATTATTTACACTGAAAAACTACCGACCACAACCGGGTTCGAACCTATAGCACGCGCATGATGTCAAGAACGAATGAACGCCTTAACAAGCACGGCTACGGAGGAGGACCGAGAGAGGTCGTGTATAATTGTTCTTTTATGCATCCACGCAGTGTTGCCACATGCCGAGATTTTTAGCCAAAAAGGAAATTTCGATTAAAAATACCACAATACCGCAACTGCACCACCGCTAATAATGCTGCTTTTACTACCACAACTAATTATTATTCTATTATGTCATTTGCTTAGGTGAAAGGGAAAAGAATGGTCCAAAAAGGGAAATTTTGCCCCTTGGGAAGGCCCTCATAGTGTGGCAACACCGCGTCCACATCGCCGGTGGCGACATCTAGTAGCAAACACTAGAATTATTTCCTCAGGTATCGTCTTCATGTTCTAGTGTTTGCTACTAGATGTCGCCACCGGCGATGTGGACGCGGTATTCTACTAGAACTATTTCCTCAGGTATCGTCTTCATGTTCTAGTGTTTGCTACTAGATGTCGCCACCGGCGATGTGAACGCGGTGTTCTACTAGAACTATTTCCTCAGGTATCGTCTTCATGTTCTCTATTTTTCTCGACTGAAATATTAAAACAAACAGAGTCCCTTGTAGGTTAGTTCGGTGCGTAAATAAAAAAAAATGATAGGTTAAGTTATATCACTTAGGATCGTAAAAAAAATTAAAAAATCGTAAGAAAAAAAGATAGGTTAAGTTATATCACGTAAGATCGTGATATACCTACCAAGTATGAGTGGGAAAAAGGGAAAAAAAGGGAAATTTTACTAAAACATCGCTAAACGCTAAAACACAGACAAAAAATTGTCAAAATATGTCAAAAACTGATATTCAATTGATAAAAAAAGAGGCTACAAATGCATACCTACAAAGTATTGCGTTGAAACAATCAATATACACTACTCAGGCGAGAAAGTATGTGTCGATTTTTGTCGACTTTTTCGTTGTGACGGAGAATTCCTAAAGTATAACTTCTGTCAAGTTGTCTCATAATGTTGTCTTTCCCTACCGTCGATAAATTCAGAACGTTGCTTAAATGTTTTTTTGACAATTAATATTTTGTAATGTACTGGCTTAAGTGACTAAGGTCTTTCATCCCTGTTTTTGCCATAAATTGTCGCCTCCAAACAATAAACAAGGAAAACAAAAGAGCGCGTTCATAACGTTGCATCCACATAACCAATTGTACTTCGTGTACCAGTCATTTTTGAATTTTCTTTTAAACACGCGTTTGGGAGTACTTACCTCTTGTACAATGTAGAGGTCCGGCTGGTGAGGGCCCATCCTTTTTACTTCAGTTCGTTTGCTTCGCTCATTCGCGAAAATGGAGTTTCTTTCAAACTCCTAACAGTATTCATAGTGTACAAAACACAACACTACACTACACACACACACACACACACACACGGCACAACACACACACACACACACACACGCACGCACGCACGTCTGAAAGCCAATGCACATAGGTCACCCAACCGCTTGCCAATAGATATCGCGCTCTCCAACAGTCGACACCGCTCTAACCGCGTTTTGCCGGTTGCCGCCAAAGAGCATAGGCTTTTTTATTGCCCCGCAAAAGGAAGGGAACTTGACCTTTCCAAAAATAACGTGTCCGTTGCAGGTCTCCCACAGCAACAGTGTTGCCAACAACTGAAACGCAGAAGTTGCTAAATTTCAACATGCGCTAAAAGTTGCTGAATCAAATTTACTGGTGAAAAATGCAAAATATATTTTTAAAAAGTGATGTAAAGAACAACTTACATCAGGTTTATTCCAACCAATAAATTAAATTTCAATGCGTGTGCGTTTATATGTACATTAAAAAAATACTTAATTTCAAATGAGAATTTATGCATATTTCATTTTAACTTTCTAACTTCAAAGAAGAAAATATTATGTGTAGCAAAAATGCATCTCTAGTATTCTGAAAGTTATATTTTGTTCTTCACAATAAGCATATTCCAATAACGTAGAGAATAGTAAAAATAATTTACTAACGTCAATTAAATATTTTTACGGTAACAGCTATTTAGGCCTAGGACTCCATAGTATTCTGAGTATAGTTACCAGAAAAATGCGCGTTCAATTGATGTAAATGTAGTCGGCACTTTCCTTTGCAATTTAATTCGGCGAGAGTTCTTTTTTTTGCATTAAAAACGTCGATTACTAAAAAAAAGTTGCACAGTCTGAATGGCCCTTAGCCGCACATGCGCAAATCATATAAACCTTGAAAGATATGTAACTCCTGCAGACTAGTTTCTAAAGAAAAGTCGCTCGTCACTATTCCGTGAACTTTAGCGCCCACTGGAATTTAAAATCCGCCGGGTTTAGCAACTTCTCACTAAAGTTTGCAACTATGTAGTGCAGACCGTCTCGAGTCCCCCTAGACATGCCTTGTATATGCTGCACTCTGGTGCCGAATGGAAGAAGTACTGCCGCTTGAATCCGGGCTCCCAGCACCATATGTTCGCAGAGCCCAGTGAACATTTTCACGGTATAGTGGCCAACAGCCCGTTAGCTGCCAGTTCACAACACACAACACAGCAATTGTGTTCATCGCAACCGTGTAACACAGGAGTCAGTGTTACCAACTATCTAAAAAAGTTATCAGACGTGAAAGACGTCATCTCCGAGTAAATTGTGTGTATATATTCGAACATCAAAAAAGTATTTTTTTCAATTAAATATATGTGTGTGTGTGTGTGTGTGCATTTAATATGTACGTAATTTAAAACATATACACGAGTGTTCACGTGCTCATGCGAACACTATGTAGAAGAGACTTGTCAGCATTTGGAAGGTGCACAACAAAGGTAGCGCCGCAGGTAGGGCGATTCGGATTCATTGTAATTTTTTAATCTCTGGAAAGCGCGAGAGGGAACGTTCTTGAAAAAGAGAAGGAGTCGAACTACTGGCAATATTTACGAATCGTTTTATCTGCGAAACGTTCTAGAATATAATGAGGATATTAATACGCGGCTTCAATTTCCCGGTTGATCTGTACAACAGAATAGGTGGAGACTTCAGAGGTAAGTGTGACAATTCATACAGTCGATTAGTGATCAGTCAGTGTCCATTGGTTCCTTTATAAGATCTAGTGATTCGAAAATGAAATGGACTAAATACCGTAAAGTAACGAAGTCTACCACTAGTTCCAGTTCCGTCCCAAAGCTAAAGACATTGACGACAGCGGAACGTCGAGTAGTGCTACAAGTAGTTCGGGTCGAAAGACGAAGAGATCGAAGGTCTCTCTCTCTAAAGTGAATATTTCGGCAGTATCGGGCTGGGCATTGGAGCGATTTATTAAAAAAGAAATAAGCTGCACAGATCAACTGAAAATCAAAGTTTTGAGTGATGATTTGTTTGTCAGAACCAAATTTTGTGTATGCAGTCCGAGAATTTCATGACATAAAAAATACTTTTGTTTAAGGCTACTGGGTTCGACACCCCCACAACAGACAATTTTGGACACTTGCGAGTGCTTAGGCATGAATATGAACAATTTGCTGGGTTTCGGCTTTTATAAGAGCTGCAAACATGGGAGGACAAGACACATTAGTAGTGTTCAGGCTCGAATGAGAGAGAAATATTCGTGAACGGTCTGATTCCAGTTCCCAGCACACAGTTTGAATCTTGTGTTGTCGAGTGGATTGTGCATTCCGTGCATGTGTAACACCTTCGTAAAAACACTTCTGGTACATAGATGTTTTGATGCCTGATGAGAAGAAATGGACAAACATACATACTGAGATGGTTCCGGCACACAATATTAATGCATGGAAACAGAGGAGTTGAGTGGTAGAAAATGTCCCGATTTCACGTTCTGATTAAAATGACAGCCTTAAACAGTGGCGACGATTTAGGAGATAGTTGCTCCCCATTATTTTGCCTCCACACTATCACACTATGGCCTCTTAATGCTTGTCTCCTTGTCCACCCCCGCCCCCCACATTTTGGAACCCAATTGCCACCACTGGCCTTAAACATGCAATTGTGATACCCCTTTAAAAAATGGTGTTCAGCCTCCCCCCCGAAAGGAATTCCTGGATACGTGCCTGCTGCTTCCCGTAAAATATCACTGCACTCTGCACGTTCCTCTTCTGTCTTTTCTTTGGCGCCCTCAATAGCTTCAACACGTTGTTTTATATATATATATATATATATATATATATATATATATATATATATATATATATATATATATACAGGGTGTTGCAAAATACCTGTTACAACGCTTGGGAGGTGGTTCGACAAGTAAAAACGAGGAAAAAATGTCATGTGAAAAAATTTCGAAATCGGCACCGTTTGCGAGTGACAGGCGTGCGAAAATCGCCTCACACCATGCGTAAAGTACAATAACTCAAGAAGGAAGAAAGATATCAATGTCGGAATAAAAGAATACAAACAAAATCGTGCCTGACGAATACAATGGTGCAGCCATTGAGGCCCAGTGTAAATTGCGCAAGGTGACTCTCAAAGAAAGTGGGGAATCCCGATGGAAAATATAGGAAATTTACTACTATTTTCTACATAATGTTGAGATCGGAATGTAGGCAGTAAAAAATGACGACGTATGTCCACATGTCCCACTACTGCTGGGACACCGTCCCACACTCGGGAAATAGGAAATTCACTCGAAAATGACGCTATGCCGTCAAATTACGCTCAGATTGATTTCAGCTAATTGGTACAGAAAGCTCCACTAGAGGCGCTGTGAGTGTAGGTCACCTGTTACGTATTAGTGTTGGTGGATACTACGTAGAGACTGTAGTCGACCGTTGTTTTTCCTGTCTTGTTCTGCGTCTCGCAGCGTGGAGTTTAGTCTGGCGTGTGTGTATGGTTGAATTGCGCTAAGGAATACTGTACGTAGAGTACGTATTCCCGTGTTCTTTCTCGGTTTGCAACAACTGCGTGGACACCTGTGTGACATTACGTGGGTGCTAATCACGGTAGTTGTGATCCGTCACTCGGAGGGAAAGTGCCCCTGTTTCTGGGCAGTTCTCGAACAAGACAATGGTGGAGTACTCTACCCACGAGCTTGCTGATATGCATCTCGTTTATGGAGAGGCAAACCGAAACAGCCGTGAAGCACGTCGTTTGTATCACGAACGTTTTCCCAATAGGCGATTACCAGCACATGCACTCTTTCAAAGACTTGATGCTCGACTGCGTGAAACTGGATCTCTACTACCCCGTAGGTGGGATTGTGGAAGACCCCGCACTGTGCGCACTGTGCAATTTGAAGAGGACGTGTTGGACGCGATACGAGACCGTCCTGACACCAGCACACGTGTCATTGCTCGTACTCAACAAACCCACCATAGCAATGTGTTCCGCGTTCTTCGAGAGGAGGGATTGCACCCATACAAATTGCATAAGGTGCACCACATACTGCCCACGGACTTTCCCCTACGCATGGATTTCTGCCAATGGTACGTGCAACAAACTCTTTCCATTCCAGAGTTCCCAACAATAGTTTTGTGGACCGATGAGGCAATGTTCACCAGGGACGGCATGTTCAATAGCCACAACAGCCACGTCTGGGATATGGACAATCCGCATGCAATCATTGTGCGCCATCATCAACATAGGTTCGCAGTGAATGTGTGGTGTGGCGTAGTAGGTGACCACTTGATAGGCCCGTACATTTTGCCATCTACTTTGTGTGGTGGGAATTATCGGGTGTTTCTACATGACGTATTACCTGAACTTTTGGAAAACGTGCCACTGGCAGGTAGACAACGTATCTGGTTTCAACACGACGGCGCCCCCGCACATTTCGACCGGGGAGCCAGAGCCTTACTCAACGATATTTTCGGCGATCGTTGGATTGGCAGGGGTGGACCTTTACCGTGGCCACCTCGTTCCCCCGACCTCACACCACTGGATTTCTTTGTGTGGGGAGAAATGAAAAGGCTCGTGTATGAAACCCCTGTGGAAAGTGCTGAGGATCTCGTTGCTCGTGTTAGTGCCGCTGCTGGGACAATTGGTGACATGCCAGAGGTATTTGCACGTACCAGACAATCAGTGCTTCGCCGATGCCATCTTTGTCTTGAAGTCAATGGCGGACATTTTCAACAACGTCTCTGAGTATACCGGTGTTTGTGTGAGCCCCTATCAGCACCACATAGTGTCCTTTAGTGAAAGGTACGAGTGAAGATGCTGGATATCGCTGTACTTCATACCGTCGATCTGCATGTGCGGAGGTTGTGCGCTTCTCAGTGGAATCCCTTCCAGATGTGCTGTGCCTGGAAATTTTACATGCCATTGTGTGCGTTTTCTCGCCATTCTCCGTCTTCATTCCTTCGAGGATTACCCACTTTCTTTGGGGAGCTCTCTTGTAGTATATGTACAGCCTAACGACATGTGGCCATTGTTTAACTTTTGTTTTTCGTACTGCAAAGTAGTGTGTCAACATTAAGGGATTGAAAACTTTTTTTTATGATTTTCCAGTATTTTTTTCCATTTGGGATGGTGTCCCAGCAGTAGTGAGACGTGCGACAAATTGGTTTCTTTTCTTCGAACCGCAATGTGAACCGTGTACAACAGGAGATTTGCAGTTATTTTCCTATTTCCCGGGTGTGGGACGGTGTCCCAGCAGTAGTGGGACATGTGGACATACGTCGCCATTTTTTACTGGCTACATTCCGATCTCAACATTATGTAGAAGATAGTAGTAAATTTCTTGTATTTTCCATCAGGGGATTCCCCACTTTCTTTGAGAGTCCCCTTGCGCAATTTACACTGGGCCTCAATTGATGCACCATTGTATTCACCAGGTACGATTTTGTTTGTATTATTTTATTCCGACATTGATATATTTCTTCCTTCTTGAGTTATTGTACTTTACACATGGTGTGAGGCGATTTTCGCACGCCTGTCACTCGAAAACGGTGCCGATTTCGACATTTTTTCACATGACATTTTTTCCTTGTTTTTACTTGTAGAATCACCTCCCAAGCGTTGTAACAGGTATTTTGCAACACCCTGTATATATATATATATATATATATATATATATATATATATATATATGTCACATATTTGTTTTAATTAGTATTCTGCTCATTCCGCCACCTGAACGTAGCAGCTAAGGCTCAAAGGGCAGTGCAGTTACACCGGAAGAAGGCTCTGAAATGGCAGGCTTCAGAAGTTAACTCATCCAAATTAAATGTGCTCTCTCTAAATTTAAATCATAGTTCACAAATAATTTGATTAAAAGTTTTAAAAGTATCTGTTTTATTTAATAGCGTATTAATTGGTGCATTCTTCTCCAGCATAGCCATAGGCAGAGACCACACTACGGGGGGGGGGCAGGAACGCCCCCCAATTCTCGTTCGACAATTTCTCTCTCTCTCTCTCTTATCTGCCCCCAGTAAAACGACAAAATAAATAAATGAATGAATGCTCTTTTAGCCAAAATATGCATTTTTGTGTCGTATGTAACGGAATAATACAAATGATTGCCCCGGGAAAATATGATTTACCCCTCCATCTTTACTATTGCGCTGTCACTAGCTACAACTTTTTTTGATTTCTATTGTTCCCACATATTTATTTTAATTTTAGTATTGTGAATCATATTCCACTGTGTTACCTCACGTAGCCACCCCTCCCCCTCACACACGTACGACTTCAGTTGTAAGTTTTAGACTAAGCTTGTCAAATGTCCACTTATATCTTTGTATTCTAGAGCCATTTAAAAAAATAATTTCGCCCCTTCTTCTGGACTATTTCATAGGGATGTTTTCCCACTGGAAGCCCCTTTGCAGATCGAGATCCGGGGCTATAGCCTTCCCAAGCCACCGTCCCCTCCAAATACTCTCTTGGCCTCATGAAAGAAAAATATATGTATTTCTACGAAATATTAATTTGACTTGGCAGTTTCTCTTTTCGAACAGGAATAAGTTTAAATTTTAATAGCTTATAAATTTACACTAGCAATTTTGAGTAAAGGTTTTGCGTAACCCTAAAAGTACACTTAGAGACTGCAAGGTCAACTCTCGATATTTCAGATATATTAATAATTTTCATCACAACGTCTTGTAATAATTATTTGTTACTTCAATAACCTCCTCGCAAATGTTTCTCGCATATTAAAATATAGATGCCAATTTCTGTTTATTTCCTTGTAATGCTGACCTCCGTGGCGAAGTGGTTAGCACAACGCTTTACGATGCCAAGTGCCCGCAGGTTCGAATCCCCGCCCGGGCATGGGTCTACTTTCCTTTCTTCAATTTCATCATATCATCACGCATCCTCATCTTTGCGATTAGCCATATGTGACAGATAAGCGAAGTAAAATAAACTAAGTCTATTAATCAATTATTTTTTAAAACTCTTTAATTCTTCTTTAGCATGCCACGTTTTTGTTAAAATTATATTACGATTTGTAAAATGACGAAATTCTAAAGGAGAACACGCAACTTTCTTTGTAGCGCATCGGTCAGAAAGTTTCAGGAATATGGATTTTCAAAATACATTTTTTCACATGTACTTTGCCACCTTTTAAAAGTAGCGTGTTTTCAATTATGTTATTAATCATTAAAAGGATGCCTAAATACCATCTTGGAGGATGAAAATTATTATTTTCCCCCTCCTAAAAGTAATGATATACTTTCGCTCTCTGAATCTCCCATATAAATGCTATGGGCAGTCTGCTTCAGCCGAGCTCACTGCTTCTCCGGTGACGTCACTCGTTCGTGCGAGATCGGCAATCTTCGGATGGCTTTACCTAATCTCTATATTCCTTGGTGCTCCGCAGTGATCTGCGCATATCGGGACTTAACTTGTCAGGCTATAACGCTGATTTAACCTGGCTGGTAACCCAAGAACACTGGGGCCCGATTGTATAAAACAGTTGATCTTCGATTAGCCAGTAAAATTGATCTGCAATCACGCTAAACTCCGATTTTGCGTTGTATAAAAGTTAAACTGCGATTAAGACCTCGTGATCTAAGATCATAGTTGATCTTCGAATTTTCTCCGATTAACGCACTTGATCGTAGATTTGCCACGAACGAGCGAATGAAGGTTTCATTGTATGATAAAAGTTTTCAACAATTGTCCATTATCTTTGGGTTTCAAAAGGAAAAATATAATGTCAGGTAGGTGAAGATACTTTTCTCAGCTTGTAAACTATTGTTTTTCCGAATATGTAAATCGATTGCAAGTGAATTACTGCTGAAACAGGATATATGGAATCGTAGCTTTTTTGGTCCTGAAAACGTTGTTGTGTTAGTTTTCAGGTTTTCAGAAATTATTGTACGAAAATGTATCTTGCTTTTACCAGGAGTTAGATCGTAGGTGGTCGGATCCATCATACCCCGGACGGCCTCGAATTTTTTAATAGTTTTTCCTTTCCGAAAATTATTGTTTTTAAGGCTGTTAATGTGCAGCCGTGTAATTACATATTGAAAATGCCATAGTGTTTGCACGTAGAAATTGTCATGTTTCATGCTTTATCACTGATGCATAACTGTAGAATCATAACTAAATAAAGGACTAACCGACTTGACACAATGGTGTATTGAAAATAAGATAATTTTGAATAGCCTAGATCAAAAACTGCGGTACTATTATCGTATGGGGGAAACACCTACGAATCATATATTTCGAACTTCTTTACATTGCTAACGTGTTGCGGAACATTTCTTAAGGCGAAATAATGCATTTCTAACTAAGATAATGTTTATTTTTTCTATTTACGAGTACTTACTGTTACTTGTTGTTTCGAATCTGTAACACATTATGGCCGTGATAGCATACTGGTCAGTGTTGCCACAATCTGTAAGCACAATTTCCCTTTCCAAGGGGTAAAATTTCCCTTTTTCGCCCATTTTTTCCCTTCATCTAAAGAATTATTATTATTATTATTATTATTATTATTATTATTATTAATAATAATAATAATAATTAAATATTATCGTTGACCCATGTTCGTATGTATATATAAAATGTTAATCAATTTCACTTTTAAATGCCACGACGCCAGGGGTACCGGGTTCGAATCCCGGCCTGGACATGGCTGTTTGTGAGTGTCCATTCATAAATTTCATCGTATCATCAGTCATTCCCATCTTTGCAATTAGCCAAAAGTGGCAGAAAAGCGAAGTAAAATAAAGCAAATCAATAAACAATAAAATCAATAACTTTTAAATGTTTTTTTGGAAGATTTAGATTTTATTTCTAAACCAAGCTAAATTTTTTGTTTTGAGATGAAAGCTAAAACTATGTTATAGTTGGCAACTGAAGATTTTCATCAGTAAAAAGCAAAACACACAAACAGAGATTGGATTTAGGGACGCCAATGCCCCTTGTCTTCAACACACCATCAGAAGAGAATTAAAAATATTCTACACAAAATGCTGTTCTAGTAAGGCGCACATATGAAGAGTTTGTATGGAAAATCACATTTTTTCCTCCCCATAAAAATGTTAAGTTCGGCGCATGGATATATGCGTTTTATTAAAAAAGATATATAGTACGTACCTGAGCAAATGTTCTATTTTGGTAAATTTCACATATTAGCAAATTTTTTATTAAAATTTAATCCATTGTTGGTCACTTCTTGCCACTCTGCACGGAATGTTTTAACTTGTTTCCGCGGTATTTTTTTCATTTTCCGAAAATTCACCAGAAGTTTTCTTCTATATTCTGGAGTTGCAGATAGTTTCCTTTGCTCCCCTTGTTCTCCCGTCGTCCAAGACAGGCACAGCCTTCCACCAAACACTCGCACACGACGAATAACCCATCCAGTGTCTAATGAGGACTGAAGTAAAGAACGGTTTGCGACAAAGATAACATTATGGTTTGCACGCGTAGTGTTTGAGGCAAAATTCAGAGAACCGGGGAAAGCTTAAATAAACAATACCCTCGTACTCCCACTTCCATAAGAGTGAATAGCCAAAGACCTCCGGCCCCTAACGGTAGCCAGATGTGGGTCAACCCAAATTCCACCCTTCCTCTCAGAACAAAGTATACGACAAAATTTTAAAAAAATAAGTTCTCATTTTCAAAACTGGAATCTGTTATAATGTTTTATATAATTAATGTTTAGTCTGTCTTAAAATTTCCCTGAAAATTAGCTATTTTTCATCGAATTTCCCTTTTCCCTTAAAATTAGCTCCAAATTTCCCTTCAAAAAGGGAAATTTCCCTTCATGTGGCAACACTGATACTGGTTTAGGGGGCGTTCTGAGAGTGTTTTGTCGATTTATGCAGTAGTGCAACCTCGTTCACCGGAAAATATCTACTTTCGTGCCCGTATTTGAAATTATGCTAATACGTCGCATTTACGTGTAGAACTTGTAAAAAAACCTTGCGATTTACCACGTTCATTGTCCATACACAGCAATTCGGAACCATCTTTCTTTCGCAATTCGTTAATGCTCTTCCTTTACGCACAACACTCTTGCAACCTTGAATATTGACGTGGTTAGGTTAGGCCTGTTAGGTTAGGTTCCATTAGCATAAATACAAAGAAAAAAAATATTTTCGCTAAGAGAGGCGTTACCTTTGTATTGCCTAACATGAAAAAGGTGTCTCCTGTGACGTCAGAACACAAAGTTGCTAGAGTGTTGTGCGATAAGTGACACCCATTCGGGTCGGAACCATCTTTCTTTCGAAATTCGTTAATGCTCTTCCTTTACGCACAACAATCTTGCAACCTTGAATATTGACGTCAGACGAGGAATGCCTACGTGGTTAGGTTAGGCCTGTTAGGTTAGGTTCCATTAGCATAAATACAAAGAAAAATTAATATTTTCGCTAAGAGACGCGTTACCTTGTATTGCCTAACATGAAAAAGGTCTCTCCCGTGACGTCAGAACACAATGTTGCTACAGTGTTGTACGATAAGTGACACCCATTCGGGGAAAATGGCTTGTTCCGTGGAGCTTCTTATGGTACGGTTACGTCACGTTAAGAAAACATAGTTTATTTCGTTTTTTTATCGATTTCCATACTTGACCGCCAATTATTACATGCAGATTCGTGATTAGGAGGTCTCAATTAGTGAGTGGGCGAAATTTCATAGCAATTGGAGAGTGTTCCGGTATTGTAAACGCGTTCCCAAAAAAATTTAAAAAACGTGGTTCAAGTGAAAACACGGCGAGGCTGAAACACTGGCTACGGGGTTGCATCATCTTAACACACAGAACATTGCACTCTCATGCAGAAAGCAAATGGCGGGAGTAAAAACAGCGTGTCGGACAGAGATTTTCGCAGAAAACAACACGCATTCACATTAAAATGGATCAAATCTATATTCGGGAACTTCCACAACGCTAAAGAAAATGATTTCCGTAAGTACTTTCTCCTGTAAATTTGAAGGAATCCGTTTCCCTCATACGATAATGTTACCAAAACTGCCTATATATTATTCCATATATCTAACTGGTACCATATATAAAAATGAAAAATCGTCCTAAACCTATACTAAAAATTAATAATGATATTATAAGTACAACATACAAAATTTTCACTCAAGATTGAGATGTGGAATGTTTTGGGGAAACACACCTGGTGAGAAATAGTTGTTCATTTTACAAAAAAAGAGTCGTTAGAAAAATAATTGGTGCCAATTATCGTGAATCGTGTTTAGAAGCCTAAAGATTTTACCATTACCATGTTTCTATATAATTACCGTATATGAAATATTAATATTTCCGAAGAGAAATATTTTCAACCTTAAACCAAATAGTAGTGTACATTCATATGGAACAAGGAAGAAAGATGACACAGTACATTTAATTTTAATACGAGTGTTTACTTTCATGGATATAAGTTATATATCAATTGTTATCTATATTTTGTATTAATAATGTATAAAATGTAATACATTGTAATGTAACATGACGTTTCGTATACCAATCTTGTAATTAGTGTTACATGTATGGTTCTTACAGGAAATAGATCTAATCTAAATAAAACACACCTATTCTGACAATAAGCTAGCAACTTTGAGATATAACAGCGCCAACCCTTACTTGCCTAACCTACTCACTCAGAAATAAACTTGTGAATAGGTTGGGCAGGTTAGGTTTCGTGCTGTAGGCATATATGTTTAATTTGTTATAGCTGTTGCTAGCTGCTCATCCTATCATGGGTTCTTATGTATGAACCTGTCACTTCGAGTTTTGCCACTACTGTCCTTTCGTGGATTCTTCACCCCCTCTCTAGATAAATAGCCTCTATCTATTAGTTAGCAGAAGGTTCCCTTATTCCTGAAACTGCTGTACCTGATGTCACATGGCATAATGTAAGTTGTATCCATCCATGCTATTGTGACAGGTAACACTTCTCCCATTTAAAAATACATGGGAAATTATAGGCCACAGTTGTTAATATACACCTAAAAAAACTATGGAATATTGTTATGATGGGGATTAGTTGATAGGTGCATCCTTGGAATACAACACCACATGGTGTTTGTCTCTGCTGGACATCCTTGTGTTTTCGCTGACATATGCCACAGTGCTTATTACCTGTTGCCTTATGTAATAATATTCCAATCTTGTGCCTAACATATCAATATTCCAAATTTTTTTCAGGAGTGTATATTAAATTTCATGTTTAATAAGATTTTAATCTTAGAAATGATGAGCACAATAGTAGAATGTATCAGTGCTGGTAAAATTTTAGTATCCGCAAAAAGTATTTCTTCAATTTTACAGGAGAATGTACTTATCGAACAGACTTTCCGTACACTTTTGAAAGGTTGTGGAAGTGTTTCTTCCCATCGCTTAATTTATTTCGCCGGTAAATCATGTATTTTTGAAGATTAATGTCTCTCCAATGCACGAAAGCTGTTGCCTCTATGTCCTCCTACAAATATGGCGTGCGTTCGATGATGTAACCCCCGGCCAGTGTTTCCAACCATGCCGTTGTTTTGCAAGAACATGACAATTTTAACTGTTTGCCTAACAGTGCCATGCATGGTTCGTGGGGCTATTTATGAATGGTTTGTGGGGTTTTCGAAAACACGGAAAAAAAATACAAAATCAGTAACACGAAAGTAGATATTTTTTTATTAAGAAGGTTGGAAACACTGCACACCACTGATCAGAGACAATAATTACTCGGTATGTAGAAAATTGATACTATTGTCGTGAAAAAAACTAAAATAAAGGAATTTCAGACGTTTGGCAGATACTAAAATTTTACCAACAAATAATTATTTTGAGAAGGATACCAAACTTTACAGCCTAACCTAACACACATTGCCATATAGCAAATTTATGAAATAACATAATTAAAAATTCCGAATGTTAAATATCAGCTATCATGAACAGCTGTGGGACGGGCACTACAAAAGGAAATATGAGGGAAAATATTTCTATGCATGCTTTTATGGCTACTTTCGGCCTCTCACTTTACACACCATTCTTCAGTATTAATTTGGAAACTTACATAAATCTGGCCTGTGGTGTACAATTACAGTTTTAAGGTATTAACATCATTAACATTATTGGACCTGAAAGATAGCTGACAGGACCACATTTTATAACTGTTACATTCGTTTTAGGTTTGGCTGTTTTGTTTCATATTATGTCTTTTTATTTTTTCAAATGAATATACTGCAGACACTATGATGCAGTGCAGACAGCCTACAAGTTTTAACATGAACATCTGCCACGATTTTATATATCTAGAAATCTTTGCTCTTGTGATGTATTTAGGTGAAGGGGAAAATACAATTTAGAGTACTCTAGGAGCAGGAAGTAGAATATCAATATCTATATGTTAACATGGTATTCTGTAATGTTGGCTAAAGGTAGCAAAGAGAGTGATTATTTTTTTTATTTTTGCTATTAACAGAATAATCCATTTCATCTCCACTGACGTCAGGGAAAGTGACAAAAATACTGAATATACTGATATATTATCAAAACTGATATTTCTTTTATCAATTTGCAGATGTCGGACTTCACTGATTATTCATCAGATGGGAGTGAAGAATTCCAAAGGGCTCCACGTGTATTCCAGCAGAGGCCAAATCCATTGAGGGAAATGAGTGATGAGCAATTTAGAATGAGATTTCGTCTCAGAAAAGATGTTGTAGAAAATCTGGAGATGACATTAAGAGAATCTCTGCAGCCTACGACTAGAAGAAATATGGCTTTGTCTCCCATGTGTATGGTGTTGCTAACACTGAGATTCTTCGCTACTGGCAGTTTTCAAATTGTGATTAGTGACTTGTTTAAAATAGACAAGGCAACTGCATGCAGGGCAATCCACAAAGTTACAGCAAAGATTGCTGCTTTGCGACAACAATATATTAGGATGCCAAACAACAGAGGTGAAAGAAGATGGGCCATGCGTAAATTTTATGAAATTGCCAATTTTCCATGTGTTTTAGGGGCAATAGATTGCACCCATATTCCAATCAAATCACCTGGAGGAGATAATGCGGAGATTTTCAGAAATCGCCATGGGTGGTTTTCACTGAATGTTCAAGCAATCTGCAATTCGGACCTGAGCTTTTGTATTGTTGTTTCCAGGTGGCCAGGATCATCGCACGACAGCAACGTTTTTCGGAATTCTAGGGTCCATGCACAGTTTGAGGCAGGGGAATTTCCTGAAGGTGTGTTGCTGGGAGATAGTGGATATTTCTGTTGCCACTATCTTCTTACTCCTGTTGTACATGAAACTACACCCGCACACAGAGCCTACAATAAAGCGCACAGGAAAACAAGGTCAGCAATAGAACGTGCCTTTGGAGTTCTTAAGAGGCGGTTTCCTTGCTTAAGTCTGGGACTTAGAGTCAATCTAGACCGAATCCCACCAATAATTGTTGCAACCTTTGTGTTGCACAATATTGCGTTAAATGTTGGAGATGATGTACCTGAAATTGATGATCATCTAATTGCAGAAAGACCTGTGTTTGCAGAGTTGCCAGAGCCAATACGTGAACAGGGAGACAGAAGGGAAAACACTGCTGTAAGAACTGCACTGATAACCAACAAGTTTTCATAAGAATTTTAACTTCAATGTAAGGTTGTTTGATTAGAGTGGATAGTGTCCTTATTTAACCATAGAGCTCCAGTCTTGATTGCTTTCACAATTGGCTCTGTTCATGATTACATTGCATTGTAAATAATACAATGTGTTTGTTTTGGCTCCAGGCCAAGATAGTGCATGAACAATATTTGACACTTCTTATAACACAGATTAGTACTCATCATGCAATATAAATATAATTGTCTACATGCTAAAAATATGTGCATAAATAAGTGAAACGTTACAGGATGAAAATGTCAGCATCTGCGCCATGCCATGCGCTATCTTGGTCCAGAGCCAAAACGAACATACTGTACTAACACCTTTATATAAAAAAAATACAGTTACATATTAAAAGAGAATAGAGGTAAAGCAAATATGTAGATATAAAAATTGGTACACTTCTTTTTAAATCCATAGCATGACTGAGCATATTATCGACTTACAAAATTTAGTTTAACTTGCTCATTCTGCTCTTTTTTTTTTAACCATATAATTTTAGTCTGGACTGAATTGAGTTGGTAAGAAGCATTGGAGTTTTTTCTCTTTTCATGTGATCAAAGTTATGTCCTGAAACTTCATCACTCCCCACTGCCTGTCCGTATCGCATCATTCCTTCCCTTCTAGTTTTCCCCAATATACTCCTTGAAAATTTCATCTCTGTATGTAATTATTGGCACATAGTATGTGTTATATATTACCTTCTTGCATTTCGTAGGAACATCCCTGTTCCATGCTAATCTTTAAATGTTTTGATATAGTCCACCACCCATTTGTCCTCTTCTGTTATGTTAAAATTTTTCACAAAGGAAACAACTTACCTATGCATACTTTTTATAAATAATTTTGAGAAAGTGGATACTATTGAAATTGGTCTGTAATTATGTACATTTTGTTTCTTTCTTTCTTTATTAGAATATCATTCGGCTCTAATAAGTTCTTATTTTTTTTAATTTTAATTGATACAAGTCTTATAAGCATTGTATTTGAATTAGATTTTATGCTTGGAATGACATGAGGGGAGTGATCTTCCTATGCTTTCAGGTATGATAATTGATAGATGCAATATTATTACTGAACAAGTTTGCAATATCTAGGGGATTTTCTTACATGTATTATTCCATCATAGTGATACAAAATATTTTTGTTCCAACTGCCCGAAAGTAAACACCCATTTAACAAGAAGCAACAAACTTTTTTATTTATAATGCAAGAATTATGTTTCCTTTTTGCTAATGATATTTGTTTGTTTATTTTTTGTATTAATTCTCAGATTCTATTCTATTGTGTTGTATTGTCTCCTTAATAATATAATCTTGCTACTAGTGATTTTGTTTCTTGCTGCTGTTTTTTTCCCAATGGAGAAGCCTTTTCAAAGATTTTTTGTTTTTCAAAACAAGTAAAAGGCTAGATTAACTTCATTCAAATTATACAATCTTCACTGCTGAGCAGGTATTTCTAGGAATCAAAATTGTCTTTGTTAAATGCTCTATTGTAGTAGTATGATAATTTCGTATTGCTCTTTTTCCAGGGAAGAGATTAGTTTTCATAATGAGAAGTTGAAATGACTGCAAAACGATAAGAAAAAAAAACAGTTTTTGGTATTTGGTATTTACATTTCTATGCTTTTTTATTCAACAATATTTGGTCAAATTACTTACCAGTGCACGTATCTGTTAAGCAGTGTAATGCATTCAGGGTGTTTATCTTTTAAGAAATCTATGCTGGTATCACCTTCGATTACAAATTCTTTTTTTGGTAGTGGGAAATGAGTCACACTTTTTTGCAGGTGATATGTAAATATTTATTATGTTGCTATGTGGTGTGTAATAGATAAGAGTACAAATAATGACTAGTTCCATTATGATAATATGGATCTAAAAACAATGTCAATATTGGGTAACACACCTTGTAAACCTTCAGGCATAAACTTTTTATTTCTTTCTTGTTTTATAGTTTTAGACCTTGTACATAATTATGATTTTTTCTTGTCACATAATAAATTGTTTTGTTTGATAAACTGATTTTAGTGTGTAAAAAGATGTGTTCTTTTCAATGAATGTTAGTATTTAATATTATCCTTAAATTGATTTCCTTTGTCGCACTAGAAGCAGGTTTGGGACGGATTTTGTAAACTGTCTTATTTGCAGTTTTCATATTTAGTTTACACATTATTTGAAACATTTTGTTTGCAAACAGTAGGACTCCCAGATGTGAAAAATACATCAGATGCTCTTAAGTAAGTAGGCTTGCCAACTTTAAACAATAAAAGTCTGGGAGATTTCTTTGCAGCCTCCAGACCAGGGTGTGAAATCACTGCAGATTGGTTGGGGGTTGGGAGTGGGGAGGAGCACGTGCACGCGCACACACACACACACAATTAAGTGAAGAGCCCGGATGTCATTTTGGTCATTTCTGACTTCATAGAAAAAAAGGTTATTAGAAGCTATACTGTAGATAAACTGTTTTCGTGTTTTGTTTACCAATTTGAAGGCTTTCACTAAGTTGAATGCAAATTATATGATATGCCTTTCACTCGAAAATTGGAAGGATTGCACATTTTACTTTGCAACTCAAAATTACCAAAATGTTTTACACCCGAGCCCGTGAATGATTAAATTATAAAATATATGTTTCACTGACGGTCCATTTCAAATAACATTGCAAATTGAAGATTTTAATGCTATCAATATGAACAATGATTTGCGTAACTAAGGGAAGGTTAAAAATTAAGAACTTACGTTTCCTGCATAAAATTCACATCTAAATGCTACTTATTAGTATATTATATACTTTGCAGTAGTTGACGAAAAGTGATGATAAATGGAGAAGAAATAACAAGTGAGACTAATTTCTGTAATCTTCTCCCCCCCCCTCTTCTCTCTCACCGTTTTCTATGTTCCCGGAATTGCTGGGTTCAGTGGCCTTGGAGATGAGACTTTTTGTTGTCCGTTCTTTGGGAATGTTTTCGATATTATTCCAGTAAAGGGGGGTATATTCGACTCCCAAAGTAATTGTTTGTTTGCTTATAAAACAAAAATTCCCCACCAGGAAAAGTTTTGTGGGGGGAAGAGAGAGAGAGGGGCAGCGGGGTAGGGAGCAACCCCCCCCCCAGGATTTTGTAGTTTCAAACCCTTTAGATTGAAATGTTCTGAAACACTAATTTCCTGAATATCAGTTGTTATCAGTTTGTAATCTTCATACTGTGAATACTAAATTGAATCAACTTGATCAAAACTATCTAGCAACCACAATTTGTAAACAAAGTACCATACTTGCCAGTATATAAGATGCAGTTTTTTCCCATAAAAGTAGGTCTCAAAAAACGGGGTGTGTCTTATATGCAGTTTTATATTAATTTCATTTCTGGAAATTTTCTCTTTGTTATATAATTTCTTTATTGCTTCCTTGCGATGTATGACGAACAAGATTAAAATGTATTCTTTCGTAGTTAGATTGGGTAAGTTATTTGCAGTGTTCAAAAGTAGCATGCTACTTGTAGCGGCGCTACGATAGCTAGCTACAAAATTTGTAGCGGAAGCAAAGCTACAAAATTCCTGCAGTTGTAGCAAAATTTCGCTACAGCTACTTTCTTCTCAGAAACCCTAGAACACTTGTTCGAATCACGTTGCCAGGAAAGCTACAATTCCTACCTTCTTCTCAGCATTTTCAGGTAAATTTTGAATGAGAAGATTACAAAAAAAAAAAAAAAAAAAAAAAAAAAAAAGACAATAATGATTACTTTTGCAGGAGGTTCATAAAGACAGTCTTCCACATGGAAATACAGATAATCTATATTATAAATATCTTGATATCACAGATTATAGATATCTGTGTAATTTATTTCATTGGTATCTGAATAATTATAATATACAGATAAATAACTGACATATATGAATATATTCCAGCTAACAGGAAGGTTTTTTTAACGGCATCGCTATTTTGGGGTGAAACATGCCTCCTTTAAGGCACCCGTGAAAAAAAAGCAAAAAAATAAAAAGGCCTCGTTTGCGCCACCTACAGAATAAATCCATGGTGCAAGAGGCCACAAAATGCCATTAATTACTATGTAAAACAAAACTTGCAGTGTAAAAACGAGTGATCCCTTTTCCACTACAAAGACATACCAATAGTGCCAGCCAGCATTTACCATTGTCAGGATATAGAATCACACCAGCAAGAAATAATTATTACAAGAATGGTGGAAACATTCGGGTTTACACGTCAGTTTTCTCAATTATCTTTGTTTCACTTTTCTGTTACTTCCACTGATCATGACAATGAGGATGAATGTTTTATTTAGTAATTTTCTCATCTAGAGTCACTTTTGGCTAATTGTGAGAATGAGGAAGAATGATAAGCAGTATAAGGATTGGAGGAGCAGGAAGAAGGATCCCATCCTCCAGGCGTGTTTCCTAGTTTTTATTTTGAGTTTACTTTATAAACAGATAAGCTAAAGTTTTTTCCTCGGAAATGTGTGCAAAAACGGGGTCTTATCAGGACCTACTCAGCTTTGCAATTAGCCAAAAGTAGCAGAAACATTGACCATGACAACATAAACATTGAAAAGCACTTAATTCCACAGTAACACGCAATGAATTGAATCTATGTAATGCAGTCTTGAATGTTTTCATCATCTGCAGCTCTTGTGTACTCGTTGGTGCAACAATGTGTTTTAACTTTATATTTCTCCCTCCTCCCACTTAAACAATGATTCACTTTTCAAGAGCTTTCAAAATAATATTGAGAGGTTTGTTGTTTGTAATATATTTCTCTGCTGAGCAAATGCATACCAAATTAAAGAAAAAACTAATGCCTGGGAGACAACCCCATCAGGAAGGTTGACAAGCTTGGCTGAAAGGAAATTGTGGAAATAAAAATAATGTTTAAATACATTACACTTTATTTTTTTTTCCAGTTACATGCACACGTGTTACGAATTCCGTAGTATTTCTTGTAATTCCATGTCTTTAATTTGATTTTCTTTTTTCAATATGTCCATTTTTGGCTCGTGTTCAATTCTCATGCACTTCATCTTAAATTCATGTTCTGCATCGAGACATTCCACTCTCCTTTTGTAGAACTCTTCCTTCAGATTTTTTTTGCGGGGTGTGGTGCATGTTGATTGCGATGATCCTTGGCATAGTTGACCAGGCTGAAAGTAGACATTGCAGTATAAATTAGTGCTTTAATGAAAGACACTTACTCAACTTATTCTTTATCATTTGTCATGCAAAAAGAAAAATGAAAGGTTGTGGATAAATTTCCACCCATAAAGAATACAGTGAAAGGAAATAAGCAAATTTAATGCATGACAATGAATAAGATTCACACTTTGTCCATGAATGGTTATTGTTTTATGTTGGATGATTTGGCGATAACTTCTATGTTGCTGGGAGCTAAGTTTACTGGCCATTTGGGTCACCAACTTCCAAACATGAATTGAAGGGATTTTCCAACCTTTGGCATTGAATTTAATAAGAGATTTAGTAGCAACAAATACTGTGAATTTTTAGGGTGTAGCATCGCACTGGCAGATGTTCATGGGATGGATAATATTAAAATGCAAATTGATTTTTTTGCTTTATCTAATATGCAGATCATATACAGAATAAAAATTTACAAGTTTCTTAGTCCTCACCTATGTATTTCATTTCATGATGGATGTGGCAAACACAGTTTAATTATTAGCTACAAAAAGTCTCATGTTTCCATGTTGAACAATTGCATAGTTTTTTCAGATTAATTTCGAAGACTCACTACCACTCCCCGGGAACAAACAAAGAAGTGAAGTGTTACCATATCCACTCCAGTACCCTTAGTGAATGAAGGCAGAGATCCTTCAAAATTAATTGGGAGAAAAAAACTATCCAATCGTGAAACACAGAAACATGAAACTACACATATCTGTCCACTGATCCTGTGGAACAAAGGATTTTTTTATCTTCTTGTGCATCATCATTAATTGATTGATTGAATTGCTTTATTTAACTTCGCTTCTTGTGCTACTTTTCGCTAATTTACAAAGATGAGGATGGATGATGATATGATGAAATTGATAAATGGACACTCACAAACATCCATGGCCAGGATTCGAACCCGGGACCCCGGGCGTCGTAGTCATAATTATTCGCTTTGTATGGCTTTTCGAACGCATTATGTTGGAATGAATTTATATTCTGAGATCTCGATAGTTAATGAAATATATGGGAGAAACAGAATGTCAATACAGGATCCACGAGGGAAAAAAATTGTCCTAAAACAGGAGTTCTGGGGAAAAAAAACTAGAGAATTGGTCACCCTACGTGCAATTCTATTCTGTGACTCTTATTGATTGAACATTACAGAGTTCACCTGGTCAATAGTAGCTTCAATACTTCCTTCACATTGGAAGAAAAAATATACAGTCGTAATCTTACAGCTTTACTTTCAAAGCTTGCTTTATTAGCATTGAATTTAAAATATTAGGGCATATTTGTTTGCACAAGAAAAGGTTAATTCCGACACAAATCAATGAACTGAATACTTCAATAGTTGTTTGTTTTCTTTTGGAGTTTTTGTTTTAAGTCCACTTTATGCCCAAATAGCCTGGAATATTCAAATAAGAAAATAGCAGATTTCCAAACTTATAAATCATTATATAGGGTGAGGCAGTCAAACGGGAAGATTTGAAAAATTCACAAAAAATAGAGAGCAAATAATATTTATTTTATGAACGTGAATGTACTGTACATGGGTTGAAATTACTAGTGTACCTGAAAAAATGTTCATTTTTAGAATATGGTGTCAGTAAGATAGCATCCTTGGTGTTGCCCACATTATCGGAGTAAATCCGCCCATGACATTGCATAGCATCTCCAACGGAATGTTGTGGATCTCTTGCCGAATTCGCTCCTTCAAATCATCCCTGGTTCTTGTGGGGGTTGTCCTTGAATACTTTGGATTCGAGGTAACCCCAAAGGAAAAAGTCAGGAGCTGCCAAGTTGGGTGAACTGAATCTTACTGACACCATATTCAAAAAATGAACATTTTTCAGGTACACTAGTAATTTCAACTCATGTACAGTACATTCAAGTTAAAAAAATAAATAATATTTGCTCTCTATTTTTTGTGAATTTTTTAAATCTTCCCATTTAACTACCTCACCCTGTACATCTTAGCACAGGATAAAGAGTTACATACCTCCACAGTCTCCACATGCAGCTCATCATCTACAATTACTTGCTCCACTACTTCGTATTCCAGCTCTTCTGCATGGGTTTTCTTTTGGGAGTCATTTATCCTTATATCTGAATTTAAGATAAAAAAAAATATTATTTGAATAAAAAAGAATTACTAAGATAATTATTAAATAGGCATAATACAACCACAATCAATTTCATTTTGATGAGACTACAAATTTAAAAAAAAAAAATCATATTCATGAGCTGTCAACTGAAAGAGAAATAAAAACAGAAGAATAAAGAATATGTGGTAACAGTTTCATAGATCGGAGACACATTAAAATCGGATATTTTGTGTTTCACATGGTCCATACTTACCAATTGTGTATTGTAGAACATTGCGGTGTCATTATGCTTTTTACATGAACAAATGCAATTTTTAACATTCTGAGTGCTTTATTTTATTCCTTTCTACGCTTCCGGAACACACAATATGGTGGGCACATCTTGACTCAGGTTGTGAGTATGCAGTGTTTCAACCTTGAGCACCGAAAAATGCCTACTAACATGTTTGTCACCGGTGGAAATTATGCATGGGTAGCTGATGTATAGCCCAGGTAACTGACGGATAGCCCCACAAACCATTATGTATGGTAGCTGACCGATAGCCCCACGAACCATTTCTGATAAGGTTTGGTTACGTTAGGCAAGCATTGTAAAAAAGAAAGGGGGTTGAACAGTGACAGGGGCTTACGTCAGTCATCAAACGTACACACCATCAGGTTGTCGTAGGGCAAGCAAGTGAAAGCAATGGCAATTGTGCGTCGGTGAGATATTTCTCTTGAAAAATACATGATTTCCCGGTCAAATATATTCCACAATGAAATAAAATACATTGACCTTGGAGAAACTCATTTCGGTAAGTAGTCTCTTGTGTAAAATTGAAGAAATATGTCTCCGATGTATGAAACGGAGCGATTTTACAATACAGGGAATTTCTCCATTTTGTTTGAAATTCGGCATACTCACTAATTTTGGCCCCCTAATCACGAATCTGCAGTCAAAATTTGGCGCTCACACGTGGAAATAGCAAAATAATCGAAATTAAGTTCTTATTTCCACACCCTCGATTTCCGAATTTCCCGCCGGTTCCGGGCTCCGCCCCTGGGGTAATCGACCTACCGCCCCCAACCGCTATCGAGGCCCCGCCTATATCTATAGACTCCCTGTTAAGGGCATGTTAGAAAGTGGCCGGATTCACCTACCCCCAAATAAGCGCCAAATTTATACGTGAGCGCCAAATTTTAAGTGCAGATTCGTGATTAGGAGACCCAAATTAGTAAGTAACCGAAAATTCAAACAAATTGGAGAAATTCCCTGTATTGTTAAATTATACCTATGAAACTCTTACTGAATATGTACCAAACAGCTTTGAGATTAGAAACAACATGTAAAAAAAAATACATACATTGTAATGTTAACTTTTTAAAGTTATATATATTTTTTTGTCTAAGTATTTCTTCCAGTTCTTAATTCACATGTGTAACTTAATTAAAATAACGATAAAAAATATCAAGTACATTTTTGCATTTCAGCTACTTGGTACTTGGTTTTCATTTGAGATTTCCTTTCCTTATAAAAATATTATTGGTAAATCAAAATTTATTTTTTCACTAAACCCTACCATTAGTGCTTCAAAATTTCCACAATGTTAATAAAAAACTTACCATAAACAACTTCAGGATGGAAACCAACATCATCATCAAACTGGTTTGCCAGTGGACAGAACTGGGGTTTCATAGCTGCTAGCAGCTTCTCGTCCGACTCATCTGTCCTTGGTGGAACAAACCCCCCACCACCAGTCTTGTAAATTTCCACCTGAAATGCAATTAATTTGTTTTAATAACACAAGAAAACAAACATAAATAAACTAATTTCCATCTGACATCATAAAAGCATG
Organism: Lepisma saccharinum; assembly: GCF_977018435.1. Lineage (NCBI taxonomy): Eukaryota > Metazoa > Arthropoda > Insecta > Zygentoma > Lepismatidae > Lepisma > Lepisma saccharinum. The sequence continues at coordinate 1,004,997 of NW_028142937.1, forward strand.
CAATAGTGTTATAATTTTCCCGTTACAAGCACGTACAATTTTTTTTCTGGAGTGACTACCTTCGTCAGGTTTTGAGGTACTTTCACTACGTTTTAAACTGTGCATGCAGATGATCTACAACCTGGTAGTTTGTGCATTTATTTTCATACGGCTGAAAAGTACCTTTTCCTGCACATCATGAAGTTAGAAAAAAATACTGGCTTGTGTTATGATATCAATTGTTCTTGCTAAATGTCATGTGATGTAGGTATGATGGGGTATAGCAATCCTAAATGCTTTTGTTATTAGGTTAGGCAGGCCAGGTTTAGAGTTAACATTAAAATTACTTTCAAAAATACTTCTAATACCTAATTATGTGATTTCTGGTCCATCAGTTTAAGCTATTCTCACCACCAAGTGAATCATGTACGAAAGCATACCTCTCACGACATAAATCTCGCCATACATCTATTCGAAACCAAATTAATCACATATTTGTAGCTAAAAATCCATTACAACCCCATAACCAATGGCACATTGGTGGTTCCCATAATTTTTCGTGGCTAATTGTCCTAAAAATACTTTGAAAAATTAACTTACCTTGTCATTTGCATACGACTCTTTTTGTCCTTTTCTTCAGATTTTCATAACAAAGTTTCAAACTTTTCCAGTCTCGCTCGTTCTCATCTGACGCAGAATTAAAGTCCACCCTCAGATTTTGCCACGCGGTCTCTTTCCTCTTTGAGGTGAAACTATCGGTCTTTTTATTGGTACTATTATCGTATGGTCAAAACACCTACGAATCATGTATTTCGGACTTCTTTACATTGCTAACGTGTTGCGGAACCAGGGGGGGCCACTCCGCGACTTGCACGTTATTGGCTAGAGCTTGTGACGTCACCAAGCGGACACGAGCGGTTGAAAGCTATGCGTAGAATGTAGCAGATGGCCCATGAAACGCTGTGTTTTCATGTATCTTTTGATATTATACACCAAAGCTGTTAATTTGATTTGACAGCAAGAGATCAAATACGCGATAGAAGAATACATTTATTCCAAAACAATGCATAGTTTATTTTTCATACATTATATGCGTGATATCTTGTCCCTGCAGGCTGTAGTCCACTGCCGGCTTTTCTTTCCAGCTAACCTATTGCATTTATTTTAAATGTCTCATTCTAAGGAAAGTTCTTGTCCGGGCATATTCTGATATGTCTTTTTACTGAATATCCTGGAATTTCCCTTTAATATTTTTACGCTACTTTTAACATTCTCCAGTTGATCGCCACGATGAGGATAAATTTGTTTTTGTAATTTAGCGTCTTCTTCCACTTTTGGCTAATCGCGACGAAGAGGATGAGTGATGATTAGTTTAAATTGATGAAGGGACACTCGTAGCAGGCACGTATCCAAGGGGGAGCTTAGGGGGCTCGAACCCCCCAAAAAGTTTTCTGTTTACAATAGATAAAATGAGGTATTTGGTTTCTTGTGGTCGGAAATAAAATAATGTGACGATAATTTAAGGAGAGGAATAATTATCGAGTCAAGCACGTATCCAAGGTGGGAATCAGGGGTCTCCAGCACCCCCTTCAGGAAATTACGCTACATAAAATTAGGTTCATGGCTTCTTAAATAATGTGATGATAATTTGAGAGAAATAATTATCGAGGCAAGACACAGAAGAATGTTCTATAACCCTGTTATTGTTAATAGCGCGCACCCAAGGTGGGATCAGGGGGCTGGAGTCCACCTTAATTTTTTTCAGTTTACACTACATAAAATTAGGTTTTTGTTTTCTTGAATAGTGTGCCGATGATATAAGGAGAGAAATACTTACCAAGGCAATACGGAGACTGTTCTATAACCCTGTTGTTGATAATATTGCATTAAAACTTTTTTTGAGCTTTCGGTGTTGTCGCTGCACTATGTAAAGACTTGTCAGCATTTGGAAGCTGCAAACGTAGCGCCACACGTAGGGCGATTCATGGTAATTTTTTAATCTCTGGAAAGCGCGAGAGGGAAAGTTCATGAATAAGAGAAGGAGTCGAAATACTGGTAACATTAACGAATCGTTTTATCTGCGGAACATTCTAGAATATAATGAGGTTAAAATACGTGGCTTCAATTTCCAAGTTGATCTGTACAACAGAATCTGTTAATGAGAATTCAAAGGTAAGTGTGACAGTTCATTCATACTGTCGATTAGTGATCAATCAGTGTCCATTGGTGGCTTTACAAGATCTAGTGATTCGAAGATGAAAAGAACTAAATACCGTAAAGTAACGAAGTCTACTACTAGTTCCAATTGGGGTCCAAAGTTGAAGACATTGACGACAGCGGATCTTCCGGAGCCTCAGTGTAGTGCTAGTTCGGGTCGAGGGCCGAAGGGATCAACAACAATCCAACAATCAACAACCAACAATCTGTGTATTACTCTGTGCTGTTTGTGATCCACATGGATTTGTGATCATCCCTTCATCCATTTCATCTACTCACCATTCATTTTCATCTTTGCGATTAGCCAAGAGGTAAATTATACTTGAAATAAAACAAAAGTAATACAAATACAAAAAAAAATAATGGAACGATTATGCTGTTACGTTTTCCTGTATTTTAGGCACGTTGCATTTACCAGCCAACAGTCAGAGATTGCTTTTCGGTCGAATGATACTTCTAATAATCGGAGGTAAATGCAAGCTGAGAATTATAATTTGGTCTCTTATCCACCTGAGTTGAGGATCTAAATTTTTAAATTTTATTTGTAACAATATTTACTACTGCGAGGAATTAAAAAAAAAAAGGAATTTTGGCACTGGCTTCCTATTCTGCAATAGTTACATTTGTTGTAAGAACATAATACATTAATTTACTTTGTATAAATATTACATTATCCATCGCTTTTCCTAATTAAATCTCATACCATATCCAACACACACATAAAATGTGTTTTACTAATAATACAGTGCGCAATTAGAAAATAAGTCTTGTGAAGCAACACAAATATGGCCTCCCAGATGGCCTAGTGGTAGCGCCGTCGCCTTGTAGTCAAGGGGGTCCCGGGTTCGATACCCGGTGTAGGCACATAGTGGTTCGGATCCAACTTTAAACTGTAGGTCCAGTCCCAATTAGCCTTTCTGTGCAAAAAGCGGACTTAAAACGCGAATTCAATCAATCAACACAAATATGAAATATTAAATCTATTTTTTTTATTTGGTTTATTTTACTTCACTTTTCTGCAACTTTTGGCTAATTGCGAAGATGGGGACGAGTCGTGATGATGAAATTTATGAATGGACATTCACAAACATCCATACCCAGGCCGGGATTCGAACCTGATTTCCTTGCCAGGGCATTTGCTTTTATACAAATTTAGCGATCTTAATTACACGTAGGCTAGATAATGAATACATGCTTTTATATCTCTATTCTTACACCGATTTTTACCTACAATATTAATTTAATATTTATTAATTAATATTATTTTAATTTAATATAATAATAATATAATTATTTTAATTTAAGCGTTTATATTATTATTATTATTTCTGAGACACTTGGTTCGCCCTCCCCGAAATAAATGTTTAAATACGTGCCTGACCAAAACTGTTAATTTAATTTGATAACAAGAGATGAAATACGCGATAGGAGAATACATTTATTCCAAAACAATGCATAGTTTTTATTTCATCATACATTATTTTGCGTGATTTCTTGTCGATGTAGTCCACTGCCGGCTTTTCTTTGCTGCTGACCTATTTATTGCATCTGTTTGGAGAGACTTATTTAAATGTCTAATTCTAATGAAAGTTCTTGTCCGGACATATTCTGATATAACTTTCTCGTGAATATCCTGGAATTTTTCCTTTAATATCTTGCACAACGAAGTCATAACGCTGGGAGCATTTGCATATCTTTCTCCGTGGAAAAGTGCAAATGCAATCTCAAACTGTTTTATGGTGTCCATCCATTGATCTGATGGAACTGTAAGCCCTCCACGAGATATAATGGCTATCCAATCACTGTCACTGGAACTTTCGTCAGGAATTGGAAATGTTGTGCCTGGCTTTCCCAAATGTTTGTTGATATGGCGACACTTGTGTGCGATATATCCACCAAGATAACGCAATGCATCCAAATTAACGTCTTGATCACATTGTAAAGTTGTCGAGTCTGCATGTAAGGTCTCATGTGAAAGTAAGTCTAGATCTACTGTAACCTGTGACGTGTTCTGAAAAGATGTTACATTTTTCTCATCAACAATTCCTATAAAAAGTTCATTAGTTATAAAATCTTTTAAGTTTTCTTCTTGATCTTCGGTAGTTTCTGCACATTCCTGGCGTTTTTCAGAAGCAGAAACTGGAGCACTTGTAGAGAGGGGAATGTCGTAAGCATTTCCTGTCATAATGAGCAACCGAATTCTATTGCGTACCTCGAAAGGTGACGGGCAATTATGAAAAATGCCAAGACCTCGGATTCGTGAAAACAAATTTTCTAAACAGTCCTGGTTCAGATGGGAGGTAAGAATATATGGTACGTTGAATGCTTTGACTTCTTCGAATAAACTAATCACAGATTTTATTGATATTAGGAAACCTTTTTGAAATGGAAGTATGCTACTTCTCTTTCCGACACGCAATTGTGAGCAAATTTCTGCAAACCTCTTTATGGTATTTTCTTGACTTTGGATATTAAGACCGTAACCACTACGCAATGGCGTTTTGTTGTCGTAAGGACGTCTAGAATTTAATACGTCGAAGGCATCATTTACTAGTTGGAAGAACTTTGCTTCACGGTCTTTGTGTAACACATGTTGTATGGCGCATGCTGTGTGGCGAGATAATAATCTTGCAGCCATTTTTACATTTTGACGGGCACGACCTTTCACATTTATGTGAGCATCTGTTATGTGATGAGTTACTGTCAGTTCTGATGCCTGGCGTTCCAGAAGTTCTTCTATGAGACTTCTCTTTATTACTGTACCACTGGGTAAAATAAATTCCTCGTCTAAAAAATGGTTTCGCAAAAGCTTTAGAAGATGGGGGACGTCGTAGAAAAACCACACCTTCCTGTTAGAGTCAACAGGGTTCGAAAAAAAAGTTTTCGATGTATCAATACACAATTCCTTCGCCACCTTGGCATTCTTTCCCCCCATATCACACGTGACTGCTACAATTTTCAATCCTGATTTCTCACATTCTTCGATAATATTTTGAAGCAATTTACTTGTCATGGTTATATCAAAATCATAATACACAGGTTGCTTCCACTGAACGCACAAACCTCTAAGCATGACTACTTGGACATTATTATGTGGTCCTAATATTTTATCATCACACGAATCGTAGCAGATGCGACAGTCAATATTCATTTCGTCAAACGAAAGTACAGTAAGGCGTTCCATGTCGCTAAAATCACTTGTTTTAGCTTTCAATAAACATAATACTTCATTTAAAACTCCAGGTCTGCATTTAAATGATTTAGTCCACTTTTGAAGAGTTGAACGTCCAGGAAGTGGAACGTTACGTTTTCTCAAAAATGAATATGATTTTGTTGAGAGAGCCCTCAAAGCTAATGCATTTGCAATGTCTTCTGAATTCCACCTCACTCGTTTCCCTTCACTTAACAAGCACTTAACCTGCCCTTTTGTAAAACACCTGGACAATATTTTGTATACTTCCTTATTCACTACCTTGTTTTTATAAGTCTTTGTCAATAGCACTTTCCGTGCATTCTTCACAGAACCTAAATATTTTGCTTTCTTTAAAGCTGCATCGTATTTCTTTAACGCCGTGTCTTTCGCTGAATTAATCTTCTTTAAACGTTCGATTTCAGATCTTAATTTGTTAATTTCCTCACGAGCTTCAGTAACTTCCTGTAACTTTATGATAGGTTGAGTATTAGTCATTTGACTGCATTTTAGTTTAATTGGTGAGAGTCCCTTTAGCTTCGACATTGCCCTGATTCTTATCTCTCTTGATTGAAGGCGCTGTCTTCTTGCTTCAACCTAAAAAAAGACAATATTGTAAGTATCACAATAATTGCTAAGTTCATGGTGGGTGAGAAATAACTCTCTATTAAAACTTAAATGAAGTCATAGTCATGCAAGGTGGTGCCCTTTCGTATTTTGCACGCACTGTTCGTGACTGACTCGACATCAAATTACCGGGACGTTGGCTGGGTTGTCGCGGTCCACATGAATGGCCAGCAAGAAGCCCTGACCTCACCCTACGTGACTTTTAAGTGTTGAAGTGGGCGAAGGAAGAAGTTTATAAAACAAAGCCAAAGACTTTGGATCAGTTGGAGAATTGCATTCGGCATGTTCTGGCACATGTGGAATTTTAACAATTGTGCCTATGTGAACTTCTAGCACTTGTAAAGTTGTGCCATTCTACTGTGCGACGTATAACTGGTTCCATTAAAATCGATCAATTAATATTATGGTTATTAAATATTTCTAATTATGAGTTATTTTTCACCCACTCTGTAGTTTATTAACACTTTCATACAGATGGTATGTATTTGTATGTTAGCTATTTTACGTTACTCTTCAGATTCTCCAAGTTGATTGCGATTAGGATGATTTTGTAATTGTGTTTTTGTTATTTAGCATCTCTTTCCTTCCATTTTGGCTAACGATGAGGATAAGTGGTGATTATATTAAATTGATGAAGAGACACTCACAAAGAACACTCATGCCCACGCTGGAACTTGAACTCTGGAACTTCGGTATAAAGATGGAAAAACCGGGTCTTCAGCGTGGCAGTCAGACGCCTAACCGACTGGACCACTGTGGCTCATTTGAGCTTATATAAAATAAATTCAATTCAATCCAGAAACACAAAGTATTAGATTTTGTATGGTGTCTTTAAATTATATATTGATTTATGCTATGAAAAATATATATTGTAATGTGACTGACTCTTTACGTTTTTGGTGCTTGTTCGCCTTCCCATGAAAATATATTGTGTTATAATATTATAATTAAAATATCATTGATATAACTTTATTCGTTTTGATACGTATGCATTACAATGATTCGCTTCTTTAGCTATTATCTACAACCTCAATGTTTGACGAGAATGTTCAAAGGATGTGCAAGGGCAAAACGTCTGTTTTATAAGTCGTATATTAAATTTTCTCAACTAATTGTATAATACAAATTTGTCTACAAACGAGCACAATGTGAATACAAGTGTAAATTAAAATTAGTGTTGGCTATCCACGGGATAATCAAAGTATTTATTTCTCGGTGATGTTTGAGCTTCAAAGCTGAAAGGGTCTATATTACTCTCAATATTTAGTAAATAAATAACCAGAAACTGAGTTTTGATCGTGTAGTGGTTTTTAGAAGTTACACATGTGATGATGTGGAGGGCGTTTGGAGTAATGTGGAAATAAGTCTGAAGTTTGGAGAAACAAATTGAACCTCTTTAATTTGAATAATTTATGAAAAGTTAATTGTGCAACTCGTAAGTTGCTGCTGTCTAAGGCATTTTAAAAGCGTGGATAATAATAAGGCTGTTAAACATAACATTTCCAACCCAGTATTAAGACCAACACTAAGTATGTAACAATAAAATTGTAATGACCATTCTTGACCTATCTCACACGGGTAAGGGCAAAGAACCATTACACAATCTAAACTTAACTTTACATTGATTTGATTTATAGAAATGCATTACTTACAGATTCTTGTGATGTGCTTGGCATTCCGTGCCAATTAGGAACGTGCTGATTTGGAACTGCTTCGGCTCGAAGTTCTTTTTTCAAAGGCAACCCTAATAATTCATTTTTCAGGTCTCTTTTGTAATCTTCAGGTAAAAAGTGAACTGAACATACACGTGAATTGTTAACGTTAAACTTCTCTCTTCGTTTGCAGCGATTCACCCATTCCTGCTGCAGCAACTTATTTTTTGGGAAGCAATGGTATTTTATTCCAGACGATTTCCTTCCATTATTTTTGCACGTGGCAACAGAACAGACAAGATGATTTGTACTCATTATACGGGCACTTCAAGAAAAGGTGCGTACACATAAAAATCAATACATTTATGGCAAGCTTCCGTGAACGCTAACGAAGTAAATTCCATTCTGTCCGCTTAATGACGTCATAGCGCGCACAGCATCATGGGAATAAATCTCGGAACCTCGGGAATGGCATACCTTATAAAGGTACCTTGTTGCGGAACATTTCTTAAGGCGAAATAATGCATTTCTAACTAAGATAATGTTTATTTTCTCTATTTACGAGTACTTACTGTTACTTGTTGTTTCGAATCTGTAACACATTATGGCCGTGATAGCATACTGGTTTAGGGGGCGTTCTGAGAGTGTTTTGTCGATTTATGCAGTGGTGCAACCTCGTTCACCGGAAAATATCTACTTTCGTGCCCCTATTTGAAATTATGCTAATACGTCGCATTTACGTGTAGAACTTGTGAAATAACCTTGCGATTTACCACGTTCATTGTCCATCTTCCTTTCGCAATTCGGAACCATCTTTCTTTCGCAATTCGTTAATGCTCTTCCTTTACGCACAACACTCTTGCAACCTTGAACATTGACGTCAGACGTGGAATGCCTACGTGGTTAGGTTAGGCCTGTTAGGTTAGGTTCCATTAGCATAAATACAAAGAAAAAATTATATTTTCGCTAAGAGACGCGTTACCTTTGTATTGCCTAACATGAAAACGGTCTCTCCTGTGACGTCAGAACACAATGTTGCTAGGGTGTTGTGCGATAAGTGACACCCATTCGGGTCGGAACCATCTTTCTTTCGAAATTTGTTAATGCTCTTCCTTTACGCACAACCATCTTGCAACCTTGAATATTGACGTCAGACGAGGAATGCCTACGTGGTTAGGTTAGGCCTGTTAGGTTAGGTTCCATTAGCATAAATACAAAGAAAAAATAATATTTTCGCTAACAGACGCGTTACCTTTGTATTGCCTAACATGAAAAAACTTTCCTGTGACGTCAGAACACAATGTTGCTACAGTGTTGTGCGATAAGTTACACCCATTCGGGTCGGAATCATCTTTCTTTCGTAATTCTCTTCCTTCCAACCTTGAATATTGACGTCAGACGTCAGACGTGAGACGATGAATGCCTACGTGGTTAGGTTAGGCCTGTTAGGTTAGGTCCCATTAGCATAATTACAAAGAAAAAATATAAAAAAACCTCTCTCCTGTGACGTCGGAACACAATGTTGCTACAATGTTGTGCGATAAGTGACACCAATTCGGAAAAAATGGCTTGTTCCGAACTCGACAGGTGGTTCTAGTGAAAACACGGCGAGGCTGAAACACTGGCTACGGGGTTGCATCGTCTTAACACACGGAACATTGCACTCTCATGCAAAAAGCAAATGGCGTGAGGAGAAACAGCGTGTCGGACAGAGATTTTCGCAGAAAACAACACGCATTCACATTAAAATGGATCAAATCTACATTCAGGATCTTCCAAAACGCTCAAGAAAATGATTTCCGTAAGTACTTTCTCCTGTAAATTTGAAGGAAATTTCAAGGAATCCGTTTTGACCATACGATAATGTTACCCAATGTCTATTAGTATATCTTTTTCCTTTTTGGAAAAATTTGCTGCTCTATATTTTTTCTTTTCCGCCATTGTTTCCAAAGAGACTGCGATTGTAATTCGACTTCTCTCTCTCTTTGATTGTTTACAGGTTAATCGCGAATTGACACACACCGTAATGACATTAACTAGTTTCAACTCCTACATTTTTTTTAGTTTAATCTCACCCCAAAAAAATATATTTTAGTCGGAGAATAATATTGTCTGAATTAAGAAAAAAAAAGTTTATTTTTTCACAAAAGTGGATTAATTGTTTTTCGGCACGATGCAGGACAATTCACATATATAACGAGCATACTTCCAATATATCGGAAAGAATCGATTTTTACCTCGCTTCGCCGTGTTGCCAAACGTATATACAGTATGTAACATTCTTATTCGTACACACGGATTTTCAAAGAAAATGCTTTAATATCTGAAAGGAAATACACTCTTTTGAAATTGTTTCTTTACAATTCAATAACTAATATCATTACGAACATAAAATCTTACCCAAATTCTGTATAACCAATGACAATAATAAATTAAATGAAACTGAAAGAGAAACCGGAGAAACATGCCATTTTTTATACAACTTTTCTATTCGTACACTTAATAATATAAAAGAAAAATGTGTATTCAGTTCAAATTGACTGACAGTTCTAATACTTTGATGCGTATCCTTTGGCTTTAATTACTGCTTGACACCTGTTCTTCATAGAATTAACCAGTTTCCGACATGTTTCAGAGCTTATTTTATTCCACTCGGCTTGCACAACAGTTTTCAACTGTTGTTTGGACTTGACGCCTGCTTTATGGACTCGCCTCTTCAAAGTTGCCCATAAAATGCTCAATGGGATTTAAGTCTTGACTTTGAGCTGGTGTTGTAGTAGTTTGGGCACATTCCATATTAGCCAATTCATGTTAACTCGCGCCTTATGCTTACTGTCATTGTCTTGTTGGAATCTGTTGATAAGCGGTACTCTGCTTTATATTGTTCTTCAATATGTCCAAATAGACATATGCTTCCATGATACCATCAATAAACTAGATGGTACCAACACCTTTGGACGACATACAGCCCCAAATCAATAATGACCCACCACCGTGTTTAACTGTTGGAACTGTGTTAATGTGATCATTGTCTTTATTTGATTTTCTTCAGACCCTATTTATCCCATCTGACCATATGACACTATCCCAAAATTCCTGGTCCTTGTGGATGTGCTCTATTGCGAATGAAAGTCTATTCCTGCGATTCACCTTATTTACATACGGCCTCTTTCGTGGTATTCTGCCATTATATCCATGCTTCCACAAGGCACGTCGGACATTTTGATCGGACATCATCTTGCCAGTAACATTTTCTACTAACGGTCGTAACTGTGGAACACTTAGTCGGGGGTTTTCTCAAACTCTTTTTAAAATAAAGTGTTCACCACGTTTATTCAGCCGTCTCTCTTTTGGTTTTCTCGGCACATTCTGTGCTGAACCTTCCTCTCTAAATTTGTTTACTATGTATTGAACTCTGGAGTGTGATTTATTGACTGTTTGTCCAATTTTTCTTAACGAATAACTTCTAAGGGCCAAATTTATAACAACATCCTTCAGATCGGAACTACGTTCCTTCACCTTGCCCATTTCGAACACGCTGATAGATAGACGATAGGCCTACAACAATACCTACGCCAGCATTCCACTTGACGGGGAGCGCGCCTACATGTTCAAACTTGTTACGAAGTTGCAAACTGCACGAAATCGCCCGAATAGCGGTGGCGCTCTATGCGAGGAAGATTGAAACTCTTGCCTGTACGAATAACAATGTTGCATGAAACAGTGTGCTTTTCTCTTTTCACACAAATTATACGATCTGTTTATACACTTTGAACATACATTTTTATTGACATTTGTTGGTGAAACCTTCATTAACATTAATTTCCAGTTACATATGAAAATGATTATATTTACTAGTAGATATGACATTTTTTCCTCGGAAATTCTATGTGTACGAATAACAATGTTACATGCTGTATCTGACCTAAGATCAGATTTGATCCCTGATCTGTAAAACGGCAGTTAGCTTTATACAACAAAGCAGAGGTGTGAACTAAGATCATCTTCGAATCATGGATCAAATCTGATCTCCAGTTAGGGATGTTTATACAACCGGCCCCTGGTTGTTTTATTTGTTGTATGTGCTTTTTTTGGTTACACACGCTTAATACATTGTGCCAGTCTTTGATTATGCTCAACATCTGGAGGATATCTGCTAAATTAGAAAACCACAAATAGACATTAAATTATTTACAGATTTGTAAAGGAACTGAATGATGTAAGAAACTAGTGTTTTGTTGGTCATTCTCTGGATCAAATTGTATCTTTATAGATGTTAAGTAATGGTTTTTGGGTAATCAGTAGAGGCATGCATATTTCGTTTTTGACGAAAATACGAAATGTGAAATAACACAAATAATACATTGTAATGTTAATTTTTCCTGCTGCAAACGTTTGAGAAGCAAAAACAGACCCCATTATACAGGAATAAACTTAATATTCTGGTAATGATTTAATGTGCTATTAAAAGGGAGATGTTTATTTTGTGTAATAGACTAACTAACTAACTAACTCTCTAGCCTTCTTAAACCCGAAGGTTCATGGCTGCAGCAACACAGGCCTTCCATGTTTCCCTATCTTGAGCAAGATCTATATACTCTTTTCCATCCCTACCGATTTCCCTTAGGTCCATCTCAACGCTGTCCCTCCATCTTCGTCTTGGCCTTCCTACAGGTCTCTTACCATCAGGTTTCCCAACAAGAATCCTGTAAACTCCTCTTTCCTCTCCCATTCGTGCCACATGGCCTGCCCACCTAAGTCTTCTTGATTTAATCATTCTAATAATATCTGGACTTGAATACAAATTATGTAGTTCTAAATTATGTAACCTTCTCCACTCACCTGTCTCCTCATCCCTTTTAGGTCCAAATATTTTCCTAAGGATCTTATTTTCAAATACTCTCAATTTATGTTCCTCTTTCAATGTAAGGGACCAAGTTTCACATCCATATAATACTACAGGCAAAATTACTGTTTTGTATATTTTAACTTTTAGTTTCTTAGATATTAAACGAGAAAACAAAAGTTTATGAAGAGAGAAGTAACATGCATTTCCTGAATTAAGCCTACTTTTTATTTCCTCTTTAATATAATTTTCATTTGTTAATATTACTCCTAAGTATTTGAATTTGGAAACTGGTTCAAACGAGTTGTTATCAATAATTAGATTTTGATTATTACCTAACACTTGGTTTCGGCCTGTAAGCATATATTTAGTTTTCTCTTTGTTAACTTCCAAACCTATCTCTTTAGCAGTTTTGAAAAATATTTTAGCATTATTCTTAATTGTATTCACATCATCCCCCAGTAAGTCTACATCATCTGCATATGCTAACAACTGAGTCACACCATTTAATTTTAGTCCTTCTTTAGTTTCTTTTACTTTCCTAACAGCATATTCTAAGGCAAAATTAAAGAGCAATGGAGATAATGCATCTCCTTGTTTTAACCCATCATGATCAGTGACGTGCGGTGACGTCGACACTTGGGGTAGCAGTCAGTGGCGTGCTCAAGGGGGGGGGTTGGTGTGAGTCACACCCCTCCTCCCTTTAGGGCCAGTATTCCTACAAAAAAGAAAAATGTCAATAACAGGAAAAGATTGCAAAATTATGAATGAGTACTAGAAAAAAGTACACGTAACCCCCACCCACATTCGAAAATAAAAAACTATTTGATTTGACTCTAAGCCAGAGATCCTGCGTTCGAATCTCGGATTGGCCATTTGTGTTCTTTGTGTGTGTTCCTTCATCTATTTTGTTGTACCAAAGGTGGCGGAAAAGCGAAGTAAAATAAACCAATGTGAGCAATCGATCAATGATTTGATTTCATTTTTGTTACTTAGCGTCGCTTTTTTGTCACATTTGGTTAATTGTGAAGATGATACGATGAAACTGATGAAGGGACGAGCACAGGGAACGCCCATGTCAGGGTCGGGGTTCGGACCCGGAACGCCTGGTGTCATAGCGCGTTGTGATAACCACTCCCCCGCGCTTGGTTGATTTGGTGACAGGAAACAAAACACAACACACTTTTTTGTAGTTTCTTCAATGATATTCATTTGACTTTTTGAGTTCTGAGATACATTTTTTATTCCAAATTATTTCATTATTCACTGCAACACATAGGACAAGAATGCGCACTCATCACGGGTTCGAATCCTGGCCTGGATTGTTCATATGAGGTCCCTTCACCAATTTCATCATATCATCACTCAATCCTCATTTTCGCGATAACCAAATGTGGCAGAAAAGCGAAGTAAAATAAACCAAACCAACAACAATATGAACACGCGTTCTCTTGCCCAAATAAATACATCCGTATTTATGACTGTTACAGGCCAATATATTAGTATATTTAAATAAAACACTACTAAAACGAGAGTCAGAGAAAGCCTGAGCACATATTTGTAATTTAATCATTATATATGCCGTATTTGAAAAAGAAAAAAAGAAAGAAAGCATAACATTATTGTCTGCACATAACACGTTCCCATTTTATAAATAATAAAACTACATCCCATATTATACATACACACATATTGTACAACGTGTAAAAGGTTGTGTAAATACAGAGAACATAAGTACTGCAGAAAATTTTACCCTGTGTTCTTTAGAGGATTTATAAAAAATTATGAGAAACCAATCCCCTATCTGTCCTATAGAAGATAGACTGGGGGACCTGAAAGCCTGGGCTTTCAACCATTGCAGCGGGGGGCGTGGGGGCAAGGGAAGTAGAGGTAGAAATCTTCCTTTTCCTTGGGCCGGCCGTTTCTACCTGGAAACTGGCCTGGCTGAAGAAGACCGAGCTAGGGTATCCAGCCTGCCTTGCCCGCGGAGAACACCGATGGACGAGAAGTGCGTGGAAAAGAAGGTGTTGCATATGAGCTGTGGTGGCTTTAACAAGACAATAAATATTGTGATTTGAATATAATTCGAGATGTGAGATTAATTGATCTATCTCTGCTAGACTAGCTACTCCTCAGTGCACGTCACTGTGAATTGTAAATTTGTCAGACATATTAATACCCACACGAATTTTGTGTAATAGAACAGTTTTTAAATCAAATGAGATTATATTCACATTTTTAAAACCAAAATGTCATTTTATATGCTAGTTTTTCACTGCTATAACAGCGAAATTTCATTTTATTTACCCCTTTTGAACCTGAAATTGACTCTGTTTTTGTACCGAAATTTTGCTTTTTTATTTACCAAAAATATGTGCCTCTAGTAATCAGATTAATGAAAAGCAAACTTTAAAGTAGAAATAAGTTAGTTGCCAATGCTTTCTCTATTGCATTACAGGAGACTGCTAGGAAGAAGCAAAGAACAGACAATACTGAAAATACAGGGTTCAAGCATTTGTATGAGGAAGCTGTAGATACTGATGTACAGGAAGCAGTAGATGCAGATCTTCAGGTAAGTACAAACATGAATATTTTATATTTCTTAGCAATTCATATCTTACATGGAAGGAAGTTTTTCAGTGGATGCACAAACACGAAAGAACTCCCTCTATTCCTCTAGTTTCTTCAGTCAAATTTACAAATTGAACAATTAATGGCATTTGTTATTAGTGGCCCAAATATAATTAAACAGATAAAATATAAGGATTTATTGGGCCTGTCTAGAATTGCTTTTCTCATTCTCGACACCATTAAGTTAAATGCTCAGACTGAATGTACATTCCCAGATAAAATCGTGGATCTGTCTCAAATATTCCTGTAATTTCTGCCAAACCAAGAAAATTGCAATTTGGTGCGACTACAGGAGAAAATATTGGCTGCGGTAGCTCCGTCATTACAGCGTCTGACTAGCATGCAAGAGACCTAGGTTTGATCCCTGACGGGGAGAACTGGGATTTTTTCCCACCTGTTCAAGTGGCTCCGGTGCCCACTCAGGGGAGGGGGTTAAGGTGCCCAGGGGCATGATGCTGATCACATCACCGCCACCTTTGGCTGTGATCAAGAAAGTATGGGACCCTAACTCCACACCCCCTATATGCCTCCATGGCATGGTGCAAAGCACAGGGGAGCACTTTACTTTATTTTTTACTACAGGAGAAAATAATCTTCCTCTTAGAAGACTATACATGGTGCAAAAGGTATTTGAGGACATGTAATTATTCACCTGCATTTTTGTGCAAATGAATTGCTGTACTTGTATATTTTCTGAACAACATTGGCAGACTATCAGCTAATGCAAGAGATAAAAAGGCACACTGTGACTGTTGCAATATACGCAAATCACAGCAATGTTGATATAGCCTGGTTTTTGAAAGTCGTCAAGCCATTTGAGCACAAAGTTCGAAGGAGTTGGAATGTTGGATGTATCGCCTTTAGCCAAACACAAAAATCATTCACAGCATTCAGACAGTATGCTGACACCACAGTTCATACAGCAGGGGTAGGACATCATCGATGTGAATCCCGGAACGTCTATGAGGGTCATTGGCAGACCTGGTGACCGAGGACACAATCCACACTTTGGTGCGTGATGACATCCGATATAAGTTGCATGTGACGAGAAAAGGGCAGTTCATGTTGGTACACAAACAACACCAATGGCTACTCAGAGGAAAGTGACTACTGAACAAGGTGAAATATCCGGAAGAAACTGGGCTGCCATGGTTTTTTCCCCTGACACAAAGAAATCCGACCAGGCTTAAAAGTTGAGCAGAAGAAATAACAACTGGTTATGTTCTGATCCTTCTGATGTGTTATTATACTAAGTATCATGAACTGTTACGGTTTCAGTGGTGGTGAATAGGGAAGAACATATCATGCCACCCCACTTGTTTTCACAGAGTCTTTGGGTGAATGCTGCTGGCTACATCGAGGTGATGGAAACAGTTATGAATCTTGTGCAATTAAAGGCTGTATGTATTTTAGCACCTGCACACAAAGATGTGTCGACCCAAGATTGGATGGCGGCCAATTTGCACAACCACATCACACCAAACATGTGGCCACCTAACTCACCAGACCTAAATCCTCTAGATTATTGCATGTGGAGTGTTGTTGAATGGGATACTAATCGACATTCCTACAATATGAGTGATTCACTGAAAGTCACCTTTATCCAACATCAATAACAACTATTTAACTCATGCATGTCAAAGCTTCTAGTCCTGCATTGAAGCAATCATTGTAGCTGAAAGTGGTTGTATTAAATAACCATGTACTCCAACTGTGTACCAAGTTTTACATCAGTACATTTTGTTGTTCGTCTGATATGGATGTTTTTCGTATGGCCTCCAATCAGTGCCGGATCTATAAATGTTTGGCCCCCTCCCCGCAAAATGTTACCAAAGGGCCCCCTCTACCTACCTTCACACACACATGAATATGCGTGCGTGCGCGCGCGCTTGTGTATATACGTATATTACAATTATAAAGTTGCATATAAGGCCTACAGGGTGATTCAAAAGTCAACAGGTTAGGCTTAGGGGGAACCACATTGTTTTGTTCCAAGCGAATGTCCATTATATTCATTTCAATTCAATTTCTTTTTAAAATAGGAAAGGGGTGATGTGCATAGGCATAGATTTCTTTGGAGATTGGGGTGCAAAGCTGAGTAAAGCATAAATACTGATTTCTTTCTGTTTTTTTGGGGGGGGAGAAGTATTTTTCTTTAAGTTGGGACCTAATAAACTTGAGTTAACCTTTGAATAATTGTAATTATAATAACTAGGTTTGACAAAAAAACATATACCGGGATACATCTATCTATATTAGCTGGACAAAAAAATCACTGTACTACTGTGATTATATATTACAACATAATATATTACATGTATCTTTTGACTGAGAATTTGATTATCATATTCGGTTTATAATACTTATTCCTACAATCCTTTATAGAAGTTTAATATCTTCACACATATTTACCAAAAAAAAAAAAAAAAAGGAGGAAAGCCCAAGATAAAATTTTCATCCACGTGAGGTCGATTGTTGGCACCCCTACTGCACCCTTTCATAATATAACATACATAATATACCAAGCACTTTCCTTAATTCATTCTCGGTTTGAAAAAGGAAGAAGAAAAACATTCAAACTGAGTGATCCCAGATAACATGTAAGTTAACTGCAAGTTAAATCGAATGTCTATTTAACTTGCAGTTAACTTACATGCTATCTGGGATAGTCCCACATTATTGATTCTGTGCATTTGAGAGCAGAATTATGCCTAATTTCCCACCTGTTGTGTGCGAAGTTTCTCTGTGCAAAAGTTACGTAATATGTTCAAAGTTATACATTGGGGTCCCTATAGGAGGGGGGCAAGAAGAACTGGAGGGGCCCGGGCCCCCTGACCCACCCGGTTTCGGCGCCCATGGTGATGTGATATATATATAGTGAGTCACTGTTTTCTCACATCTGGAAAATTATACATTTGTTACAATCATGCAGTCATAACTTTTTCTTGATTAAAGATAGGTTGAAGGAACCTCCACCACTGCATTTGTGGGGCCCTACCCCCACATACCCTAAACGTGCCTAAATAGCAAGGTGCTATGTACACAGGGAACTTTAACTATACTTTACCTGTATATATTGTATTCGTTTCTGTACCCCTGAGTAACTACATTTATTTTTTACATACGCGAACCCTCTAATATGCCAAGGCTGAGGGCCCCCTAAAGGCTTACTTGTCTCCGGGTCCCCCACACTGCGGGGTTTGCGGCTTGTAGATCCGGCACTGCCTCCAATGTGTCTTCAAATACCTTACACACCTTGTATATGTGCACACACACACATATTAACAGTGTTCGAAGTGAGGGGATGGGTGCAGGACGATGGTATTCCTCAGCTAACAACTTTTGTAAAGCTGTCTTAATTTTCATGTTAAAGCATAAGAGCACCCCCCCCCCTTTCCAACTATCAATTTCCACTTCAAGAACTGCATATTAATAGTTTACATATATACATTTGTTGTAGAAAAGTTATGTTCCCTGAACTCATCTTTAATTATTTAACATGAATTTTTATACATTTGTAAACATACATTTTCTGCAACAAATGTTGATATGTAAAAATAAATATTTTAAGAACTAGTGACTTGTAACTGGCCCAGTGCATTCATTTTTCTGTTAGGATCAAAGATTGAAACAACCGCTGTGCATTTTCATAATACCGGGAATCACTTGATCTCAGTGTGGATCTTTAAAATCAGCCAGTGCATGATATTTTCTATTGTGGCTGTTTTTCTAAAGCCAAACAGTATTCACTTACTTTTTTAATTTATTAAACATTTTCGATCTTTGAGCCTAACATTTCCACTCTAAAAATATACTGTAAGATAATTTAGAGAAGTCATAACATTATAAAGTAGTATTGAAATTTATTTGGAAATTACACCTGGAGAATTTTTTTTTTTGTAGGTAGGTTGCGTGTTACTCAAAAATCCAGAATATAAAAAAAGGAAAGTTAAAAATTGTACTTACGTATGTGAGTATAGTGTTCTTATTGTAGAACGACGTTTCAGAGATTGGCTATCTCCTTCCTCAGGTTCATATAAAAAACTAGGTACTTGGCATAGTACTGCATCAAAAATGTAATATGAGGATTGTGGTTAAGGGTTGGTTAGGATACATTTAAAATATTAAGTTTTTGCTATTAGAAGTACGTAAAAAGCAAGTTGTTCCCTAAAAAACTTGTACAGTAGACCTATTCACAGGTAAAAAAGTTAAAAAAGTTAAAAATCTAAAAAACCTGCATGAATCACAATGCAACATGCAGGTTTGGCCATTCCTACCCAACTGTGTATCTCAATCCACATGAAGGTCAATTCTCCATGAATGTTTCCCCTCCCCTTAATTTTCTCGTTTCCCCTTATTACGTCACAAATCCAACGTAAGCTGCAAGGGAAGAACGTGAATTTACGTTGGAAACATTCATGGAGAATCAACGTGCTGAAATTATTCAGAGACAACAGTCAACTATGAGACATTGAAACCCATGTTGACCAGTACTATTATAACTGTATTTTTTAAGTATCCTCCTGTATTCTCTCTTCCCCTTTTCCCAATTGTGATATTCAGAACAATATTTTAGTCCACTATTGTTCCCCCAAGTTCCTTATCAGACACTCGAGACAAACTCTTAGTCAGTAAACTATTTACAACTTTCATCCTATCAGGGTTACGATCCTTCCTTTTGAAGTTCAGTCAAGGAAAGAGAAACCTCTTTCTACAACAATATCAGCAGCCTCCACTGATTTATAATAATGTTGTACATAATAAATGTTTTTGCCAAGTACTAATATTGCAATAAAAATGTTGAAATTTATTTTAAATTATTTTCAGAGGAAGCCATCGCCGATGGATATATCAGATGCAGCTCAGGTTAGTAATAGTAACTTATAATTGAAGGGCTCAGGTGTAAAACATGCTTAGTGACATTTTGGTCATTTCTGAATTTATTAAGAAAATAGGTTATTAGAAGCTATTCTGTAAATTGTTTTCATGTTGTGTTTACCAATTTTACAAGGCTTCACTGAGTCCAATGTAAATTGTTTGACATAGCAATTTCACTTGAAAATTGAAGGATGGCATATTTTACTATACAACTCAAAAATTACCAAAATGTCACTTACCATGATTTACACCCGAGACCTTCAATTGTATTGAAATGAGGCTTGGCAATGTCTTGTTGATTCATTGTGTAACGTGTAGCAGTGTTCACGTTACAATATGTATATAAACTTCAAATTTTCTTTGCTTTGTACTTATAATTATATATGTAAATGGTTAATTACCAAGGAATGTGGAACACACCTCGTATAAAAAAACCTATTCATCCTGGTGTTAGATATAAGTTCCAAGAGTTTGTTTCTTTCTGCCAGCAAGCTGAACTGGTAGTTTATTATTGGTGACAACAATGCAAGAAAGCTTCACTGAGTCCAATGCAAATTGTTTGACATAGCAATTTCACTTGAAAATTGAAGGATGGCATATTTTACTATACAACTCAAAAATTACCAAAATGTCACTTACCATGTTTTACACCCGAGACCTTCAATTGTATTGAAATGAGGCTTGGCAATGTCTTGTTGATTCATTGTGTAACGTGTAGCAGTGTTCACGTTACAAATATGTATATAAACTTCAAATTTTCTTTGCTTTGTACTTATAATTATATAGGTAAATGGTTAATTACCAAGGAATGTGGAACGCACCTCGTATATAAAAAGAATAAAACATTCATCCTGGTGTTAGATATAAGTTCCAAGAATTTGTTTCTTTCTGCCAGCAAGCTGAACTGGAAGTTTATTATCGGTGACAACAATGATAACGCTATTGTGTAAGAGCCAGGCAGACTCAACCTTATGAAAACGTTGTCACAGGGAAAAGACGAAAGAATAGGCTGTCTTTCCCACGCTATATCTGTCCTGTCCCTTGGCGGACAATAATTAGACTTATATCATAATAATCCCTGATTCTTTTACTGCAAGACAGTGTATTCAGAATTTAGTTATGTTAACGCAAAAGAAAGTTATGCCCGCGCAAAACAAAACCTGTATATAAATATTTTTTTTGCTTAACATTTTGACGTTGTAAATTTTTTTCTCTTTCTTTGTTGTCATATCGCGTGGCCGTTGCAGGGAGAGAGGGGAGTTGAAAGAAGCCATACTCCCTGGTCAAATTAAATACTGAGTGTAACAATTAAAATTCTATTGCATATTTAATATTCACAAAAGGGTAAAAATAGTAATTTTGACATGTAACTAATTATGTTCCTCATATTGATATTTAATTAATTTGTATTTTATTGTGATGTAAAATTGGTGTTAAGATAAAAGTTTATAAATCCATCACGGCACCGAGAAATCCTATATAAGCAGCGAAGCTCGGTGGCCCGTGGCCTTTGTATTTGAACTTCTGATAAATGCGGAACTCGTATAACCGTCTTTTCTTTCAACATTCGAACTTCTGCGTTTACATCCACTTCGATATTAGGAATTAGTTCATTCTGGGATTACCTTAGGACAGTTACTTAGCTCTTCTGGTCAGAAGGCTTATATTCTCTCTGTTCTATGCTTCTGGTCAGGAGATATAATTGAGAGGGTTGTGATTGTCTTGAGATATACCGGAATTCGGGATCGGCTGATAGACTGTTGGTAGTCAAATGTTTGTGACCCTGGTCAGGGTACTCCTTTTCTTATTCTGTGGTCACGGATTAATTTTCGGTTCTCTGGTCAGAGGCTGAAAAGAGAAAAGGAAGTTGGATACTTAACTGGATATCGACAGAACCTAGTGGGAAGAAGGATTGTCGATTACTTGTAGAATCTTGGTCAAGATCTATAAGCAGATTGAGAACTGTTTGTGTTTTTGATGTTTTATTCACTAACACGAGTACTACAAATAACAAATAAAATATATTCTGGTATATATCGCAATGCACACCAGAGCTGCCTTTGTATAAACGTCCGAGCAGCCACACTGTTCGCGAGCTCTCGCCTGACTGGCGCAACGTTCTTACTGGCGTGTGTATAAAGAAAACAAATGCATGTTGCTATGCACGCAAAAGCGCTGTGTTCTTGATGACATTTCTAAGTTAAAATAAACACATGATTATCATACATTCTCCCCCCCCCCCTTCTTGGTCGTACAATAGACCAAAATTATATATTATACTGTACTTCACTGTGATGTGATTAAATTTCATCACTTTATAACTGCAAATTGTTATATTGACATTAAACTGCACTGAACACTAAACTATTGTTCAAAATCATCTTCGATGGGAAGTAGTACAATCTTGACTACTGGTCTTCTGTATACACCTCCTTTAGTCTTGTCGATAACTCGAACAAGTCCATCCTTACCAGGATATCCTGCTTCAATGATGCCGAGATTCCAAACAAGGGGAGGAAGTCTTTCATCCTTCAGTATCAGAACGGTACCTGCTTGAATCTTCTGCTGACGAGTCCACTTGGATCTCTGTTGTAGTCCATGTAAATATTCTTTCGACCAACGACGGCACAATTGTTGGTGAAACTGCTGAATTCTCTGCCATCTTGTCAGTCTGTGGACTGGTAATTCGGAGATGTCTGGCTTGGGTAACGAGGATAAAGGATGACCTATGAGGAAGTGACCAGGTGTAAGTGGGGTTGGATCTGTTGGATCTTGTGAGATTACAGAAATGGGTCTTGAATTTAAACACGCTTCTATCTGGCACAATAATGTTGTCAATTCTTCAAATGTTATCGATGACTTGTCTATTATTCTTACCAAATGATGTTTCATCAATTTAACTGCTGCCTCAGCGAGTCCTGAAAAATGTGGTGATCCATTTGGCATAAAGTGCCATTGTAGACCTTCTAGTGATAAGTAGTCTTGTAATTTCTTATTAATGCTTCTGATTGAAATAGTCGTAAAAGTTCTTGTAACTCTTTGTTCGCACCAACAAAGTTGGTTCCATTGTCACTGTATATATTACTACTCTTTCCTCTTCGTGATGTGAAACGTCTAAGCGTAGCAATAAAAGCCTCAGAGGTGAGATTGCTGACTGCTTCTAAATGGATCGCTCTTGTTGATAAACAAATTAATATGGCGACGTAGCATTTAGTAACTGTTTTGCTTCTTACGGTTCCTGTTTTGACATGTATTGGACCGGCGTAATCTACAGCCACATTGGTAAATGGTCTTGATGGTTGAACGCGAGCTGCAGGTAATTGTCCCATCAATTGCGACGAAATTGTGCTTTTTAGCTTAAAAGAGATTATGATTATTTATGTAGTATTTTCTTAACTACTTGTTTGCCACGTGGAATCCAATATTTGTCTCTTAAAGAGCTTATTAATAGCTGTGGTCCTGCATGTAGAAGTCTTTTGTGATCTTCTTCGACAATCAATTTTGTAAGGTTACTTTTTGGTGTAATATCATCTGATGCTTGCTGTCAAATGATGATAATTGACTGTTATCCAGACATCCTCCAACTCTTAGCATCTGATCTTTGTCTAAGAATGGATACAATGTTTTCAAACAACTTTTATTTGTAAGTTCGTGGTTCGAGTTAAGTTCTCTGATTTCCTTTGAATAGAACGCTTGTTGTGCAATTTTTATACATGTGTGTAATGCACGTTGCACTTCATTGTGTTTGAGATGCCCAATCAGTCTCTCATGAGATTGTAAATAAACTGTTGGCAATATGCCACAACTCTTAATAATTTAGACAATTTTGAAAATTTGTCAATGATGTGAGTCTCTTTGTTCTGTATGAATAATGATAATGTTGATATTCGTCTCATTTCTGGCGCTTCAGTTTTGAGCTTTATTGATGAATGAGGCCACCAATCTGAATTCTCTTTCAACCATTCGGGTCCTTGCCACCATAATGGACACCGTTTCATGATGCTTGCATCAATACCTCTTGATATTAAATCAGCTGGATTATCGTTTGAAGATACATGTCTCCAATTACGGATTTCTGTTAAATCCTGAATTCTAGAAACTCTGTTTCCTACAAATGTTTTCCATTTTGCAGGTGAGGCTGATATCCAGGACAGAACAATTTGAGAATCTGTCCATAAATGTGTGCTTTCAATTTGCAAATGCAAATCTGGCATTGCCTCATGCACGAGTTCTGCTAAAAGTAATGCTGCACAAAGTTCTAGTCTGGGTAATGTTACTTTCTTTATTGGAGCTACGCGTGACTTTGAACAAAGTAGTTTGACTGAAACTTGACCTTGCTGATTGATGGAACGAATATATAAGTATGCACCATATGCCTTTTCACTTGCATCTGAAAATCCATGCAATTGTATTTGTGTCACGTTACCTTCTTGTAGTACAAATCTTTCGACCTTTATTTCATTGATAAGTGGAAGTTGCACTTGCAGTTTCTGCCATTCAGTAATTAATTCTGGTGACAGCTGTTGATCCCACTCAACTTCTTTCTGCCAAAGACGTTGAAGAAACATTTTGTATTTGATGACTATTGGACTAACAGCCCTAATGGATTGAAAATGGATGAAATGATGCCTGTTATTTGACGCTTAGTGGAAATGCTGACTGTTATAGAACCAGAAGTAAATTTACTGCTAACGATGAATTTGTCTTCTACAGGATTCCAAGAAATTCCTAGTGTGTTTACTCCTTTTTGCGAATGTAATTGGACTGGAAAGTTATCTTTGTATTCTGGTGGAATTGTTCTTAATGACTCAGCGTTACTACAACACCATTTGTGTAATACAAAGCCTCCTTTAGCTAGTAACTCGATGAGTTCGGCTTGCAATTGTGCCGCTTGTCGTACGTGTTGAGATCCACTAGCTAAATTGTCGACATAAAAGCTCTCTGCTAAAATGTTCGTTGCTTGAGGATAATTACAACTTTCTTCTTGTGCTAGCTTCTGCATACAGCGTGTTGCTAAAAATGATGCTGGCACTGTCCCATACGTGAGAGTCTGCAATTCATATATTTTGATATCTTCGTTTGGCATGTCTCTCCATAAGATTCTCTGCAAAGGAGTATCATGTTGATGCACTTGTATCATTCGATACATTTTTTCGATGTCTGCCGTGAAAGCGATTGGATGTGTTCTAAATCTTAAGACTATTGACATCAAATCAGGTTTAATGGTTGGTCCAATCATGAGAATATCATTAAATGATTTTCCGTTGTCTGTCTTGGCTGATGCGTTGAATACAACATGTACCCTTGTTGTAGAATTGCTAGGTTTTACTACAGCGTGATGAGGCATGTAATACGTGACTCCTTCTGAGGTGTGACGTTCCTCTTCAACTTGTTTCATGTGTCCAAGTTCTTCATATTCATGCATAAATTTTACGTAATCTTGACGTAATTCTGTTTCACGTTGCAATTTCGCTTCAAGTTGATGAAACCTGATTGAAGCTAGGTTGTATGATTGTCCTAATGTTTCTTTAGCCTCCTTGAATGGCAAATGTACCGTGAAACGCCCTGTATGGTCACGAGTGGTGTGGTTTACAAAGTGCTGTTCGTATGCCATTTCTTCTCTTGTTGTCACCGATGTTCCTAATTCTTCAAGCTCCCAAAAAGCTCTTATCTGCCTTTTTAGATTGTCATGTGTCATTGTGAAACATGAAGTAATCGATGTGTTGGCGTTACATTGTTGTGGGATGCGTCCAGATAGAATGAAGCCCAATTGCGTGTCTTGAAGTACTGGGAAGTTCTTTGGGTGAGTCATACGTTCTGGCTTCAATATTTGAAAGAAAACATCTGCACCTAACAATAATTGTATTTTGCCTGGAATAGCAAACATAGGATCTGCCAATGCAATATTTTTTGGAATGTTCCATTCATCATACGGAACCTTTTCTGTCGGTAAATTGCCAGTGATGGTTCACTGCATATTCTATGGTTGTAGAATAATCGTTTATTGTGGATTGCAAACATACTTCAACACTTGATCTGGTTTCTGATGTGGCACCATTTATTCCTCTTATTGGAACGACCCTTCTTTGTTTCGCGAGCTCTAGTTGTTGAACCATATCTGAAGTTACGAAATTCGATTGAGAGGCACTGTCTAATAACCCTCTGCATTTTATCCATCTTCCTGTTCGATCTTTCAGCTTAACTAACACAGTTGCTAGCAAAACGTGTGATTGAGGTTTTCCCTTTATTGTGCAATACGAAGCTTGTGGTGAAGAAAATTCATTCTGATTGTACTGACTTGTGTTAGTAGGCTCTGAGTTATCAGAACGAGTATCTGATTGTTGCGATCTTCTTGACGCTTCTCTTGCGCGATCTATGTGCAATAAGGTGTTGTGGTTCTTTCTACATGAGCTTGATTTACATACGCTTGAAAAATGTCCTGTATTTAAACAATTAGTACAGATATTGTTGTTTCGCAAACATTGATATTTCTGCACTTGATTTGCATTAATGAAGTCTTTACATTTGTAAATAGCATGTGGCAGTTTACAAAATGGACACGTCGGAGACGACGTAGTGACGTATGCTCTTGTGAATTTGTCTTGCTTTGCATTAACGTACGATTTTTTGCCTGCTTGTTTGTTATCAGAAGTTGAATTGACCGTATTTTTGATGGATTCTAACGCTTGGCATCGTTTTTCTAAAAATGACAAAAAGTCCTTCAAAGTGGGAAACGAAGATTCTGTGCATTGTAATTCCCATGCCTTTCTAGTTGTAACGTCTACTTGTGAAACGAAATGTTGCGTAAGAATCATGTCTTCTAACGACGCATCTATTTGTATCGCTCGAAGTGCATTTAGATTACTTGTTGCTGTATTGACGAATTCCCTGAGTTCTGTTGCATTTTCTTTATGTACGGGTTTAATGTGAAGGATTTCATCAATGTACGAAGCTGCAATCAACCTTTTGTCTGAATATCTTTCTAATAACAGCTCCCATGCAACCTTGTAATTTGCTTCGCTGATCTGAAGATTTTCAATGAGACGCAACGCTTCCCCCTTGAGCGAAGTGTGCAGATACTGAAACTTCTGTATTTGCGGAATGTCTTTGTTGTCGTGTCTTCATACGCCAGCCAATGCTTATAATCCCCCTCAAATGTAGGTAAATGCATGGTTGGAAGTTTCAAGTGTGAACTCGAAGTCGACGTTACATTGTTTTGCAGCTTTGCTGTGTTATCGAGTTCGTGATCTTTAATGATCGTTCTCATTGTTGACTTAAGAGAAAAATACAGCTGTTCTATTTCTGCCCATACCTCTTCCTGACAAGAATCAGTAGACAAGATGTCTATCTCTTGTTGCACGTCTTGAATCTTACCCCATATTGTTTCTAAATGCTGTAAACGGGTGCATATTTCCTCTACGTTACCATGTTCAATGTCAAAGGCACGTACAAATGTTTGCATTCTTGTCACCTGTCCCTTCTGGGTTCCCCTTTGCTTTACCAACGTTTGTAATTCTTCCATTGTTGTGCGTGTTTATTATGGGATACAAGAAAAACAAGGAATTGAAATTGACGTAAAAAGAGCCAGACATAAACAATGAGCATGCAACTCACCTGCTTGTTGCCAAGTCGCTGAAGTGTTTTCTGCGGCGCTCTACGATGCTGTGTGAAGTGATGCTTTCCGGGTGTCGCTTGTGGTCGATACGGCAACACTGCTGGATGAAACTGCGTAATCACTGAAGTCTGCTGAATGATCGTTGCACAATCAACTTGTACGTACGCGTGATAATGTTTGTGCACTGATTCGTATCACTATTTGGCTCGATGGAGGACCATATGTTTGTGTTTTTGATGTTTTATTCACTAACACGAGTACTACAAATAACAAATAAAATATATTCTGGTATATATCGCAATGCACACCGGAGCTGCCTTTCTATAAACGTCCGAGCAGCCACACTGTTCGCGAGCTCTCGCCTGACTGGCGCAACATTCTTACTGGCGTGCGTATAAAGAAAACAAATGCATGTTGTTATGCACGCAAAAGTGCTGTGTACTTGATGACATTTCAAAGTTAAAATAAACACATGATTATCATACAAGAACCTTTGACCCAGAATTACGAGGGACCTTACATCGAGGACTGAAGCAGCTGGATTAACCCGAACATTGAGCCGAGGAGACTCAAGCCCCGAAGAGATGCTGAGCTTGAAGCCGAGGCTCAATAGACCCATAAAACCAAGTACGATCCAGGGCGGACCTTACAATTGATTTGGTTTATTGTACTTCGCTTTTCTGCCACTTTTGGCTTATCACAAAGATTACAATGAGTAATTACATGATACAACTGATGAAAGGATGCTCACAAACCACACCCATGCCCAGGCTAGGATATGAACCTGGAACCCCTAGCATTGTAGATCTCTGTGCTAACCACTCTGCACAGAAGTCAGTGCAGAGTCCTATCTCATCTCTCAATTAAAACACTTCATATATATCTAAAAATATCCAGAGAATTATCTGCATTGTATATTTGACTTTTGCATTTCTGTCCATACAGAAAATAATCATTTTCTCTGTACAGTTGACACTCCACATTAGTCACTAATTCATTACATCTGGAAAAGATGAAAAGTCTACTAACATATTAGCTAAGCTATAGCTTTTCCCTTTATTCCAATATCCCCAGGATTCCTAGTTTAAATTCCAAGAATTTAAATTCCTGCATCTTGAGCACGACATTTGGGGCAAGTTTTTTTTTCCAACTGTTGGTGAACAATTAATCTATTCTGGCATTCCTCAACTTCAGTGTAGGACTAAGATCAAAGGTTGATCAGAAGGTACCAGAAACACTGTGTAAGTCATAATTAATACCTTTTGACAACGGGAGACCATATTTCATTTGTTTCTGATGAATCATTTATGTGATCCATACTTGAATAAATAATAGTTGATTGAATTGCTTTATTTCACTTCGCTTTTTGTGCCACTTTTGGCTAATTTGCAAAGATGGAGTTGAGTGATGACATGATGAAATTGATGAATGGACACTCACAAACATCCATGCCCAGGTTGGGATTCGAACCCGGAAACTCTGTGGATAAATTATTATATGCTAAGTTAATCTACAATATATAGATTTTCCCACAAGGCATACAGAAACTATCGACCTGTTGCTGTCCTCACACACAAAGGTCAAGGCCACTCCCGGTGAGTATTCATTGCCTCGGACCACACCCCCATGCTTGCCAAATTGCAAGCAAGTCCCTGGAAAAGCCCCCAGGCCCTATCCATCCTGCAGACCAGTCTACAACTTGAAAACAGTCAACTGGGAGCAACTTTCTCTTTTCAGCAGCCTCATTCCTTCAACAATGATGGAAGCAGTGGATTTGCTCGTGGACTGTGTGCAGGCTGTAATTAAAGACCACGTGCTCCTAAGGAAAACAAACAATATCCCAATTCCCAGTGTGGTATACTGAAGAAACTAAGATTATGAACAAAAAGAATGTGTGGATCCTTTGGAAACAAATTCCGAGCATTTATACACTGAACATTTGTACTTACTTAAGGAAGCATAGCAAAAACTTAATTCAAAGGGACTATAATACATAATTATATTCAAAGTGTAACAGAAAGTGTTTCTAAAATCCCTAAAACATTCTGGACGCTAATTAACTTATGCCGGCAACATGACCGTATTCCCCTTCAAGACCTTCCCCTGGAACGGTAAGTCTGCTACAAAGGATGAGCGTTCATCGCTTTTTAACTCGTACTTTACAAAGAACTCCACCACGACACTACCGGAAGTTAGGCCCATTATTCCTTACACACACTTTCAAACCTTGACTAATTGCAATGAAGTCCAAGAATTATTAAAATCTGTTTCAAGTTCCAAAGCTACCAATCCTAATGATATTCCTGCGATATTTCTGAAACATTTAGTCCATATTCTATCCAAACCAATAAGCACAATCTTTAATAAATGCTTTTCCAAAGGTGTGTTTCCTCATACATGGAAGCAAGCAAATATAGTCACTATCCTCAAACACAGAAACAAAACTCATGTTATTTCCAGTCGCTCGATTTCCTTACTTCTTGCACTTGCACTGCTAGATGAAAAAATAATTTCTAATCGTATCCTTGCACATGTTTCTCCGTTCCTCTCTCCCACTCCCACTCCCACTCCCACTCCCACTCCCACTCCCACTCCCACTCCCTCATGCTTCCTGTGACACAAACCTTGCTTGCTTACCAAAGCGGTCAATTGCCTGAATGCCAAGCAAGACACGGATGTCGTATACTTAGTCTTTACAAAAGCTGTTGACTCTCTCTCTCTCTCTGACTCTCTCTCTCTCTCTCTCTCTCTCTCTCTCTCTCTCTCTCTCTCTCTCACACACACACACACACACAGACACAGACAGACAGACAGACAGAGATTTGTCTACCCTACCATACAATACGAGGACATGGCTCAACTGCAATTAGTGGGCTCAAGAAAGACGTTTTATTGAGATGAAACCACTCGCATCGGCATACTCAATGGCTAAATAATAACGAAGATATGACAACTTTTCTCCTTACAGGCATGTAACAGACATTACGAGGACGGTCCTCTAACTGTAGGTCATCTGTATAACCAAATGTACACCTGTGTTTTGTGTGCACAGGTCCTCGCATCGCACATAATTCTATCAACGATGCGAGGACATTGATGTCCTCGAACTGTAGATTCTGCAACAAACTATATGAGGACCTGAGTGTATGTATGTTGCCGCAGCTGGTGCACCGCAGGGGGGAGGGAGAGGGTCGGATAAGGAGGGATGTGGCTATCGCGAAGGAATCTGTTCTAAATGAAGGCCACGTGTTTCCTTCTTTGAAGTAAACCGTGTTGCGGTTAGCAAACTTACAACTTTAAAAGACTCCTGAGGGTCTGGGTTCCATTTTAGAAACAATGCCAGAAATGTCATTTCTGATCCAAGAAAAAAAATTGTCCAGGTAGTTTCACTGAACCTTCTCAGAATGTATAACGTGATACTGTTTCTAATTATAATCTAATTTAATATAATTCATCTTATGTAATAAATTGTCTCTCTTTTAATCGTACTTGCAAGCAGCCACC
Organism: Lepisma saccharinum; assembly: GCF_977018435.1. Taxonomy (NCBI): domain Eukaryota; kingdom Metazoa; phylum Arthropoda; class Insecta; order Zygentoma; family Lepismatidae; genus Lepisma; species Lepisma saccharinum. Next base: position 1,036,136 of record NW_028142937.1, read on the forward strand.
TTTCTCTAGGGATGGCCAAAAAATCCGGATTCCGGAAAATTTGAAATCCGGATTCGGAAAATATAATATCCGGATTTCGAAGGGAATCCGGATATCAGAGCGAGAAGAATACCGGAGGCAAGACAGGTTGTGGAAGGATAACGGATTACAGAGAGAAAGCGAATTTTGGAGTGAAAACTGATTTCGACCCATATTTTCAATAATTGTCTCTTGAATTTAAGAATATACTCTAATCTACCAATCCAATGTCAGAATGTCTTCCACGTAGTGCACCCTGGACTGCATTTAGCAGACTAACGAGACTATGGCGTCTGGACTCACAGCCAGTACAATCCTACATGGAGCTTTTTTGTGGTTGTGTGATCTGCCCATATGTGTTTGTGATCGTCTGCTTCATCTTACCACAATCCATCCTCAATTGAGCAATTGAAGGGCATCAGGGAAGGGGCACATATATGAGAGAATCAAGATTCACACAGGAAAGATAGATTGATTGAGTTGGTGGTTTAAGTCCACTTTATGCACAGTAAGGCCAATCGGGACTAGACCTACAGTTTAAAGTGTGATCCGATAGGAGAGATAGGAATGATAGCCAAGAGGCTATAAAACAGGTGACGGACGACATCGATTATTTTCGCAATCTATCAAAATATCGCCCTTGTGCAACTGCTACGACAGATAAGGAGTCATTGAGCAATGTGGGCGTGTTTGGCGGAAACAAAAAACTGTTGTACAATACTACTGCAACAACACTGATCTCATTGCTTTTCAGTTAGCCAAAAATTTCTCTTTCTCAGTTTGGAATTAGCTGCAAACATATTCAGTAGACTTAATTACGTACTATTTAAACATTTAAAATAAGCGTGAGCCAGGATGGATCGAATTCGAAATCTGGATTTCATTCAAAATTCGGATTCCCTCCGAAATCCGTATTCCCTCCGAAATCCGTATTCCCTCCAAAATCCGGAATTCGGATTCTCCGTTTTTACTACCCGGATTTTAAAAAAAAATCCTGATTTGGCCATCCCTACTTTCTACATATGTATGACTTTTCCAAAAATATTACATGGGGACTTTCTTAGAAATATTAGCGAAAGCAGAAATTTTCCTTTCTACTTGTATTCCATTCATTTGCACTGTATGAATATTTTATTTGGTACTGATGTGTATCAGACTTTATAATCATCAGAAAATACATTGTAGTGCATGCCAGAAGGAAAATATATTTATTTGTAATTTATTTTTCTTATTTTACGTAGCCATTCTACTTTTTTGTTTAATCGTGACGATGATGATGAATGATGAAATTGTTACATGAGAGGGTTTATCAAATTACCGAAATCCGATAAAGTTTAAGATAAAACAACATAAATTTCATGAATAAAATTGTCCTTCATTGACATCTGACAAAATACAACTATGCCAGATATTAGCTCATCAGGTGTTTCAAGTGGATTGATTGATTGATTGATTTGATTTATTTAACTTCGCCTTTAGTGCCACTTTTGGCTAATTTGCGAAGATGAGGATGAGTGATGATATGATGAAATTGATGAATGGACACTCACAAAGGACACTCGCAAACATCCATGGCCAGGCCGGGATTTGAACCCGGGACCCCTGGCGTCGTAGCGTGATGTGCTAACCATTCCGCCACAGGGGCCTGCTGTTTCGAGTAGAGAAATGCACCAAGTTTATAATAATAATAATAATAATAGATGAAAGTAATGGTTTCATTGCAAAGGACGTATTTAGGATGTGGCAATGGGTCTTTTTTCTCCAAAGTTCATGGTATTATTTAAAACACCATCCCAGTTGTATTATTACGACACAGAATGTACACATGATTCTGATTCCGAAGCTTTTGGATATATTCATGAAGTAGTTCTCAACCTTTTTTCACTGACCAGACCCTACACCAAACCCCTGCAATCACGACACACGTTCATTTGAATTTCTAATTATTATTATTATTATATTATATGTAGTATCAGATATTCAATTGAAATGAAGTACGTCCCGGTAGCCGAGAGCTTTGAGTACACTGATAAACAAACTCTGTAAATTCACCTTACAGGGGTGACTTTGGTTTGTAACAAATAGACGTCCACAAAAGGCAAGTTTCCTCGTTCTAAACAAAGGTGAGTTTTCCTTCATGAACTTGGGAAGCGCATTTATCCGCCCGCGAAATGAGGGGTGGTTATACTCACCCGAGCTTAGGGGGTGCATTTGCACTGTATGCAGATGAAATGGTGTAAATACACTCCCTTAGCCAGGGTAAGCATATTCACCACATACATTTGCTAGAGGAATAATTACAAAGCCTAGATTGGTGTGAGAAAACTCACCCCTGCTTAGAAAGTGGAAACTCGGTCTTTGGGGACTCCTATTTGTGACAAAACTCGCCTCAAAAGTCGTAAGCTACTGACTCTTCATGCAGTTCATCTGATGATCATTCATCTCCATCATCGCGATTAGTCAAAAAGTGGCAGAAAATCGGCGTAAAAAAGATCAAGTCCAAATTGAAATGAAGCGCTTTGGTAAAATAGTTGCACTGCTAGCGCACGCATATGCCGAGTTAAAACTGACTATTACAATCGCACGATAGCACCAAGCGGGAAAATTAATGCCGGTGTTGACCCTTTGCTATAGATATTCTCAAAATAAAACGACGTATTAAAGGGTAGGTAGCAAATAGTAGAAAAACAGTATGGAATATGGAACCATTCCAAATGAAATTATATGTATTTCGCCACCCACTTACTGGGGTTTCTACACATTTCTTTTTTTTTATTTTATAATATCGTGTGGTCAGACCCGTAGCTAGGCAGGGACGAGGGAGGCTTAGCCTAACCTGGACCGAGACCCCTTTCATCGTATTTCACAATTTCCTAGCATACTACTTCTTCACATGCATGTCAGAAAGAATTTATAAGTTTATTGATCTATAATAAATTTGCATCTCTCATATCGCAAACGAGAACATTTACTAGGAGCAATTTAGAAGGAACAATGCATTCCCTTCAATTTCAAAATTTTAACTAATAATTCAGTTTAAAATATAGATTATTTTAAAAGAGAAAAATAGTAATTTGTTCTTGCTCAATGCGCTAGCACCACGTTGATTTGTATATTAGTCATATCAACTTCATTCTTATTACTATGAAAACTAGCCCCTCTCACCGGTAAAATTAATATTGTTGTCCATTTTAAAAAAATAGAAAGAAGAGGAAAAATCTTCTCACTTGCTCTCCTCGCAATGAAAGTGCTTTAGAAACCACCATAACAACTTTTCTCAAAAGTAATACAATTCTGATAGAAGAATTTGGTTATATGTATGAATACAAGGAAAAAAATATCTCTAGTTGCAGTTCATGTTTCATTTCTGTTTAACTATTGAAAGTAAAAGTATCATGTTTTACATTTGAAACAAGCTCACCCCCACTCACCTGTAACCCATGTACGCCTCCTCAAGAGATCACTCCAAGCTACAGGCGCGTGTTGTCAGAGTTTGGCATCTATTTTACCAGAAACACGACCGAAGACACAATTTCCGTTTCATATTCATATTGGTCTGCTAAAACTCTTTCACGATACTTTAAAAACATCAGAAGGAAATATTCTGAACTTGCGAATTGAAAAAAATAAATAATAATAATAAAAATAGCAATAAACGTTAAGCAATTTGGAACAAATAACATATGCACTGGAGTATATAAAAACATGAATATTTTCAGTGGTGGTTGTTCAAGAGAATACTCACCCTTCAGCACGTAGGATTCTTCCATCCTCTGAACAGTCCAATGTGTGAGCAAATACTGATCAGTTTCAATAAATTCAGGCAAGAACTTTAGAAACTATAGTGCAGTTTAGAGTCATGCTATTGGTCAGTGTGGGGACACTGAAGACAGACCTTTCAGCCTTATATTGTTTTCAGTGAAAAGCGTGAAACTAAAAGGGGAAAATAGGGTGCGACTCTGAAACGAAATGCGTTAGGGGTCAATCAAGTAATTTTCAAAAACTCACCAAAGATGGGGAAAGCTGTCATAAATAACCGATCTTTAGAACCAGAATGTCCAACCCTTCTGGTAAAATTGATGAGGCTGTGATGGGGGTGAAGAAGTTTAAAACATTTAAGAGAGAAGGGTCGGCAGAGAAAGCGTGCAGAGGGATGGGGAACAACAGGGGTGTTGCACATAAAGTCGCAAAAACATAATAAAAAGGAGCCTGCCTTTAAGAATTGGCCTCAATGAGAGAAACATCCCTCAGATGGTTAAGGGGTTACATAATGGCACGTGTGGAGTTAGCAGGCTGGGGTGCAAGAAGAGAAAGTGAAGAGATCTCCCCCTTCAGAAAGTGAAAACCTTCACTCTCTTCACATTTATTGTATTTCGCTTGTTAGTTCTAACACTTTCCCTTCTAGGAGTAAGCACTCTACGAACAAAGGTGGTACCAGACTTTACCCTGTGGGTGAACCACTTCGTGGGGCTTCTTTTAAGATATTCAACGATCTTCAAAGGGCCACAAAGATTATAGATTATATTGATATTGACGGTATTTATGTGCAACGTGATTATCTTTAACGATAGGCTACAATAGTAAATCTAAATGTTGAATTGCATGATTTATTTATATTTCTGGCTATTTTACATCAATGTTTACAGGTTTCGCTTGACCATGGCAAAGAAAAATTAAGTTAAAAATTATGGAAGTGCAATTGCCGGAATTTGTTTGACGGCACAGGGAACGTGACTGGCATGAGATTTTAAGGACCTTTGTTGGGTCACTTGCAACAGAACATATAGTACGAGATTGCGACTATTTTAATCTACTTTATTTACTTTCTTTTCGATCGTTAGGGGAGAAATTTGAAAAGTCAATGAGGCAACGAACGAAATGAGGAGTGATAAGTTTTGAAGTAATATTAAAACTTTAGCCATTATATTTATTTTAGAAAGTAGGTATTGTCCCCTTCCCCCTGGATACCGCCATAATTGGATCTGTATTTTAAAGCGGGGTCTGAACCACTGTGCAAAGTTCCTCAATCGGGGATCGAACACGATAAACCTTGATTTAAAGTCACAATGTTAGGTCCTACATTAACATCGAGAACCAACGTGTCCCTCCGTGTCAACCATAGCTTTTGAGACACTCATAAGTGAGTATCTCAGGAACTACAACAGCCAGAGAGACAAAATTTGGAGATTGATAAATTTAACACACAGCTAAAACACCACCACTAGACTCTGTGAAAGTTCGGCCTCCAATCTCTGGTTTAACTCCGGCCCTCGGGATTACTTCCCTTGTATTATCCTTTCAATCTCTCCTTCCACCTCACCCTGGGTGCCAAGCGAGCAGATCATATTTTCGCCGGAATTACGATAGGGGGGTTTCACATAACATATATATTTTTAGTCCCTGGTTCGTTACACATGTACAGAAAGTGAAAAAATATTTGGTTAAAAATGGATAGTACTGTAGTTCTTGGAGTTACTTCACCAAATCATAACATTTCTAGTAGGATTATATAGATTTATTATACGTTGCTATTATTTACAAAGTGTTTCCGTATGTGCATTTACATAATCAACCAAGTTCCTTAATTCAAGCAAAGGCGTACCTATGGCCTAACCATTGATACTTTCATTAACGCAGAGTTAGCCTAACTATCTCTGTGGCCTACCCTCGACTTACTTGATGTTCCGACCAGTCTTGTGTTTCCTTACACAGCATCCTCATTCAGCCCGCTAGACATTCTGATGCGATTCGGCAATATCGTACAAATGCAACTCTTTTGCTAATTGGGAATCTTGGGGATATCAAACAGGGGTTGGCCTTACCAAATGCTACATATATTTTCCATCATTAGTTTAGCCACCATAAGTGGACTAAACTTTCGAAGTATGTTCCTTAGCCAAATGATACATTAATTTCAGTCACCAGTCTAGCTACCATAAGTGGACTAAGACTCTCGAAGCTGTTCATTTGCCAAGTATTACATTTTCTTCTCAATCATTCAGTCTAGCCACCCTGAGTGGACAAGACTTTCGAAGGGTCTTCGTCGTTATGAAGGTAGTAAAAAACTTTTTTTTTCTAAAGCCCAAATGGCTCTTTTTTATAGTCGGGGTAAACGTCAGTGAACGTGAACCCCGTAGCAGTGGAACTTTCCACTGCAACGGCCTTTTGAAAGACAACTAGCTCCCCCCAAACCGGGAAGCTAAAAAAAACAGGGGAATCTAATATCCAGCAAAGCACAATCCAATAAGCATATACACTTACATGCAATAATAACATGGAAACATATTACTTAACCCTACACCTTGTAGCTGGCCAGCAATTAATTAATACAATAATACAAAACCAGTAATGGTCAACCCGACCATTACAACTCCTACATCTTAATTTCTGTCTAGCTTGGGTATTACTTGGCCTTTTATTTGGAAGATGGCGCAGTGGTAGCGTCGTCGCCTTGTAATCAAGGGGTCTCGTGTTCGATACCCGATGGAGGCTCATAGTGGTTCGGATCCCACTATAAACTGTAGGTCTAGTCCCAATTAGCCTTACTTTGAATGAAGTGGACTTAAGACACCAACTTAATCAAAACTCAAAAGAAGTGAAACTGATTTACGAAAACAAATGGTTTCTAAATTGAAATCTAATGTCCGTGTGCAAAGGCAACAGTTGTCGTTGAGGTTGTATTAACACGTTGCTAGAAAAATTCTGGATTCCTCCCTACTTACACGTAATTTTTTTTAAAAAAAAACTGGTCACAGCACCACAATCCAAAGAAAACCAAGCGCATCTGGAGTACACCATTATGCTTGCAAGGTAAAGCATCCAAAAATATAAATTTGTGTCTGATATTTTTAAATTCTTTTGAAACAATGGCCATTATTATGACAAAAATAAATTGATTTTTTTTGCAGGAACAATATTAAGGTGATGGAAATAACCTAAACCTACTTTTCCTAGACCTATTTGAGATTACTTGATACTAGGTTACTTACGTCGCTTTTCTGGCACTTTTGGCCAATCAAGACGGTGAGTATGAGTGATGATTTATGAAATTGATGAAGGGACACTCACAAAGAACAATCAACACCAGGCAGGGATCCGAACCCAGGACCCCTGGCATCCACTACGCAAGGAAGTCCGCTCCTAGGCTTACCTGAATTGATACTGGTTTATTTTGGGAATCTCACACACAGTATGGTGTTACAAGTACAGACTTTTACAGGAAAGTTCTGTTCTCTTTAGTACAATGATACAGCATCTTTTACAAACATACTCTCATCGCATGAATTCCAAAGAAAATATATAGTGGCGTGCCAAAAATGGGGCTGGAGTAGATTATTATCTCCCTTTGGCCCAGTAAAAAGAATGTGAAAGGCAGGAACAGGTGGCGAAATAATGGCTGACTATTGTAAAAATGTATAAGTGCCCCCATTTCGTATGTCCTTGGTACGCCACTGTATGTAGAGTTTTGTCTTTAAACCCAGTTTATGCACAAGGTGGCTAATCGGAACTGGGGATTTGGAGTTTAGTGGAATCCTAACCACTTGTACCTCCACTTTGCAAAGGGTCCCGCCCTTTGATGGCAAGGAGGTGGCATTACCACTAATTTATCCATCAAAGAAATAAAGCTAACCCACAACTTTTCAAGACATGGACTGTTCCATTTGGAACAAAGAAAGGGAGGAGAAATGGTCGTTCCACTTTCTGATAGGAGAGGAAGCGTGATAATTTAGATTGACATTTCTTAATATTTTGAATATTTTTTCCTCGAAAATGGGATGAGGCTCCAATGATTTTTTATTTCCATGTGTTAGTACATGTATTCAGCTACAAGATGGAATACCACGTTTTTGCTACCCTTCCGCTCTTTTGAGATAAGTCTAATTCTAAAGTTGCCGATTTCGCAATTTTTGAGTGTTTATATCTGCTAACAGCGTCAATATCCAAGTAATGTGCTATATCAGGTAGCTTGCCCTAATAGTGAGCTTCCATGAACAGTAAGCAAAATTTGGGGTAGTGTTACTTAACCAAGATATTAAGGGCCGAAAACAGGCAAAAACTGCATTTTGGACCCTCTTTGTTGCCGCATAACAATGGAAAGCAACAATAGCCCATCAAAACAATTAAATGTATACAAGCAGTCTTATACTAACAGTATATCAAAACAAAAGTTCGGGGTGTTGTTGCTTTCCAAGATACAGCACTCCAAGCGTACTCATGTTTCACTTTTCATGAATAGTGGACGGTTTGACCTTGAACTTTGACATTTTCTACAGGGTAGGGAAAATTTTTCCAGTGTCTGAAAATTGCACAAAATTCATTTCTCATGACTTACTTCAACATATAAAAAAAATCACGGAGATCAAAAAATACAACTATCCAAATATAACTTTTTGGTTCGAATGTCAAAATAATGGCTCTTAAACAAATTTAAAAAAACAATATGTTCTTTCCTATTTCCCTTTGACAACTGACACATTGTAGACATCAAAGAACAATAGATAATGCATTTATGCATTCTCACTTTCATTCAGCTATAATTCTCTTAGGTCACCCTCCCTTACACTTTTCATTATATTTTATCTCCCTTTTAAAAAAAAAAACATCCCGAGTAATTTTGCAGTTGGTTTGCTAATTAAGAAAGTCATAAACGTTTTCTTTACTAGTTCGCACTACAAACATTTCCCTAAAAATCCCATCCCGACACCCTTCCTTCAAATACACTACTGTCAAGAGGAACTAATAAATCTTGTTTATGTTCCTAGACAGAAATTGAATAGTTTATTTCAGAAACCCCCTATTTCCACAAATATCGTTTGTGAGAAAACAAAAAGAAAATGCTATTGTCCCACATAATATTTGAGCGCAGTAAAACAAATTGGTCAAAATTAAGTCCCATTGTCCAAACACATTTACATGGTTTTTGAATGTTTCCGATATTAAGTAGTGGGGGAATAATTATTTTTCCAATTTCACAGGGGTTTTTTTTCAGTGAACCACTTCTGTACATTTATTTTGCGCCATTATCAGCGCGATTTTATAATGCTCATTTATTATTATTTTTTGTTTATGGAGGGAGAAAATCGCAACGAATCACAATAAAACTTTATTTTATTCATGAAATAGATGAGCGTGAAGAAAATGAAAAAGGTTGAAAACACAAATGTATTGTTTTCTTCATAATAATCATTACCTATTCAAATTATTTGAGCTAAACTTAAGGGGAACAAAAGAACAAAATCTTCTACGTAATCACTTAAAAAATTCACATTTTCAGAGAACAAAATAGGTAGTAATCTAACGTACCTAATCTTTCTCCTAGACCAGTGGCGTAGCGCAGTTCTCTGGAACCCCTGCAATTAAAATACTGGGCCCCCCTCAGTGGAAAAGAATAAACATCGAGATGATGCCAGAGTGGGACAGACCAGGCCCGTAGCCAGGCAGGGGCCAAAGGGGCTCAGCCCCCCTAACAGGGTCGCCACCCCCTCCCCTTGGCATTAGGCAAAACTATTTTGTATTCTAATTTGAGGTGAAGAGCGAAAATTTAGACAGAATATATTATTTTGTTCACAACTTCGTTCGTTCATCTTGTTTATGAGCAGAAGTCTAAGCAGCGGCAAGTGTTTAGAAGATTATCAAGACTTTAGAATGTTCTTTCATAAGGAGCCTTCTTTATCTGTACCTTCCTTGCTCCTGTTGCAGCCTCTCTTTTGACAGAAATCTGTGACTTTGATGTCATTATCCACATTCCTTCCGCATCTACGTTAAATGTCAACAGATCCCAAGTTTTATTGCTTTGGGCGGGGGTGGAATGTACGGTATGCACTATGATTGAAGTGAATATTGTACATTTTAACATGTATGATAAAAATATTTGTATCATGAAAAATAGCATGGAGAGTGTGTTAAGGGATGGTGTCAGTGGCAGTCTTTAGCACTTCAAGAGATGTTTAGAAGATATATAGAAAAAAACTGTAGTATTCGTATGATATTTCTAAATTTTATATTTTAATTTAACTTAATGACCCCCAACACACATAATTTACCTTCATTTAACACTATTGAACTTTTGAAAAATGGACTTGGTTCACAAAGCCTCGCCTGATAGCGGTGAGCCCCCCCTGGAGGTCAGTTCTAGCTACGGGCCTGGGAAGGACGCACAATAGTTAGCAACCCCCCCCCCAAGTTGTAAAATGAATTAACCCTTCCTTCCAATTTTTCCTCATCAACTTAGGCTATATATCAGTTTAGTAATTTGTCGAAACTAAATCATGGTTGTCTAAATCTCTCATAAATAACTGGATGAAGAAATTAGAAATATTTTCTCTTACTTCAACGCGGTGGCAAGGCCAAGATTCTTTTTTTAAGGAGGGTGGAGGCTTCACACAGCCAACTATTTTGTTCGTGATCCTTTGTAGTTCTTGTTCGAAGCTTTTTTTCTTTAATGTAGGTTACATATAATACACATATATTTAAAAAAATACTGTTTGGGTAAATTGTTTAAAGGATAGTAAACACTCCTTTTTTGGACTTAGAGGTGGATGCACCTTCAGCCCAAAAAGCCATGCTATGCCAGGTCAAGATTCAACGTAAGAGCCGCTCACATTACGCTTCTAATACTAATACTGAGTTATATACTCAAGCAAACTTATCATTTCAGTTACGGGGACTGAACTGGACTTCTACATTGTCAATGGTGACCTAATATCAAAGGGTCAATTGCAATCTGCTGCTAAGAAATAGAGGCGGACTCAAGAGGTAGAAAATTAAGCAGCGACTGGACTTATTCACTGAAAATTTGTCACTCAATGAAATCCCTATTGGAGCGATTGGATCACTTCGAGTACTGTATACGTTGTATACCCTGCGTGGCGGAATTGGGGCTACTGGACCTAAGGGCAAAGGGAAAATTGCTCCTGGGCTCAACATCCCGAGTTTTTGGGCCCCTTTGAAGTAAAATGTAATAGGTGTGGACAATGTGGGAAATTTATCTAATTTCAATCTCATACTGAGGCTTGGGGGGCTTGAAAATATTTGGTGGGAAGTTACATTTTAAATATCACGTAATATTACTGGTAATAAAAATGTCATAAATTATCAAGTTTGCTTGTTTAGGTATTGTGTAACAATAAGACATCAACCGGTTGAGCAACTGAATCTTTCTACTCGATTCACAACTGTACTACACTACACTACACTACTATTACGAAAACCACGTAGGTATAAAGGTATGAGATGAGAGAATCTTCCTACCGATTGCCATCTATGAGCAAGTAACTTAATTCTGATTTTCGGAAGAGACCCATAATGTCAAGTTGCCCGGGCCCCTCTGCTTATTATCCCAGACGTCGTCATATGATATGTTACTGGGAACCAACTTTCTGTTTCGTAAATCCATTTTTTAAATAAGCGACAGTAACTGCTGAATTTCTGGGATTATATAAAATTTCAGGATGACAGAGAGATAACATAGTGGGACCCCTATAACTCGCCCCATCCCCAGCATTGCGGGGATTTTGCGGGGGCGGCTGCTACGCCACTGACCTAGACCAAGTTGAAGCATTCAGCATGTGTTGTTGGCCACAGCAGAATGTTGTTGTAGAAGTTGTCATATTCTCGTGTGTAATCCAGCAACTTACGAATATCGTCCAGTTTCTTCCTGATTATGGGAACCTTTCCTGTTGGCTTTTGGTGAATTTAGCTGAAGATGAACTTTGTCAGGCAACAATTCACGCAGTGGCGTGCTCAGGATTTTCTAAAGGGGGACGGGTTTACGTATACATTTGTTTAGTCGCCAGCCTTCATTTTGCCATCTTTTTCCTGCTTTTGATGTTCTTTTATTCTTGAATGCTGGGCCAAAGGGGGTGGGCATGACCTCCACCAACCCCCCTTCCCCTTGGGCACGCCACTGAATTCACGACAATGTTAAACACGCCACTCCACAGGAGAACACTTGTTCTTGGATACAATGTACGTAGTATTGCCAACTGTACGGAACGTCCGATTGAATCAGTTGGTACCAACTGAGTTACATCTTTACTGTAGAAAGCCTCTATGTTGCGGCCCCTGAGGGGTTTCTGCAGTAAACGGATATTTCAATGCCACTTACCTTCGTTACGGATGCGGTTATATGAGCGGTTTCTACATCAAATGATGCATCTTGGTAAGGGCTAAATGAAACTGTAAAAATGTCGTTTTGGCCAAAAGTGGTCGATAGGCGGTTTCTTAAATAAACGATTCAATTGTGTACTGAATGAGCTTTCAAATTGTTTTTTTCTTTATATAATATTATGATATATTATGAATGCAGGAAATCAGGTTCATGATTGATGACCATGACAGCAAGCGCACACAGGAAACAGCAAAGGTGTTGTATATAGTATTTCGGCAATGGAAACCTGGGCCTGACGCGACCCTCATAAAACTGTCGTCAGTAACCTTGTCCCTTTGAAAACCATTCCCCCCGAAAGACATCTCGTTGGTCCTTCCACTGCCTTTGTCGCCCGCTTCAAGCGAAAAAAGACTGGGATAATCGCAAGCTGAGGATGAATGATGAAGCGATGAAAAACATCATTAAATAGACACAAATCTAATACCTCCCCCAGGATTCCAGCATGACAGAGAACCTCTGGCGTCGAAGCCTGCTACACTCATGACATCGTAACGGAGGCGGGAAAATAATCAACCTGTACACATTTTATATTATAATTTTCAATGTATGTTGTATATTGTTTTGATCATTTAGAAACAATGCAAATTATTTTTTTAAAAAATAACACACGGACTTCAGACGTTTGTGAAGCAATGGAACTACAGTACTTTTTCTTATTCCAAGTTTAGCATGTTGCTTGGAACATAAATTAGTAACAAACTTTGAGACGAAAATGCGTAGTTTAGAAGGGGAGAGAGGTAAAAACCCATTTTGTAACAACGAATGGTTTAAATGTACTGTAAGCACTGGCGTACGCAAGATTTTTTTTCGGGAGGGGCTGGAAATTAATAACTGGATGCTTTCAGTGGCGCAAACTTGTAGGGATAATTTGTCGTGTTATTACTATTATATTTGTTATTACGTATTTTCGTATTGAAATCAGTAAATAACAGATTGGAAATAGCGAGTATGATGCATTAATATCATAATACATGGAAAGGAGAATTTCAGATATTTTCTTAACTTAGAACCCAATGTTATAAAGAATGGCAACTGGGGGTAATTTTATGGGGCTTGCATTTACCACTCTGGCTTTTCCCGAGTATTTACAGGGTGTCTACCAGTCAACAATGTCAAGAAAATCAAGAAAAAGTCAAGAAATCAACAAGTAGGTCAAGAAAGTCCAGAAGAAATTATTCTTGTAGTCAAGAATTTTTGTCTAAGGACGAGAGGACCTCACAATGGCGCAGTGGTAGCGTCCTCGCCTTGTAATCAAGGGGTTCCGGGTTAGATATCCGGTGGAGGCACATAGTGGTTTGGATCTCACTTTAAACTGTAGGTCCAGTCCAGATTAGCCTTACTGTGCAAAAAGTGGACTTAAAACACCAAATCAATCCAATCCAAGTAGCCTTATAATCAAGACGTCCCGGGTTCGATACCCACTGGAGGCACATAGTGGTTCGGATCCTACTTTAAACTGTAGGTCCAGTCCCGATTAACCTTACTGTGTATAAAGTGGACTTAAAAGACCAACCCAATCAATCAGTCAACTAAGGTCGAGAAAGGTCTAGTACTAAAGTGTGGAATAAACGTTTCAGCGTGAAGAGTAATGTGCCTAATGTGTTGCTGAGAATTATGCTGTGCAGCCTGGTACGACGCTCATCGCAAATGGTGTTACCTCGGGACCGAAGTCCCTTTCTTTTATCTTGTTTCTTCCGAACCAGTGATGGATAATTTTGGATGAAATGCTCTGGTATTTTATTTACTTTTGGAGAAACGTTCCTTGTGCAATTTGTGATGTAAAATTGTACTTCTTAACTGTATTTGCTACTTTGCTGGTGCATGAACGATGCGTAATGATAGCATGTTAAGTATGTGTATTCTCGGTGAGCGATAAGAGTATTTGGGAGGGGTGGCGTAGTGTTCATATCAGTGGCAACGCTAAGGGGTGGCAGGGTTGGCCACAAACCGCCAGACACACGTCTACCTCCTTTCCCCACCCCCACACACACTTTTCCTGACTCAAAAGTCGCAGCGTAGATCAAAGTAACTTTAAGAAAACCGTGGATGTAATTGCTACCATAGATTGGAAGTTCGATATTTCATGTAGATATGATAGCAGATCAGTAATGTACTTTAAATTCAGCAAATTTACTTGTGCTTACTCTTCTCGCAATACAAACATTTGTAAGGGAACCTCCTATTACTTTGAAAGTATTAGTACAGCAATACATTAATATTGTTGTCGCTTTGCTCGCTGCTCTCACAATACAAATGTTTCTGACTCATATCAACTTAATATGCATTACTTGTCCTATTATTGTTGAAACAAAGAATACCGTTATTTATTTATTTATTTGTTTCGGTCACGTACAATAATAATGATGGCGAACCTTAACCGGAGTATGTTGTTATGTATTATTTGCCTTGAACTTCCTGGAAATCAAAATAGATCGGCTAATATGTCTGATTGCCACGTTTCACTCCCAAGGAAAAATGTATTCAGACCCCCTTCCCTCCCCTCCCGTCTATCGTTCGCATCCATTACAGTAACCTTTCGGTCCACCTAATGGATAGGCTATGCAGTTCCTCCCAAATGAAGTAAAAAAATAGCTAGTTTGAAATGGATGTCATGTTGTTGTTGTACTAAAAACAGTGGAAGCATATTAAATACAATTGTGAAAATATGGTAAGATTAAATTCAAATAAATAATAAATTCTATGGAGCAAAAATGTCCACTGTGGCAATGGCCGAGAATATGTGGAGCCCTATCCTTTATCTCAAGTGCGTCTGGGGGACGTTGCAATGCACCGGGGATTTTTTTACACATATCCCACAGTCCTGCATGAGGGTAGAGAAGCCAAAACAAATAGACTTTTTACTATATTTTTGTGCCCCCTCCCCTCCCCTTCACTTGCCGTTCTGGTCCTCTCTTGGCCGCTCTGGTAATTTATTCCTGACTTAGCCACTGGTTCATGTGGTTTGAAAACTGTTAGTCCTCTTTACAATTTTAATGTTTAACTACCAAAATTTTATTGAACCTTTCTCTTAGTCACGTTAATTACCTTGGTGCTTGTTACAATCCAACCATAACATTCATATCGATCACCCTTGGAGTCTCAGATACTCAAACAGGTATCTTCTTTCCTTGTATTATTTGAATTACCCTTAATACAATAAATGGTTACATTGTCTTAGACACCTTACATCAGATTATCTTAATATGCTTCCGAATATTTGATTACATGACATTATGCCTTCTGGCATCGGTCCGGTTATTGATTTAAGAATTGGGGAGGGGGGGAGACTTCGTAAGCTGACGCAACTAGCATCACAGTGTTTGCAATAGTTCCTACAACTTTGGAAAATAGAATTGACATTGTCGTATCATTGGAGATGAATAGCGGACAATCCATGTGTAGGGGCTATAGGTAATAGGAAATTACTTTCTCTTAGCGTAATCCAGTTTCAAGAAGACAGAATGAGAGTGTAAAATGTAGTGTTGCCCACGGGACGAGACGGGACAGGCTTTTAAAAATTCGAGACGAGACGAGATTGATCATGTGTCCCGAGACAAACGAATATTTTCGAGACGAGACAGGATTTCACAGCATTTCCACGAGGCGAGACAGGTCAAAGTCTCGTCTCGTGGGCAACACTAGTAAAATGAAGGCTTAATTTAAGATCTGTCATTGGTTCTTAGACGATGGTCCATAAGAAGGGATTTTCTTCTCATCGGACACCTTGAGGAAAAGTAAAAAAAAAAAAAAAAAAAAAAAAAGTAAAGTGCTCCCCTGTGCTTTGCACCGCGCCATGAAGGCGTATAGGGTGTGTGGAGAACAGAGCTTCAAGGAGAGATCTTTCAAGGAAAAGTAATGGCAGACATTTTTATATTCGGAAAAATACAAGTTCTAAATTTAATGAATTTTCGTGCCATTACAAGTAGATCATGTAAGATATATTATTGTCCCCTATGGACAGACGATGGAAGCTACAATTCTTTCATATCCCTACGGACTACTAATTTGTTAGTAAATCAGTTTACCGTTGCCTATTTAGTTTTCCTGCTTATGCTGATTAGAGAAACGATTCAAAATCTATACTTGCGCAAGAAGAAGAAAATGGAAAACTTCCCTCGCAACATCCTCTGTAGGTAAAAATAAAATAAAACAAAACCATATCCGCTGGAATTATATTCAGTCATGTTTTTGCCTTCTTCCGACCGTTCATTATGCGTGGTATGGCCGTTGGCATGGGTGACATACTTCTTGAATCAACATGGATGGGTGGTCCACAGACCTTGGAATACTAGGCTCGTTGGGAATACTCTTCTGGTAACCTTGAACGCAATTGTTGTGCAAACCCCCCATCGTAAAGCCAGGCCAAGGTGTGTTGCTCTTCGGATTTCACCCTTGTCGAGGGTAACACATTGTTTGCTTCGACAAGAATGGCGATGGTGAGGCCAGAGGCGAATCCACGAACAAAAGAGGAAAGAAGCTTTCACTTACATCAACCATGTCAAATTCAGTTTGGAAGTAGGGCCGCATATCTTGGAGGTTGGCCCAGGCGGGAGGATTCTAGTGATTACTGTTCCAGCATCGGTATATTATATAAAATATATAGAGTCCCCACCCTCAGGTGCTAAAAATTAGCAACCGGAGGAGGACGCAACAACCAGAAGAAAAAATTCCCCCTCATCCCCCTTCACAAATAACCCTGATTAGAACTGAATGACTCCATAATTACGCACGTATGTAATTGTAAAGGAAAATATTTAAATTTTAGTTCTTATATAAAAAGGAAAAAAAGTAAAGTGCTCCCCCACGCTATGAAGGCGTATAGGAGGTGTGGGGTTATATATTTTATTGAAATAAAAGCAAACTGAAGTATATTTTGGCAGAAAGTGAAAGTATTTTTTATGTTTGTTTCAAGCGTACATCGGTTACAATTGTTGAAAACATAAAAAAAAATAAAAAAAATAAAGGAGGGGGGGGGGGCAATTCTAGTTTCATGTTCCACAGATTGGACATCAGATTCTCAATGTCCCAGTGTCCGTACTATTTTTTTTTGTCAGTAGAAAATTCTTAATGCAGACATCAAATGTGTATTAGTCATTGTTGATCGTTGGGCTCTTTCATTTATCTTCATAATGGAGAACAGGTGTTCACAAAGGAAAATGCTTCCAACATCACTAAAATTCCAGCATCAAAATGACTTATTCGAGGATGCTGCTCTGGGAGATATAAGAAATATCTAGAAAGGCTAACCTTGTAATGATATTTCTCTCTCAATGCGGAGTTGCGTTGTATTTAAAAAAGTTCCATTTCAAGGTCGGAACTTGCACACGCACCATCAAAGGAAAAGGAATTAGCGAATAAGAAAATTCCCCTTAGAAGCCTTGAACCCTGTTTTCAAATTCATCAATTCCGATATCGGTGACAGAGTGGTTAGCACAGCACGCTACGACGATGGGAGTCCTGTGTTCGAATCTCGGCCTGGGCATCAATGTTTTTGTGAGAGTCCCTTTCATCATATCATCGATCATCCCCATCTTCGTGTTTAACCAAAAGCAAAAAGCGAAGTAAAATAAAGCAAATCAATAAACAATCAAATTAATCAAGTTTTAAGTTACTTATAACTTGTATGTGTAAATTGTAAAATATATATGTTACTAACTTAGATAAAGGAATACTGTATCATTGCTAAATGATCTCTACGTCAATGAAAATATTTCTTTTGTGTCACGGAGGGAAATCATGACAAGCAGTTATTCTGTCACACTGAGATGAGACTCGCATCCACGAGTAAATACAGCTAACTGAGCAAGCCCACAGACGTTCATACTTTCATCTATTTGAAGAAAAAACCCAACAAAACCATAAAGTTATGATTTCAATTTTTCGTTTTGACATAGCTTGTTAAGTTACCAATCCTCTCCTCATCTGTAATTCTGATACTTTAGCCTTTCATTTCATTTCGATTTTTGTTATCTAGCATCGCTTTTGTGTCACTTGATGATGCGTGACAATATGATGAAATGGAAGAAAGGGCACTTACAAAGAACACACACATATCCAGGCCGGGATTCAAACTTGGGAACCCTCGAGTCGAGTCGCACCGCGACACTGTGATAACATAACCACTCCACCAAGGCAGTCGACAACTTTATTTTGTAACAAAAAAATATTTTTGAGTGAATACACGTTATGAGGAAACAAAATATCAACACTTTTCACAACAAAAATATGCAATCTGCTATTTCGTTTGAAAAATTCTACATTCCTCTTCTATAGTCATTTTCTTACTACCCACAAGTATTACGCAGCGGCAAGGTTGTGTGAAACTTTTCCAGAAACTGAATTTCATCAAGGCAAAACCTTCGCAATTGTCTCGTTGGCGACAGAAAGTATCCATGCTCGTCTCCACCAGCCAGCAAGATATTTCTATACTTCAGAACCAACCTGTCAATAAAGTTGCTTAATAGGCAGCCTCCTCCCCCTTTTAATGGAATGCAAGAATGTAGGGAAATAGGTTAATCTGCTGAAGTTTCGATGAGTCGACGTTTGCTTTATGAGGGAAAAAACCGGGATAACTTCAATTGTATATATAGTCCTCTATGCATGAAATGTAGGTAGGGCCAAGGCGAGCCTCATCAAGAGATGCTGCGGGCCGCGAGCTTGACATGGCTGACTTACATCAGTGCCCGATGCCAGGGCCGCTGTTAGGAAGCACGAGGCCCTTATATTTTGAAAAATGAATATGTATACACCTTCAATTATTCGTAAAATTATACACTAAAACTCACATAGTTATTAATAGGGTGCGGATATGTAGGCACTAGAAATAGCTCAAATAGGCCGAAAAATAGGCGCCCAAGGATCAAAATACACTTAAAAAGCACTGAAATAGGCACTTAAAAGGCATCCTAAAATTAAAAATTAAAAATTGCACTAAAATTGGCTAAAAATTCTGCCTTTAAAAAAATGTCACTCTTTGTGAACCGTTATTTCATATGCTTCTTATCTTACGTTGCTTTCCGCCATGTTACTGAATCGCGTCGATGAGGATAGAGGATCATTAAATGAAATTGCTGAAATACCGAGTACAGGAATCGCACGCGGAACCTCGGGCCGCCTAGTCCTTTGGTATTTTGAAACCAAGGATATCTTCACAAATTTGAAGCGTAGCCACCTTATATCCTTTTACAAGCACAACAAAACAAATGAGTACTGTGACTCCTACAAGCTTCCAGTTGAAATAAAACAGGAGAAGAAGTGGTGGGCCAGCTTCGTTTTGTCGGAGTACGAGTCAACAACCTATTTCCAGTTTGCTTACCCTGATTAAGCGACATTTGGAATTTTCAAAGATCTGACCTTCCCTCAAATCTGTCGAATATCAGATTTCAGTCGGTTCAAATTAAACAAAGGCTTGCCTTCTTCAATGCAGGGTAAGTCAAAGGGGGGGGGGGAAGCCGAAGTAAGCAGAAATTGCAGAATAGGCATTTCAGGCACGATCAAGCAAAATAGGCACTAACCCAAAAAAATAGGCAATTATAGGCAGGATGAAAATGCGTTCTTGAACTAGAAACGCCATGAAACGAACTTAAAACATTGAAGCCTACGTTATGCTATAGAAGAATAGAAAAGGCAAATGGTCAAAAATCTGCACACTAGTTATTAATATTGCGTAATTATTACCCCTTTTCAATTTCCCTTCAACCATCAACGAAATTTGGCTGCGTGTAGAGGATATCAAGACAAAAATTTTCCGTAATAGCTATTGCTACTTTAGGACCTACTTCAGGCCCACTAGCCCTCGAAAAACATAATATTCTTATCTTGTGTATATGTAACCATGCACTGCAGATTCATCGTTGCCAACATACTAAAGACATGAAGCGGGATCATAGGCCAGTCAACAAGGGATGATTTTGGGGTCCAATAAGGAAAGAAATCAGGGAAAACTGGAACAAATTTTATTGCTTTCCTGAAAGTGTTCTTTACAACATATTAATTTTACACGCCTCTACAACCCGGATTTGGCCGCCATCTTGGAAAAATGGCGTCCAAAATAGGTTTTTTTTGCAAATATCTCACTTGGAAAGCATTGTATAGCAAAAGAGGTTATGAGAAAAATTAATCTACATAAAATTCTCTACAAAAAGGTTCTGTGCATTTTTCTTCTAGGATGCGCCTTTTGGGTGCTAGATGAGCGAGAAATTTTACTTTTTTTTCCTCACTCCACTTTGCAAGAGAGAAAGACAAAGAAACATTTTTGCATTGTAACTTGCATAGGTACTAAAATACCTATTCTAAATGTTCTAAGGACTTTCTTGAAAACGTATTTTCAAGTGGTAATATATGTATATTAATCACTCGTAAACAATAATTTTATAGTATTTAATACAAAACAAATGAATATAATGTCTGTATTTCTTGCTACTGTTAGAAACCAAACCATCCCTTGTCTTTTACCAGGAAGAATTCTTGAAATACGTATGAAAAATATCATCACAGTTGTCGTGAGCTTTCAGATCGAAGCAGACCATAATCTACCCAGGGATTTCAAACCGATGTGATGATGATATGTCCCCCTTTAGTCTATAGTAAAACATTCCCCGTGCAAGCACGAACAACAGACGTGCTACGATGCACGGTATTGAGAACATGGCGCAGTTCGAGCGACACGTGCAGCTTGCTTCGAAAAGTTGCATTTATCTCTTAAGATTAGCTTCCGTCTCTTCTATCCTCTGTCCCGGGAATCTATGGAGCCAGCGAATAAAAACAAGTCTCTGCGCACGTAGTAACTCGAGAGGGCTCGACGAATGAACACGTGAGAGGAAACGGGATTGCGTGGCGTGAGAAAATA
This sequence comes from Lepisma saccharinum, assembly GCF_977018435.1. Classification (NCBI taxonomy): domain Eukaryota; kingdom Metazoa; phylum Arthropoda; class Insecta; order Zygentoma; family Lepismatidae; genus Lepisma; species Lepisma saccharinum. The sequence goes on from NW_028142937.1 coordinate 1,057,171, forward strand.
ACTGAAAGGACTAGCCATTTACAGGAGCGTGTACTGCTTCGCTCCGCCCACTCGCTTACTTCCCTTCTCTACTGTAATACACGACCTTGCTCCAGAGATTCCCAGGACAGAGGATAGAACAGTGTCAGATTTTGAACACATGAATATATTGCAATGTTCACAGATCATTGAACACTTTAGCCCAATTTTCCTACAGCTACAAGGCCCCTTTTAAGGCTTTTACAGAATATAATGCGAAGAAGCTCAGACTGTGCAGTTTCTTGTCTGTTGTGATACTTTCAGGGAGTGCTACACAGAGATCATAAAGATAAGACTTCTTGGTTTTCCACATCCTTACCCCATCAGCTATAACGAGTACGGGGCAAATTTGTACTTAAAGTTTTCTCTGAATTGATCTTGATTTGTTAGTAAAATATTATTTAAATTAAAACTGGATACAACGCATCTCTGATTTTTATTTCAGAAGTGATCGCTTCAGTGAATCTCTCTTATTTTGTTCAAACTTGACATTTGCCAAATGCTCAACATTGAAGACATTCCAACATCATGAGCATTGGAAGGATTGGTTTTCTTATTCCCTATTACTCTTGTAACTATTGGCTTTATACAATCAAAAGCAGGGATCCCCGATGGCGTAGTGGTAATGTTGTTGCCTTGGAATCAAGGGGTAACCGGTTCGATACCCAGTGGAGGCACATAGTTGTTCGAATCCCACTTGAAAACTGTAGGTCCAGTCCCGATTAGCCATATTGTGTATAAAGTGGACTTAAAAATCAAATGCAATCAAAACAATCAATCAAAAGCAGGGAATGGTGGCTAAGATGAGAATCACTGACAAAAGAACTGAGAGTCTTGTTTATCTCTTTATGTACGAGACTTTCGTGCATCGAGATGCAGCTCATCTATTTTATCTGTGAACTGGTAACTAACTAACTAACTCTCTAGCCTTCTTAAACCCGAAGGTTTATGGCTGCAGCAACACAAGCATTCTATCTGTTTCTATCCTGGGCAAGATCAATCTTTCCTATCCTTACCGATTGCCTTTAGGTCCATCGCAACGTTATCCCTCCATCTTCCTCTTGGCCTTCCTACAGGCCTCTTACCATCAGGTTTCCCAAACAGTTTCCCAATTGCCTATCTGTGAACTAGTAGTCATGCCAAAAATCCACTTGGTTAAAATTGAGTTGATCACTCCTCTGCCATCCCCACAACTCTCCTTGGAGCGCATCACGGACGGCTCCATCGTCATATCTGACAAGATCCCAGACCAAACATTTTCTGATCGTGTTATTGTGGTTTGAATTGTTGTTTTAAGTTTACTTTATGCACAGATAGACAATCGGGACTGGACTTACAGTTTATAGTGGGCTCCAAACCACTGAGAAATGTGCCTCCACCGGGCATTGAATCCAGGAACCCTCGATTACAAGGGCGTTTTAATGTGAAATAACCTTTTTGGACCAAGTCAATATGTTCCTTTGAAATTATCTTCTATTTTTGACAAAATATATTATCTCCTGTACTCAGGGACGCTAAACTATAACCTGTAAGTACTGCATGCAGTGATAAAAGCAATTGAACCAATAAATGACGTTCTATGAGAAAGAACAAATGTAAAAAATCTAGTTTTATAGAAGAGAATTACCAAAACTTCATGTAAAACATGTTTCCATGAGCTCCGCACTTCCAAATCGGGGCTGAAAAAGGACTTAAAATTTCTCGCTCATCTAGCACCCAAACGGTGCATCCTAGAAGAAAAATGCACAGAACCTTTTTCTAGAGAATTGTATGTAGATTAATTTTTGTTATAACGTCTTCTGCTGTAAAATGCTTTCCAAGTTAGATATTTGGAAAAAAAACTTATTTTGGGGGCCAACTTCGAAGATGGTGGCCAAATCTGGGGTGGTACAGGCGTGCAAAATTAATATATTGTTAAGAACCATTTTGAACCATTTTATGAAGATAATAAAATTTGTTCCACCTTTCCCTGTTTTTTTTTTTTTTCCTTATTGGACCCCCTTGTTGACTGGCCTATCATGGTAGCAGAGAATCTGACAGAACGACATTCCTGATTTTAAATTTCGTTCAATTCACGTACGTTGCTTAACGTGTTTGATACCTTTACGTTACAAATTTTCTAAGTTTTATTAAGAGATATTCATATCCTGGAGGCTATCCTTCCTTGTCTGTCAGTAGCGTATTAAAAATTTTGTCGTTTTACAATAGAAAAAAATGTTAGTGGCATCGGCATGTGATTCATGGCTGTAAGCACACAGGATAAAAGTGGTATATTTTGAGGGCTCGTACTGTCAAAATGAGACCTCAACGAACAAAATGTTATCGAAAAAATTTCGTTCACATTGATGTCGTTTACATGCTGTGGAAGGATGTCGGTGTTTCACAACGACACCCTGTGTTAGTGTATATCCATATACGTATATAAATATAAATGTATTTGCTATTATATCTTTACCAATGCTCTAAGTTGGGTATTCGGAGAGTTGTATTCCTCCTCAATAGAATATTTTATGCAAAGATACCCCCAAGGCTAGAACAACTTCTCTCACCTAACAATTTCCAGTACGAGCGCTGATCTTTACACATGGTTTCGAACAAATATTAATATTTCAGTTAGTATGTTATAGTTGCGTATTTGGAGAACACAATGCAGCTTAACTCTCCTATAACATTTCTCTCTCACCTTTCGTGTAGCAGTCGTGTAGGTGCTCCTCTACCCGCTCACCAAGGCCGATGACACCCCCCCCCGAAAATAAACAACTGTCATTTTTTATTTTTAACGTTTGAAACTATTCGTTTTCTGATTTTGAAATTTAGAATACTGAAACACCTCCTGAACACGAACATGATGCATTATATATATATTCTCGATTGAAACTTGATAATCTTCATTAGATAAGATGTCCTCGTTGGCACGCCCGATCCTTCTTTCAGGTAAATAACGGAATCACATACAGATACAGAGATAAAATTCTATGGACTAAAAATAGTATCACTTTCTACAATAGGATATAATATATCGACCTGCTCGTCTGTCTATCTGAAATGAGAGTTATATATTGATATTTCCGATTGATAAAGGCCTGTGGAGTATCGCGTTTACCTTGTAAATGCTGCTGAAACTTGTTTAGCTTCTACTGTCACAGTATGGCGTAATTTTTAGAATTACTAAAAATATATGCTGTTGGCTTCCTGATTTGTCGGCAGAATCGTAAGAACAATTAAGTCCTAAACACGAAAGCCATATAGAACACGAAGGAATGGAAGTGTACAGTGTACGAGCTACAGAGGCTTAACTACAAACGTAGAGACCCCTGCCAATGTTTCAAGATAGATCCCCAATTGATTTGTACAATTTACCGCCCATGCGTCTTGTTCGCAAATTGAAAGATCGTTGAATTTTCTACACTATAATTTACGTGTAAAAGAGATGTTCTGAATTGATTTCTATGCCACGCATATGAAAAATACATTACTGAAAATATAATATATCAAAAAATAGATGATATTAATTAATTTCATTTTTCCGGAAAACTGGATGAAGGAAAGTGATTTTCCTCTGTAAGATATTAGAACTCATGCGCTATGTATTTAATTGAATGATTAAAAATGGTTTATTGGAAGGAAGGGAGGGAAGAAAGAAACATAAATAGCGAGAGAAAAGCGGGTTGGCTCACTTCATATCACGACCTCTGACTCTTGTCATTCCATCCACCCTGCAGTTACGCCCCTAATGAGCTACGAATCAAGCGTTGAAACCACTGGTAAGTTATGAATGTTTTTGTCCTCTTTGGTGTGTCATCCAATTGAATAATTCAGATGCGTTTGAGTGAAAAGCAAAGAAAAACAAAGAAGGGTATAAAAGGGAAAATGATTTTAAAAATCATGGTACAGATTACAAAAAGAAGTAAAACTGGAAAATTCTCATTCTTAGTGGTTTCGTCGACATGACCAAAAGGCAAACGTGAAAGGGCATAGACTCAGTGGAAACTTTCTTCCCAGAACCGAGGGGGAGTTATAGTAAACACATGTCCACGGTGCACCCTGGGAGGTCTTTGTCCCCTGCGTGGAAAGGAGGTGGGGGCGGTAGGGAAGTACTGTGACGAGCACGCGACAGTGAGTCCGAGGACTTCACCCCCTCTTGCCCCGGACCCTTGTCGGGCTTTCGTGACCTTGAGGAGAGCGGAGTGTGAAATCCGAGATGTGTTACTTATGCCTACAGACCGTTAATATAGGGACATTTGTGTGAGTGTGTATATCGCTACCAGCACCAGACCTACGTTCCGAGTCACGCCTGGGAAAAGAACCACAGACTGAGAAAGCATTGGGATGCTTGAATATATTGTCGAGACGATCCGAGGACGGCGCGCGCGCGCGCGCGCGCACACACACAAACACACACACACACACACACACACACACACACACACACACACACACACACACACACACACATATACATATATGCAACTCATCCACAAATTTTCAAATAGATTTAATATTCACGAAACTCTTCTCAAACTACTTTCATCTTACTTGCACAATAGAAAGCAAAAGGTTATCATATCTGGTTGCTCTTCTTCGTGGCTTCCTGTAGTTTCTGGTGTGCTCCAAGGAAGTTCTCTGGCACCCCTGTGTTTTTCTTCATGGATGACATTCACAAATATATTTATTACAAATTTTCAGTATTATTGTATGCTGATGAGTGAAAATTATTTCAAAAACATTACCTCACTTCAGGACACATTCTATATCCAAGACAATCGCAAACATATTGAACGCTGGTGTCAAGACTGGGACCTCAAATTAAATCCGGAAAAATCTGTTGTCATGAGGTTTACCCTAAAATACAATAGCACAGCGCCATCCTACAAGCTATGCAACCAGGTTATCCCATTCGTACGACAGCACCAGGATCTTGGTGTCATTTTTGATAGCAAACTGACTTTCAACCATCACATAGACTACATAACTTCGAAAGCGATCAAAATGCTTGGATTAACCTACAGATTTACAGACATAACACACGTTTCTGCCCTAAAAACCTACTTTACAATGTGTGTTGCTCCTATCCTTGAATATGGTTCCTGTATTTGGTCAATGGCATGTGAAAGCAATATAAAGAAAACAAACAAAGTAGTAAGTTTCTTCGTGAGAATAGTCAAACATAGGTGCCCAACCCTTGGAAACTTCTCCAAGCAATAAATTCTATCCACTCTACAAATTCATGACCTTTCTCTTCGCCGTCAACTATCAGATTTAACACTACTTTTCAGAATCATTAATGGACAACTTTTCACCAGTGAAGTCTTGCCACTTCGTAATATCAGAATCCCACGTCCCAACAGTAAATGGAACCTTCTTTTACATTAAATCTTCAAGGCTATCTTTAGAACAAAGATCACTTCTCTACAGGCTACAAACAATTTGCAACTCATTAAAGATGCTCCAGGCTTCCATTTATCTAAACAGACTTACAGAACGGCATGCAGAAAGCAACTGAAGAGTAAATAATATTATTTTTGCCTTAGTTGTTATTATTGTTGTTACATACGTATATGTGTGTGTATGTGTCCATCTCATTATTTTGTTTATTTCTTTTCCGATTGATATCCTGATGTAAAATGGATTTTTCTGTATTCAGGAATTTTCAAATAAATAAATAAATAATAATAACAACAACTTTATAAAAAGGCTTAACCAATTTTTTTTAGGAAGGGGGAGGTAAACTGACTTCCTTGGGATGTCAAAATATTATGGTCATCCTAGACTGAGCATATTCTAGATTTGCATGTCAAATTTTGATAATGTAATCAACACAAATTTACTTGTATGTGTGTGACAACACAAATTTACTTGTATGTGTGTGACATGTATATTTATTGCTGTAACTTGTTCATTGCAGCAACAACAACTACCTGTCCAGGTTGATAATGAAGCTCCACAGGAAAGTGAAGCGGATAGTTTATGTCAAGAGGTAAGTGTCATTTTTCAGATTATTTTAAAATGGTGTTCTGTGACTTTTGACTCACCCCAAGCCACCAGTATCTTATGAATAGGGTGTTGAACATCTCTTTGCTGTTTTTACTGCTTACCACTAAGTTCTAGTAAACTGCTGGCAGAATTTGTTTTAATTCTTCTTGTCGCATGGTGAATAGTTAACGTGTGGTTGTTGATTGATTGCTGTGTGCAGCAACAAATATCAGAATTTAAGATTGGATCGGGAAAAGAGCACTGGAAAATTCCATTGCACAAAGACAGTTCAACACTTAATCTCAGCCAAGAAACATCGAAATAAGTTCATCTTCTGATCAGCCATTTGCTGCTGTTTTGGTGTCTCAACTTGGTTTACAATACTGATGTATTGACTACAGGCAGTTGATTTTAAATAAAAATTTGGTGGAAAGTTAAATCAAGGACGTGCAAATGCACGAGGTGTTGATTGTTCTGTACAGTGGTGACAATTTGCGAATTGCGCAAAAACTGCACAAATTAATTTGAGATTGTATGGTACAAAACATAATATTTCAGAATATTTTCTACCCCGGACTCTGAAATGTGTGCATTAAGTTGTTAGAAATTTGTGGAAGTGTGAGCACCTCATTTAGGCCTCCTTACCTGTGGTTAATGTAATATATTGCAGCACGTCATCACCAAAATAAATCATACGATGTTTTGTACATTTCATTTTTTTTACTTCTGCCAGCATGTTTCTTAATCTTTTCTTCATGTTTTCATAACATGTTTGGTTTTTTTAGGTCAGTTGAAGAAGATCCATGTTTTCACTTTCTTTTCTGTTGTGCTGTCAGTTTCTTTTAATCTATTACATCCTTGCTCTTGTCGAAATGTTTGATTACTCTTTTCTCTTCCATGTTGTGACTTTAATCACACAATTCAACGGAATCTCATGATTGTTGTTTTCGTTAGTGCAATGTACATCTTTAAACCAAGTTCATTGAGTGTGGATTAAAATTGGAAACAAAATAATCGGCATTAGTAGAACAACTCTTCCAGGTTTTACTACTCTTCTTCAATTGCATAGCAAAGAAAAAACAAAAATATCTTACCCTATATTTATTACAAAGTCACCTCAGCAATCAATAATAAGGTTTAAGAAACAATGTACCCAAGTTCCCTTCAAAAAACATTGTTTCAGTTTTTCTCCCAATTTTCTACAGATTACGACTCAATTAACCTTGCTGTTTAAGCAAGAGTATTATTTTGTTGATATAGAAAGGGCCTTTTCCAAACTGTGTGGAAAGCATGGTATTGTCTAAAATGTTTTGGTACACATCAGCGAACACTGACCCATTTATTATAACTAAGGCCATAAGCCCAAATCAGCAAAAATTGCTGACCAGACCATTACTCCACCGCTACCAAATTTGAGAATGGTCACACAGTTCAGTCTCAAAGTCTTGGACTGGAAGTGAAAATCTTACGAATTACTTTGACTGCACTGCCTAATTACTTGACTGCACTGCCTAATTACTTTGACTGCACTGCCTAATTTAGTCCATAGGTAAAACTAAGAACACATTGTTTTTTTCCACGTTATAAACAGTTGTTTTTCACCATAGAAATCACATAGCATTTTTCATAGTTAAGTCAGTAAGTAGGCCATAAACATTTATCAAAAAAATACTGAGAAACTGACTTGAAAACCATTGTTATTATTCAACATGATCTCTACCAACATTGATATGCTTAACACCATTGCTTTATCAGTTGTAACAAAAAAGTTGGTTTTTCATCGTTGCTTTCATTTAGTGGAACAACTCTTTCAGGTTTTACTACTCTTCTTCAATTCCATAGCAAAGTAAAAAAATAATTACTTTCCTACATTTATTACAAAGTCACCTCAGCGATCAATAATAAGTTTTAAGAAACAAGGTACCTTAATTTCCTTCAAAAAACATTTCTTTGGTTCGAATTTATCATGTTCATGCAATAAGTAACACATATTATTGTGGCTGAAATGAAATTATATGTGTGAACCCAAAGGTGTAGTGGTAACGTTGTTGCCTTGTAATCAAGGGGTCCCAGGTTCAATACCTGGTGGAGGCACATAGTGGTTCGGATCCCACTTTAAACTGTAGGTCCAGTCCCTTTTAGCTTTTATGTGCATAAAGTGGACTTAAACAACAAATCAATCAATCAATCATTATATGTGTGAAATACATAATTTTTTGTTGACTCATTTTCCAAGAGTCCCCCGGTGGCAGAGTGGTTAGCACATCATGCTACAATGCCAGGGGTCCTGGGTTCGAATCCTGGCCTGGGCATGGAAGATTTGTGAGTGTCCATTCATCAATTTCATCATATCATCACTCATCCTCATCTTTGCAAATTAGCCAAAAGTGGCACAAGAAGCAAAGTAAAATAAAGCAATTCAATCAATTAATCATTTTCCAAGTCCAAGGGGGGGTGGTGGGGGAGGTGGGAGGAGGTGGTGCTTAATACCAAACACTTGTTCCCATTCACTGGCTCCATTTCCCTGTAGATATCTGTGGCTGTTTGTCCTTTGCACCATAAAAAACGAATAACGCTTCGCTGCTCATATTGCATGGACTTCCTGAGCACTCCAGCCATCTTTGCCAACTGATAACAGCGCCGTGCTGTGGAAGAAATCGGATGTTACAATAGGGCCATACCAAGAAAAGCCTACTGCATCGCTTGTATATATATATCTCGCTTTTGTAATAACAGTTATAACAAGCTAGAAAAAAATTAGGCGATAAGACTTTTCGATTCTCCCTCATACAAATGTTGTATATTATGCACTGTGCCTGTTGATAACCCTGTACACTCCACTAAATATGTGATGTTGACTCGTCTGTCTGCCTTTACCATGTATTGAATCTTGTCAATGTTTTCTTGACTGGTCTATGTCACTGGCAGGCCACCTGCATGGGAATCTTCATGACTCTGCCACATTCAAACTCACAGTACCAATACCAAGTAGTGACAATAGAATATGATGGAGTAGATTGTGCTAAAGTTTGTACCATGTCCTCATGAATTTCTTCCATTTTAAGGTTTTAATTTTCAAATACTTGATGACATCATGAACTTCATAATTTTCCGCTTTCATCACCTTCCTACAGATGATCTACACAGTCGAGTCACATTATTATGACCACCAGCTAATATCCAGAGTAACCACAGGGTCAGCACAGATAGTTGCTAGAGGGGCTGGGAGTGAATCGAAGGTGCAGCTAAGTTGTCACAGGTATCGGAGCCATGCTTCCTGCAGTGCATACCACAGCTGCTGGAGGGTGTGTGGTGGAGGATGCATAGAGCGAACATGACCATCGAGGTGGTCCCACAGAGGCTTTCAAGTCCAGAGAATTAGGGGGCCAGGGAAGTACTTGGAAGTCTTGGTTGTTCTCTTGAAACTACTGTTGGACATCTTGCATTGTCTTGCTGGAAGATCCCATCCTTTTCAGGGATAACAATCAGCATGTATGGATGTGTATGATCGGCAAGGTTGGATTCATAACCAAATTGATTGAATATCCCTTCCACATGGATAAGTGGTCTCAGAGAATGCCACGGAAACATCCCCCAGATTCCCAGGTCATAACACTGCTGCACCAGCTTCTGTTCTTTCAGCAATGGATACCACCTTACATGCATATGTACATCCATTCGATGAAGCAAAGAATGGGCCTCATAGTAGGAGGCAACCTTTCCCTATGAGCAGAGGCCAAATTCTGATATTGTTGTGCAAATTTAAACCTCTTCTGCTGCTCTTCATTATCATTGTTGCAGTGGCAACCCATTTGCTTCAGAGCCCATACATAGCAGGGTTCGCTGAACTGTCATTTTACACACACGTCTAATAGCCCCCTGGTTCATTTTGATGATGAACTGCTTCACTGTAACATGTCAGTCAGCCCTCATGCAGCTTCATTGCCAACGATCGCCTCTCACATCAATGGTATGTGATGCTCCGCAGTTTCCCCATTGGTTATTTGCAATGGTGCCATTTGTCCACTCACAATACACTTTCACCACAGCAGCATGTGCACAGTTCACAAACTTAGTTGTTTCAGAAATACTACCACTCTTGGCCCAAAAGCTGATAATCATCCCTTTTTGCCATGACAGAAACAAGTACTATGTGTGCAGACAGCTTATCATACTCCTTATATAGGGTGTGGCAGTGAAATGGGTGAATTTAAAAGCACCACCAGAGATACAAATTTATTCATGGTAATAAATACAAAATGAAAGCACAATACTTACAATTGTGATGAATGCTTAGAAACATCGTGCACATACATGTCACGGCACAGAATGCCCAATTACTTGAAAATGACATCACCCAGGTATCCCCTATTTTGCATCCACTACTGTCACTTTCTCACTGTGAAGTGACTTTTCATAGACCCTTTGAGGATTCTCATGTGACCCATATCGAAAGCTTTGCTTGTTTACAAAGCCTGAAAAATGAAAATTGGCTTCATCACTCATAATCAGATCGTTGATAAGGGCAAGATCGTTGTTTTGTAAAATGTCTTCACAGCGAATGCACGTTGTTCACCAGTCCACGACTCTATCTCGACTGAACACCGTTACCAGAGTAAATGCTAAAGTTTTGTCTTCCAGATGGCAGCAATCCCATTTTATATCATTTATAATATTTATATATTTTAATTATTTATAATGTATTATATAGATTTTTCTTTTCTTTTCAGCAAGTGGCTACTCTTATGAACACGTCTTGGATGAATAAGCGTACTCTCCGTTCATATGTGAATCATTTCCAAAATTGTAGTGAGAACATATCGAAGCACAGCAAGGATCTTCTGTACAGCATGCAAAACTTCAGAATTGCATTAGATCTATCATGCCAAGTCAAGAATTACATGGTATGTATTTACCTTTTTGTAGAGAAAACGAGAATGTTATTTGTAGGGCAGAGCCAATACCAGTTTGAAGCGATACCGATACTGATACTTAAAAATTCTAATGATTAAAAGTTCTTCAAAATATTGATTAACATTGGTGTGTAAGTATTCCACTCAAATTATATAAATCAATTTTAGAGCTGAGCAGATACCATGACCGATACCCACCGATACCGATGCTGATACCGATACTTGTATAATTCCAGTATGAAATAACAAAGGCTAGTTACTTCATCATACTAACTCGTCACAGCACTAGGCACCTATTTAGAAATATATAATTTGGGGAGCCAGTCCGAGCCAAGTGTCTCAGAAATATAATAAAAAAATTGTTTCTATTTAATACGTTAATATAATTATTTGTAATAATATGAAAATTAATTAATTAGTACTTAACTTCTCTGATGTGTATAGAGTATTGTTGTATGTAACCACAGACTAAGAAACGGAGGAAATACTATTTTGTTCTTTCTATCTTGACTAAAAAATATTGTTATTACATAACAGTTCCTGATAAATATTTTATGTACATTATTGTAAGTAGTGGTGTACATAAATATTTAGAGGGGCCTCTCCGATGGTGTCGCCGTCACCTTGTAATCAATAGATCGTGGGTCCGATACTCTGTGAAGGCACATAGTTGTTTGGGTCCCACTTTAAAATGTAGCCGTATGTTCCCAATCTAATCTCGACAGAAATTATTGATTGATTGATTTGCTATATTTCAGTTTGCTTCTTGTGCCACTAATTTGCGAAGATTGGGATGGGTGATGATGTGATGAAATTGATGAATGGACACTCCCAAACATCTATGCCCAGGCTGGGATTCGAATCCTGGCATCATAGCACGATGTGGTATTGTAACCACTCTGCCATGGGGGCCGGCTTTCGGAGGAAATAAATAACCCTCATTGGCCGATACCGGCAGTCACACGAAAGACAGAAGTGAAGAGGATAAGTATAAATTGCTGAATTCCCTTCGTGCTTGAACATACATAAAACAAAGCTAATTTCACAGTGACCTTCATCCCTCTTTTCCAAGAACTCCGCAACTGCCTGACCCAGCATTAGTACTGTAGGGGGGTTAAAACATACACATATCTTACCACCATGAGCTTGGAGCAAAAATTGGCACTGAATGGTTTATTTTTCACAGCGTTAACTAAGCAGTTACATGCCTTCATAGTCACGTTTGGGTTCAGCTTTCACTTACCCATGCCTTTGATCTTGCCATCTGCATCCCGGGAGTGTGGGGTTTTATCCAGTGTTTCCAGGAAAATGTATGGAAATTACTGTGCTGGTCTCCCAATCTGTCACAAGGTAGGGTGAACGAACTTTTAAAAAGGACAAATGTTGAGATGAGCTGTTGCTTTGCCAGCTCTTCTAGCCACTAAAAGTCTTTGGTATCGGATGGTATTGGTAAAAGAAATCAACCGTCACTCACCGATGCCGATACCGCCAGTATCGGCTCAGCCCTAATCAATTTACAAAGAGTTTTGCTTTAAAATGTTCGACAATTACAACAGAATATTAAATTGCATGTTATGTTATAAAGAAATTAATTTTTTCATACAAAACTGGTGTAAAATAAAAATGAACTTTGAATTTTGCATACTTTTCAGGATAATTACACCCCGCGAAAGTGACCCACAGCAGTTTTTCCTAGCCCATGAAAGATGAATATGGTGGGAGATATCGGATGGTATCAGCAAATAAATTCCAACCCATACTTTCCAATATCAATATTACTGGTATCGGCTGATACTGACGCATCGGTAACGGCTCAGCCCTAGTTATTTGTTAGGGGGAACCATAACATACAAAGAAAAAATCAAATGATGCGCATAAAATGTTTGATGCTCTCTGCACTTCCAACCACAAACATTTTATGTGCATCATTTGATTTTTTCTTCATATGCCATGGTTTGTGAAAATTAGAACCTGCATGTTTTTAAATAAGGAGACAAAAAGACTCATAAAAAAAATAATAGAGGTTGTATTTAAAGATTCATAGTTTGGATTTGATATTTTTTAAAAAAAGTATAGCATATTTAAGATTATTTCGGTTATGACTCATTCCATGCCAAATCAACACGGATATGTGCAATTTTCACCCTGACCATCTCAGATTTTCATGAAATTTGGGGAGTTGAAACTATGCATGGAACTTAGTACAGTGAAACCTCGATTTTACTTTCTTCAGGGGACCAAGCTGAAGAAATTTAAAATACGGGAAAATGTAAAATCAAGGAAAATTTCTTAACATTTTACTATGTTGGGACCAGCAAATTTAATGTATAATGTGGGAAAATGTAAAATCCGGGAACGTAAAATCGGGGTTCCACTGTAACTATGAAAATTTTGAGTCTCATTTGTCTTGTAATTGTAAAATTATTCAAGGTCAAAGTTCGCAGAAATTGCCCTTTCTGAGCTTGTTGAGCTGTATTAAATGTGCTGTAACTCTGCTCCTATTTGACCTAGGAAGCTGAAATAATGTTTATTGTACAGGGAATGGAACAAGCTTTTCAGTGATATGTAATAAGCCTACCTGTGAATAAAAATAAAATGCATAGTTTCAACTCCCCAAATTTCATGCAAATCTGAGATGGTCAGGTTAGGAGCTGTGTTGATTTCTTATGGAATGAATTTTATGTCTTCTCACATCATGATCGGGCCACAAGTTTGGAGTCCAAACTCAAGTATCCATAGGTTTTAATCAGATAGTAGTTTGGTTCTGAGTTTCAGGAACACCCTGACAGAGAGTTGAAACATCATGTGTCAAGGGTTTTTTACTGAAATATACACAAATTTCATCAGCATATTTAGTGTTTTTTTTCTTTAATTTTGACATACTACATATACATTTTTTTTCAACAAGGAAATATAAGGTCAGTTGTTGTTGTTGTTGTTGTTTTAAGTCCAATTTATGCACAGTAAGGCTAATCATATTGGATTGATTTGGTGTTTTAAGTCCACTTTATTCACAGTAAGGCTAATCTGGACTGGATCTACAGTTTAAAGTGTGATCCGAAACACTATGGCCCTCCAAAAATCGAACCCGAGACCCCTTGATTACAAGGTGATGATGCTACCACTGCACCATCGGGGAAGCCATAAGGCTAATCAGGGCTGGGCCTATGGTTTAAAGTTGGATCCAAACCACTATGTGTCTCCACTGGGTATTGAACCCGGGACCCCTTGATTACAAGGAGATGATGCTACCACTGTGCCATCGTAGAGGCTGTAAGGTCAGTTACAAAATATACAATGCAACAATATTACATCACAAGATAATGTTTCAGAAGGGAGTCAGTAAACAACTAATTTTTATATGCTTGTTGTACTGCATTTTGATCTGTATTATAAGACTATTTTAGAAACCCATATATCGAAATTATCACTTATTTAGTTGTATTTAAAATTGAAAAACTGAAATCACATTTTAAATCCTGAAATTGTTTTGAATTTGCCCAGGCCTCAGCAGAACCAATTACAGGGGACATGTGGCCAGCACGACGAAACCAGTCATTGAGCTCCATAAAGAAACACCATATACTCTTAACACCATATACTCTTAACACCATATACTCTTAACATCACCAACTGTATCATAAATGTAATACATCTTATTTAAGTGTTTATATAATAAATATTCCTCCTTTCTTGCTCACTCAATTTAGGACAAAGTGCACAAGCAGGATGCGGCAGAGGAGATCCAGAAGGTATCCTTGACTGTAAGTATTAATTCTTAAATAAATGTTTATAGTGCAGTGAATAAGTTCCCAAAATATTTTAATTCTGGATTCCAGCACCAAACTTTAGGGTTTGATGAAATACATATCAAAGACTATAAATCAGCTGGGAGACAATCTCAGAAATCATTGTCACGTGCAGTGACGTCATCAAAATGGCCACCAAGCAGCTTGTTAGATGTTTAATATCTCAGAAACTACTGAACGGATTTTAATGAAATAAGTCATTTAAAGGAATAGTTTTTTTATCTAAAATTGCATTTTTACACAGTTTTCTGTAAATTCAATTGTTTTTTAATAAAGTTCAAATTATGAATATTTTCCTTATTTCCTGTCCCATCCACTTCCCAATGCGTAACACTGTTAAGCCTTGTTTCCATGTTAATAAAACATGAAAATGCTGACCAAAGCAAACTTTTATAGTATCAAAAAAGAGGGTGGAAACGTTATATTTTTATGTATATTTTTTTAAAGTTTGCCTTAGTCAGAATTTTAATGTTTTATTCCCAATGCGATATCCATGCAACACTATGTTCAAGGTTGCTTAAAATAGTTTCTAAAATTTAACTATAAGTTGCTGTATGCTTGCACATATTATTAGTTTTACCTACTTAATATTGCTCCTTGATGATTTGTTATCAATAAATTATTTTCAATCTAATTTGATATTTTCTTAAGAATAAGGCCTGTTTTTTTTTCTCCTCCTTTTGGTTGTTAAATGTCAATCCTAAGTACAGAGGTAGAAGTGTTCCTTGATCTACATTGTGACGGCTCAATTAAGCAGCTAGTTGCCCTTCACTCTTAACGCATTTAACTAACTATGCAAAAGTCAGGGCTGCAATTTTTTCTTGTTCTGCAAAGGATGCTTTCTTGCTGGTAATCGGGTTTCCTGTAGATGTTCCTTCTAAAACCATTCTAAAAACCAGAAGTGATTTCTTAGAAACAAAGTTCACATGGTTCTTTAAAAGACCTATTAAACTTTTGAAATTGCCAAACACGTCTTCATGAACAATGTTGAATAGCTACACGTGTTAGACACATTCCGTCACTTATGGAATTGTAACTACACTCATCAATTATGCCATTATGAACATCTCCTACAAATGTTAGGAAAATTTCTCAACAAACTTGCGATGAGAGAGGTTCACATTCATCATATTAACTTAATTGTTAATTTATAGCCATTTTCTGTTGTGAGAGGCTGTTTGCTGTCGGTTTGGCACAGAACAAATATATTTCATGATATGACTGATTTGCTGTGGCTTGTGTACAATGAAATTACAATAAATATGGGGTGCGTTCCGAAGGTCTTAACGAAACTAACGAATCGAACGAAAGTAACTGGCCTCGTGAACCTGGTGAAACCAGTTATTTTACAGACTTCTGGGTTGCTCTAGACGAAAGCGCAGGCACAGCTTTATGTTTATAGAAATTTGCTGCATGGCGTCCAGCAGAAGGCATGTGCTACTAGCAGAAATAAACTCTGCTTCGAGCACTGTTACTCATTTTAATCACATTGTAGGAAGAGTTAAGGCACACTCAGCTTGTGCATGTTGCTTCATATTGCTCTATGTTAAAAATATAATACATTTTCCGAACTAGAGCAGTTTGAAGCCATCATGCACACGCGTTGTCTGCGGGCAGCAGACAATTCTCACCGAACAAACCAACCTCCTGGCCCCTGTATTTAGTGAATCTCGTTCTTTCACAGATGCACGGAATGCGACTTTTGGGACAGCATAATAAACCTCACAAAACGCACGGAAGCACTTATTGACCATAACTCGTGCAACTTTCGGAACAGGCCCATGGAAGGTTCCAGGTTCGAATCCTGGCCAGGGTCTGAATGTTTTTGTACACTCACCTCACTTAGAAATTTGTTGTCCGTGCAATGCTATGAAGCATGTATAGGGGGATGGAGGGGGGGGGGAAGGTATAAGACCACACACATTCTATTGATCTTGGTCATGTTGGAGGTGATGTGAGCAGCAACATGCTCTGGCCACCTTTTCCCCAGGGTTGCTTCAAGGTACCCATTTAGTTGAGGCTTGATGGACCCCAGAGTCCCTTTATGCATGACAACCTACTGATAATTTCTCCCCTGTGTGTTGCGCCATGCCATGAAGGTGTATATGGGGTATGGAATTAGGGACCTACACTTTCTTGATCATGGTTGAAGGTGTGGATTTGATTTCATTTATTTATTCACCTTTAGGGATTACAATAATCCATGATTTAGATGATGTGATCAGAACCATGGCTATGGTGCCTTTACCCCCCCCCCCCTGCTTCATAGTTTCCTCCATTTACCCACTATTCAATACTGGGTGGGCACTGGAGCTGCTTGAAAAGAAAAAAATCCTGGTTCTCATTTACTGGGGAGATGCCTTAATGACTGAGCTACCACAGCTTATAATTTATCATTTAAACTTATAATTTTGTAAATACTTGAATGTAGAACATTTGTTTAATTATCCCTGCGAATCATTATTTTTTAAAAAAATATATATATACATTTTGTTTCATTTCAGAAATGTGAATTGGCTGCTATCAGAGATGATGTAAATTCTGCAATGATGGTAAGCAATATTTCTTTGAAGTTTAAAAATTTCTTTTTTTGTAATATTGTTCTCTTTGATTGTATGTGGATTTTTGTGAATAATGTACGTTACATGCGATATATCCTTGAGGAGTGTAAGCGACCAAGCCAAGACGCCACGCAAATAGTTGCTGTCTCACTTTTGGAAGCCACAATGTAGCCAGACCACGTTGAGTGAGAATATGGCTGACATACAATAATTCTCACCAATGTGGCCGACTCAGTTTGCACGAACCTAAACACAACAAAATCCCGCAGATACCAGGGGAAAGTGAATCAAGATCAAGGGGCTCTTATGGAGATATGTCGTATACACTATATACATTTTATTTACATGATATTTATATTGTTTTCTACTCCTCATTTGATGCACATCTGCTATCTTGGTCCCACTTATCTGTGGTACCCACTGCCGGGACTCTAGCCTGGTTCACAAGAACAAGTTGCTGCGCAAACTTCCAGCAGTAGCCAGGACTCAAAATCATCACACTGGCCTTGTCCACAGTTGTAACTTATTCTTCATGTGACTGTGGAAATGTGTCATTTGAGTGACACTTTTTGAATGCACACTGTCTTCAGCATAATGCATGCCCACCAGCCCTGTCTCGCACAACTCCCAACTGGCACTGTCCCTCTGGGCAACTCAAATATCACTTAGTGTACTGCTGCACCGGACTAATGCACTGACGAACTGTTATGGACGAAGTGTCATCCAACATGGTTACAAACTGTCCAGTTTTTTTGGGGGGGTTTCAGATAAAACCTGGGCAAAACTGGGTTTTTTTTTTTTTTCAGGTTATGTTTAAACACATATATATATATATTAAAAATGAAATATTTTTTCTCCTAGTAGTAATGCATTGTAACATTCAATTTGTATTGCTTTATACTCTGTCTCAACTATCCAAGTAAACGAAAACAAGTCTCTGCGCAAGTAGTAACACGAGATGGCTCCACTAATAAACACCGGAAAGAGAAATGGATTGCCTGGAGGGGGGCAAGCAACTGCAGTTAACAGCCTTCACAGCAGCATGTACTCTGCTTCGCTCTGCCCACTCTATTTCATCCCCTTCTCTGATGCTATGCGCACCCTTACTCCAGAAATAACTGTGACAGGGAATAGTTGACTGAATCAAAAACTATTTAACAATTATGTTAACATAATCTGTTCCATTTTTTTTTTTCAACACTTTGATTCTATTCTTCCAGGAGGGTGTAATAGTTATTGAGGAAGCATATACTTTGGTTTATCCAAGAATCAGACTACCAAGGGGTGGGGGTACAAAATATGTTGTGACCAGTGTTTTTTTTCTGATAGTCAACAACGGCACTCGATACTGGCATCTTATTATAGGTGAGGACTAATAACATTTTATTCTAACAAGATAAATGCTTACTATCCCAGAAGTCTTGGGTTCGAATCCCAGCCTAGCCATGGGTATTCTTTGTGTCCTTTCATCAATTTCATCATATCATCACTTGTTCTCATCTTTGCGATTAGCCAAATGTGGCAGAAAAGAGGAGTAAAATAAAGCAAATCAATCAATCAATCAGTGAAACAAACAAGAGAAATGCATGTGTGTGTGTGTGTGTGTGTGTGTGTGTGTATGCATCATCGTTTATGAACATAACACAATTTTGAGTAATTGTTATGATGAACACATTAACAAACAACATGGTAACATATCAATCTTTCTTCCCAGAAAAAAAGCAATAATCATAACTTCTTACAGATTTAATTTTATCAATCAGGTTTGCTACCTTTTTCCTCCGCCCTTAAAAACACAATTCTTGAACCTTTTCAATGTAACCAATGGAGGTACAAAATACATAGACTTTATACCTTCCGTCTGCCACAAGACAAAACGTGAAGAGCAAGAAACTGTGTCATCTTTAAAATCCCTTCTGTCATACTATCCCCAACAACAAACTGTAAAATTTCATCGTGAACATTGGGCCTCTTCCTAACAGTTTTTGAAAAAAGCTTGAAATGGTACATTTACTAGACATATTACATGGAACAAATTCATAGAACGTATTAAGAAGAAAACTAAACTTCATGTTACAACTCACATTAAATAATTTCCCGAGCATGACCTGGTGATACCTTAAATGCAGCTGAAATTTTTGCTCCAATGTAAGGAAGAAGAAAAAAAAAAAATCACATTAAGCTATAGGCAATTATTAAAAACCACGAACAGACCACTTGAAGAAACCAAAGAAGAAAAAATTCATAACAACAATGCCGACAAAAGAAAAGAAACTGGCCGCTGATCTTTATAGAGACTGCCGCCAGTTCTGAAAAGTATCGGCACCTCTTTCAGTGCTTCCCTGTTGGATTCAATAATAACGGTCTTACTTCAGTACCCATCATTCGGTGCTCAATATGACAACATGACATAATATTACATATTAATGTTAGTGTTTTCAATAAACGTAGGGGGTGCAGAAGAAAATTAAGGGTTGCGCAAGCACCCTCTCATGCCCCCTGGCACCTCAGTGGTGAAAGTATGTGTTTTTCAAGATCAAGCACATTTTTAGTTAATACGATTAGTAAATATTCCATTCTGAACTTCGCCAGCCCCCATGGCGGAGTGGTAAGCAAGTGGTGCTATGATGCCAGGGGTCCTGGGTTCAAATCCCAGCCAGGGCATGGATGTTTGCGAGTGTCCATTCATCAATTTCATCATATCATCACTCATCTCCATCTTCGCAAATTACCCAAAAGTGGCACAAAAAGCAAAGGAAAATAAAGCATATCAATCAAAACCATTCTGAACTTCAGTTTATGAAACACATTATTTTGTGAATGAAGTGTTGTGTCTATGTTGGAATGAATTATGCTACAGCTACAAACATGTTTTTTATCTCATTTATTTCATATGCCATTGACCATTAGATTATTCAAAAATAGTATGTAACACAATGTTTTAAATCTGCTTCAATACAGTTTGTTCACAGTTTGTCACAGTTGTGTTTTCTCATTATTTTTCTGGATGTTTCAAGCAAGCATAAATACCTCCTTCGTATATTAACTATGCCAAATTACAAATTTGCTGTATTTAATTGCATGGCTGATTTAATCCAAATGGAATACATTATACATCTTCCAAAATATCTGGCTGCTATGGTAATGGCAATTCCCATGGTCAAAACATTGGTGTCCCCAATTTGGTTCCCAACGTTTCCCAAACGTGCACTATATTTTAAGACATTTATTGTCAAATTATAGCTTAAGCAAAGCCGTAATATTCTAAAGAGTCTCCTTTCTTAATCTCCAGAAATGTAGCTTAGGCAGAGTTTTGAAATCGTCATCAGAATTTGGACTCTACCTCGGCATACGAAAAATCATTTTTTTTCTACAATCTTGAAATACTTTGAACAAATGTAAATGGTCTCAAAATTGGTGACTTACCCATAACCTTCCTAAAATACACACTACATTACAGAGTTTTTACTAAAAACTTAAAACTCAAGTGATATCGCAACATTGCTGAGACTTAAGTTTCTTAATCTACGAAAATATAACCTAGTCATATAAGCATAATTTAAAGTTTTCGCAAGACATGTTAAACCAGTCTCATCTACTATCTTGAAACATGATAGCCAATATTTCTCAAATACAATGTGAGATCAATCCTTCAAGTTATCTTGCAACTATAAAAATTGCAACTCAAAAGCTTTGCATTTATGGCGGTATCAAAAATAGAATGTGTGTGATTTTACCTCTTACCTCCACTCCTAAGAGCATAGCATAGAGCCTGCCTGCAACTTGTGGAAAATTAATTTTTCATCTACCAATCTACCATATTGAAACAAATTGCTCGATTTTGTTCACACATTTTTTAGCTGCAGAAATAATTTCACCTAAATGATTCTAAATTTACAGCAGTTATCATCATCATTAAATAGATGACTTATCCCTCTCTGCTCATCCACCCTAACTCATACTCCTCCTAAATTATGCACTATATATTTTGATAATTTTTTTGTCAAATTATAGTGCAAGTACATAATGCTGCTGTAAGTTTCGTGCACAAAGCTGACATTGTGGTAATTATGAAGATGCACGACTTGCATGGCCTCAGAGCTCCTAAACAGACATAAATGACATTTTACTGCATAGGCAAGCAACCCATTAGGATGAGAAATGACAAAAATCATTTAAAGAGTGTTCGAATTTAATTATGTCACAATTAACAATATTTCAATAAAAAATGTACTCAATTCTCCCTTGTAATGTTTAAACATATAAACATTTCTTGTATCAATTAATCATCACAGTTGAAACTATGATGTGCCACTATGGATTCCCCCCACATAAGCAAGTGACTGGTAACCAAAGTGCTCCCACATTTCAAAATTATAAGCTTTGTTCAAGTATGATGCATCAATAAATGCAAACGTTTTATTTAAAAATTTGTGATACTTTTTCTTTTTTGTTTCTTGGATATATGATCTTTTTATTTGTGTTAAATGTTCATTTCTAGCATGATTTGAGGAAAACAACCTGAAAAACCCACTATGACTTGTACTACATTCACTACTTTCAGTATTATAAATTCTGATAAGCTTTATCTTTACAAGTTTTCCAAAAGCAATTGACAATTATAGAACCTCACAAGTATTTAAAGCCATAATTTACAACATTTTCTGAAAAAAAAAACACACTTTGACTGGTTTTTTTGGTGGTTTTTTCGAATAGGTTTTCTAAAAAAAACTGCATGGGAAAGACTGGTCTGGGCCCACCCGGGTCAACCCTGAGACTAACACATGCAGCGAACTGATGCACGGCGAGCACCTTAAGCACACTGGCACTGGACAAACTGTCTAAACTGCGATGAACTCTCACAACAAACTGCATGCGTGCGTGTGTTACTCCACAAAGTGTCCTCTATGAACGCTTGTCAAAATACTGTCCGTGTACGTGTTCACGAAAACTGTTGTCCTCTCTTCTCTCACAGGCTCCCTTTCTTCCCAAAGTACCACATAAAGGGGACAAGCCCTGATTGGCCCTTTCCATTTGAACTGCAAACTGCAACTGCAGGGTCCTGCAGGCCAAATTTCAAGAAACTGGCCAAGCTCTGTAGGTGCTGGTGAAAGTTTTGGGCCGAAATATCCGCTACTATTGTTATGTAAATGTGGGAGATGTCAGGCAAAAGATTAACCCTTTTGGAAGAAAGATGTGGAATTTAGGTCAGATCTGGGAGACAAGAATCTGCTTTGTTCCCATGAGAAGTAAAGTTTCCTTAAACGGGGATATGAACAATGTGCATCTTAAAAATAAATAATATGAATATGCACATGTATATACTTAACACACTTAGTAATAATATAATTATGTTACTATGTATGGTTGCAGGAGTCACAATGATTATTAAAGTCAACTGATTACATTTTACAGGTGAAAGAAAAGCAGGGAGTGTGTGATGGTATTTTGAAATTTGACAAAGGCTTTGAATTTTGTTGTATAACAGACTTGGAATTTGTTTAAAAAATAACTTTTCATTTGGAACTTTAAAAGGGTTTTGTGTTCTTTTACATTGATGTTCTACTTCTTGGATTAATCACAGCAATGAGAATGCATGAGGATAAGAGTGCCACAGGATATTTTCTCAGGAGAGGCAGAGCAAGATTACATATCTTCCCCTTAAGTCATAGAAACTCATGTTTTAGGTTACCCTTTATTATTATTATTATTATTATTATATTATTATTTACATATCACATAATTTAAATTACATTTAAAGTATGCTACCTTGGTGTTGTCAAGTTCAATCTTGAATCCTGTATTTAAATATAAACTGGATTCGCCTTGCTTCTTTTCCATATAAAAATATGCAACATGAAATAATTGGACCAATTTACAATTTTGCTTTTTTCATTTTTCAGGTATAGTTTTCTAGAAAGTAATGACATTTTTTGTTATATTTTGAGATTTTATTTATTACTGAATATTTTTTTTCTGTTAATGCTTGTCCACTCATAAGGAAACATCTTTTCCAGGAAACAAAGTAGACTATTAGCAATATCTCCCTGCTTTGCATCTTTTGTTGGGTGAGAACTTTTCTCTTGCTGACTGTGAATTGAATCCAGGAGACATTGGTTGCTTTCAGCATGCTACAATTGTTTTAGTGAAATATATAGGATTTCCTCCATCTTAAAGTCTCTACTAGCAAACAATAGCAAACATTTTTATTTGAACATATCAGCCAAGTGTTCATTTTAATTCAGATTTATTCTGAAAAGCTATTTCAATTTGTGGTTTGAGTATACTCCATGAGGCCTTAAAAGGATCGCTTTGCGGGCTTGCAGCAGACAAAAATATAGGGGTGTGTCTGCGAGAACCAATCAGGTCCGTGAATGAGCGAGCCTGGTTGCCACAGCTAGCTCGCTGCACCCTTCTGGAAGGGTGAGTGACCTCTGCCTCTTGCTACCTCGGCCTGTTTGTTCGGCTGAGGAGCAGACGACATGAGAGTATCGGCAATAGTGTGCGAGCGATGTTTGCTGTTAGCCCGCGAAACGCTGTTTCTAAGGCCTCCTGCAGTATAATAATACTGAATGAAGTTATTTCCTGTAAATTGTTCTGTATTTGCCAGTTCTGCATTAATCAGACTGTTTCTTACAGGGGAGTGTCCAGGGGCATTATGCTCCTTCTCAAAGAAGTTATAGTAAATTTAACAATATTGCACTATAATCTATTAAATTGCTTCCTAAAATTAACATTTGGCACATTAAACATTTCAATGCTTTTGAAGACTTAATATCAAATTTCTACTTATGTACTTCAACACATCCACTTGTTTCAACTATCAAACCGTGAGCCTGATGCCATGTTTCGTACTCTTGTATGTTTTTTTTAAAAAAAAATAATAAACACTCTCTTCAAGTATTAATTACATTTATTGTAATTACGGAACATGCAGACTGCCATATTTTCTTGTTTTCATTTCCAGTAACCAGAAGATATGTTTTTATTAGTAATGGGCTGATATGCAATTTTGGCCAATATCGATAGAGTACCAATATGCAATTTTGGCCAATATCGATAGAGTACCAATATGAAATTTACTGATACCAATAACTGATATTCTACCACTCCAATATAAAATTCCAAATGATCCCTGAAGAACCTGAATGGTTCATTGACCTCCTTAGTAAATGTTTCTTCCCAGGTTACTGCAGTGCAAAAGTAGCTGCATATTTAGATATTTACTTTTCAAAAAAGTAAGGCATGGAGAATATCCATAAAAATTATGACAAAAAGGCAGAATATTGCACTAAATTATAAGATATTTATAGATATATCAGATTTAAAAAAATAATCAGTAATTTTACTGATACGCCTATATTGGTCGATACCGATAGAGTATTGATCAATCTGTCCCATCCCTAGTTTTTATCATATAATTAATCCATATGTTACAGTATAGCATATGTTCCATTCACAACATTCATCGATACTATGCTCATTCATCTGTCTTTCTCTTCTTGTCCCACTATACTCAATGATCTGCATTGCAATTTCAGATACCTGGGTGTGTGTGTAGTACCTGAGTGATGCTTGATGAGTAAGATTTTCACTCCTTGAGCAGACAGAGTATTTGCTTGATTGTGTGTGCTCATTGATCAAATATGAGTGCCTTTGATATTGATCTGTGGGCCTCCCCCATGGCGCAGTGGTAGCGTCATTTCCTTGTAATCAAGGGGTCCCAGGTTTGATACCCGGTAGAGGCACAAGTGGTTCGGATCCCACTTTAAACTGTAGGTTCAGTTCCGATTAGCCTTACTGTGCATAAAGTGGACTTAAAACACCAAATCAAACCAAACCAATATTGATCTGTGACCAATGTGGCTGCTTTGACTAAACAAGATTTCAGTGATTTTCAAAAGCTATTAATTATTGAAATGGTGAAATGGTTGATGTGGACATAACTGTTGAAATTTTCCTTTTCACACTTGCACAAACTTTCTAAAACTACAGTGTATATTTGGAATAAACAACACTTTAATTTGAATACAATTATAAATAGTGGAAAATGATATTACCTTCTGTTACTTGAACTTTCTCTGTAATTACCCTATATCACAGCCAATAGTCACAAATACTTCTTCATTAGCCACCATATTCTTACTCTTTGTTCCGTAAGATGGAAACACAAGAATGATATATTCTGTGGTAAGGAAGGTTAAAGTTTGCTCAGCAAGTAAGTAAGCAACACTCACCGAATAACACTTCCTTGGCCATCGAGTAGCTGAGCGATCACGTTGCTCACTGCACCCCTGGGAGTAACTCTTTTGTAACACATCTTCTTAAGTACAATTTTTAAAAATGAAATTATCAAATTTTAATTTATTATGATACAATAAATAATAGACCAGCCAAAGACCAAAATTATGACTTTTACCTGCATGGAATATTAATAATTGGCATCAATGCTAAATCAATCTGTAATATGCTAGATTGAAATACTATTGTGGATGCCACTAAAAATTTTAACCTTGAAGGTTATTTATTGCAAGGTCATATTGCGACCTAAAAGGTCTAATCACAAAGTTTTCCAAATATAGTCATATAATATCAAAAGAAAGGTATGGACTAGGCAAACAATTTGGTACTATTTTTGGATCAGCATATCGATCTTAGAAGTAGGTCTAGGTCATAGTCCCAATTTGAGAATGTTATACAGGGTTATTCAATATTATTGTCGGGATTTAAATATTTTTTCTGAGCAGGTCATGAAACATTTGCCTTTTATAACCACACCAATTGGTGGAGACACTCAAAGTTTTCTTTCGTCATAGACAGTGTTGTGTAGTTATGCATTTGGCCACTAGGAGGCAGATTTTACAAGTTAGCAGGTCAAGTCAGTCTGTTGTCATTGTCCAATGACACATTCCATTTGCCGGTGATGTGCACAGTTTGAGGATACAGAGTGCCTGCAAAGTGGAAAAAACAGAAGCACAAGTGGGCCACGTTAGAGAGGCTTTCCAATGGAGTCTTAGAAAATCAGAGGGAACTTCACAAAGCAAAGCAACAAAGAAAGAAGCAATGTGGCCTATGCTGATTCGACTTTTAACACCTAAGGATCACTATCCAAAGAAGACTTTCAGAGGAGTGTGTTGTTCAATGGTAACTGACTGACTTTGATGGAATTTGAATGGGGAAAAATGAATGGAAGAAAACTTTGATAGTGTCTCCATCAATTGGTGCGGTTATAAATGCCAAATGTTTCATTATTTGCTCCCGAAAGTATGCCAACACTCATTTTGAATGGAAAATGCATACTACCAGGCAGTGAGAAAAGATCGGTTCATTGATTTCGACATTTTCATTTAATGGCTGATGTTTTCAGAAACAAGAGTGCAACTGATAGAACTCCACAATGGAGTTTTGCAGCTTTCTGATCTTTTCATTCACAAGAACGTGAAAGGACTGATAGAACTAGATGAGAAGCAGCAGAGGCTGCTCTCTAGGTGGCAAGTTGAGCAAACCCCACATATTTCTGAACTTTCTCAGTGAGCATATTCTGTTGTGTGCCTATGCATGAGATGATAATCTTTCCGTGCAGTGCATTGCAGTAGTGTACTTGGCTTCTGCCACTTCAAAAGGGCATTGGAGGCCTCTCTATCATTTTACATGCATTTCAGGCTCTATACATGTCTTTCCCTCTATCCCAGTGTATGGGCAGTGGGTGGTTGCAGGCTGATGGCCATCACCTCCAGTGTTGCCAACCTCAAAGCATGTTAAAGGTTAGAGCATTCTTGTTCCATGAATAGTTATGTTCATTTGCATTTAACAATAAGATAACTAAATAACATGTGGCTCCATGGCAGAGTGGGCAATGTCAAGTTAGGGGTTCCAGCTTTGAACCCTAGTCAAGGCATGGATGTGTCATTGTGTTTGTCATGTTCATTGTTCGTCCTTTCATCATCTCGATTATTGTTTATTGAAATATTTTTTTAAGTTTCAGAAATGTTGCGTTTCACTTACAATAGCATATATTTATTATAAAACTTTTCATATCACAGTTAAGTTTTAATATGCCGTTACTTATCATTTTTGATACTAGGGACGTTCAATATATAAGTTTCCCTGTGCTATAAAATATTGTATAAAGCAACGCCATTAAAAAGAAGCACATGGTTGACAAGCGCCATCCTTCGTCTACAAGGAACAACAATCAATTTGTTATCAGACGTGAAGGAGCATGCACTCAAGGGCGAAAAGTAAATGCTTGTTCGGAAAACGTGGGCTCGCGTCATAAGAAGTTGATAAGCATGGATGCTAAGGGCATTCTGCTGATGGACTTGGGGTGGGAACGGCTGCCCCACCCTCCATACAGCCCCGATTTAGCACCTAGTGATTTGCATCTTTTTCCGGTGTTAAAGTCTGAATTGCAAGGTTATCGTTTCGAAACAGATGAAGAAGTGAAGCGTAATGTGAGAATAGTGCTCAATAGCCAGAGCCCTGATTTTCTTGCAAAGGCTATGGACAAATCGGTGCAATGGTGGGACAAATGCCTGAATCTCTATGGGGATTATGTGGAGAAGTGAGGAAGGATCCTCCTACACATATATGTATAGTTTTCTAATGTATCTTAAAAATAAAAAAAATTACAGCATACGGAAACTTATGTATTGAACGACCCACGTATATCTAAAATTATCTCCAGGACTGTACATAGCATATGGTCCAGACAGCATGTAACATGAGCTTTTGAGTAGGCTTAAAATGACTTTTAATACATGTAATGTTGATAGCAAGCACCAATGCTAAACCAATTGACCGCAGGTCTCATAAAAATATTGACCTTCATGACCTAATTCTGAGATCGATATTGTGACCTAAAAATTGTACCAAACTGTTTGTCTCGTCCATGCCATTCTTTTGATGTGTTACATGACTATATTTGGATGACTTTTGTGTGACCCTTTTACAATATGACTCTAAATTACCTTCATGGTCAAAATTTTTAGTGGCATCCACCCTAGTATTTCAGTCTGGCGTATGACTGGTTGATTTAGCATGGGTGCCAATCATTAACATTCCATGCAGGTAAAAGGTTTTTTTTTCTTGCCTGGTGTACTAAAGCTCATTAGTTGATTCACTGTAAAAATTTGTAGCCAATATATTGCAGGTACTGATTAGTTCTCATGGAACATAACATGATTACCCAGTAAACACAACCTATTAATAATTGGACTGAGAGTTGCAGAATTTGTTACCTATCCATGTGTGTTAAATGACCATATGAAAAGTAAGCATTTGCTTCAGATTCTACACTTTTTGAGGCATTTTGCAGATGAGAAATTAATCGATACAAGTGTTGCATGTCAAATCATGTTAATTCCCAAACTGAAATATATCAACTTCCTAAATTGAGTTTTACTATTTTTCTTGCAGGATGCAGTTAATTTTAAGACACGTATAAAGAAAGAAAATGAAGATGACAAGTTGCCTCTAGTTGACTATTTGTTAAGCAAGCTGAGTGCAAACATTGAAGTAGCTTACAAGACCAATAGGGTATACAACATGTATAACAAATCAATGAATTCAATTGCACCTTTCATGTCATTGTGGCTGCAAGTAGACAGCAAATACTTTGAGGTAAGTTTTTGTAATTTTGTTTCTTACAAAACTGTAGCCTGTAGATGCTAATAAAATAAAATCAACTCAAAAGCAAATTAAATCATTTTGTTAGATATTAAGTTAATTTACTTAGAGCTGCAGTTGTCCAGTGAGTTTGGCATCTGACTGCCTGCAGGAGACCCAGAATTGATTTCCAGGGTAAGTGATCTCAGATGGACCTTCTTCAGTAAGGCAGTTGTGGGTACACCCACCCAGCCTCTAATAGAATTGGTGCCTGGAGAACGCTGGAGGTCAAGGTGCTGATCACATCACCTCCACAATGGTCAAAATCTTAACTCTGTGGAGTCCCTGCATCTACACTTCTTCTGGCCTCTATGACTTGTTACAATGTGTTTTGCAAGGATTTTTACTTTTCCTATTAAGTTAATTTATGAATAGTTCTTATATTAAGAGGCTATATGGTAATGGTTGTAATTACTCATGAATAGATGACAAATTGGAATTTCATGTTGCTGTGTGCGACATTTCTGATGCACTCAGTTGATTGAATATTTTGGTTACCACTGTTCTAAGGTAATTAGAGGCTTTTTTGTGCACCATGATTCATTTTACCTTCTGTTATAGTTCATGACTTAGTTAAAGTACTGCTTAACAAGAAATTTCCTCTCTATATTGGTGTTGTGTACTTCCTCCCCAAATCAACTAAAGCATTATATGACAAATTTTACGACTTTGTTGAAACCCATACTAAACCAGGAGATAAAATACTATTCTGTGGTGACTTTAATTTACCAGAAATTACAAGTGTAGACGCAGATTTATAAAGTCTTAGGCCAGTGTGTCACAATCTACAACTTTTTATGTCATACCATACTCTCAGAAACGTAAACAATATTCTAAATGTAAACAATAGGCTACTAGGCTACTAACTAATGTTAGTAATATAGATGCAAGCAGAGAGTAGCACCCTCTCCCCATCACCCCTCAATAATAACCGAAATCAAATGTCTTTCCATAAAGTCAAATAAATCAAAACAAAACTTTTCAACCTACAACTTTAAGAAAGCTGACTATTCAAAACTCTACAGTTTGATATCACAAATGTGTTGGACCCTAATAAATAGTGCCAATAACGTAAATGAAGCTGTCGATATTTTCTACGCATTAATTTATGGCATATTTGATGAATGCGTTCCCCTTAAAAAATAAAAGTACTCAATATATCCTTGCTGGTTTAAGCCTGCTATAGTGAAAAGAATTATAGCTAAATCTTGCAACAGGTTAAAATGTAAGAAAAGTATTACGAACAAAGAATACCATCGGGAAAAATTCCTTCAGCTCTGCGCACAGGTTAAGAAACACATAAGTGTAACTTACGCTAACTACACAAAACAGTCTGAGGACCAGATAAGTGCTGACCCTCCTCGATTCGTCCTATATCAAAAGCAAAAAGTCCCACCAAAATTGCGAAGCTATTAAAGACGGTACACACTAGGGATGGCCAGATCCGGATCCTAGCGGATCCAAAATCCAGATCCGGTTGGTTCCGGATCCCTAGGATCCAGATCCTAAAATTTTTCGGATCCGGATCCGCGGATCCGGAATTTTCAGATCCGGATCCGGATCCGATACTTTCGGATCTGGATCCAGAACTTTCGGATCCGGATCCAGAACTTTTGCATCCAGATCCAGAATATTCGTATCCGGATCCAATACTTTCGGATCCGGATCCGCGGATCCGGAATTTTCAGATCCGGATCCGATACTTTCGGATCTGGATCCAGAACTTTCGGATCCGGATCCAGAACTTTCGGATCCGGATCCAGAACTTTCGGATCCGGATCCAGAACTTTCGGATCCGGATCCAGAACTTTCGGATCCGGATCCAGAACTTTTGCATCCAGATCCAGAATTTTCGGATCCGGATCCGTTTTGCCATCTCACATGCGCTTCTTTGTAAAGTAAGAATGTGTTTATAACATATTGTTACCTGCTAATATACATATATATATATATAATATACATACACACACACACACACACACACACACACACACACACATATATATATATATATATATATATATATATATATATATATAGTGTGTGTGTACGCGCATGCGCGATTTGTAATTAATTAATTAATACACTTACAAGGGAGGTCTAAGTCTCCCCCTCCGATTTCCATGAAACTTGGCAGGTGTATAGAGGCCCCCCCTCCAATGTCAAGATGAGGAGAAATTGAAGTGGGGATCTGACCCCGAAACCACGTAAATATGGCATAGGAAGAAACAGGGGGCATAGGGCTTCTCTATACACCTGTCAAATTCCATGGAAATCGGAGGGGGACACAGGGGTCAGATGATTCCCACGTCAATTTGTACTCATCTTGATATTTGAGGCGGGTTTTGCCCCCTAAACAGTTTTTTAGCCGAAACAAAAAAAACACGTATTTCTTCCTTTGGGCCCCTCTATACACTTGCAAAGTTTCATGAAAATCGGAGGGGGACACAGGGGTCAGATCCTTACTTCAATTTGTCCTCATCTTTTCATTTGAGGGGATTTTGCCCCCTAAAACAGTTTTTAGCTGAAACAAAAAACACGTATTTCTTCCTTTGGGCCCCTCTATACAACTACCACGTTTCTTGGAAATCGGAAGGGAACACAGGGGTCAGATCCCCACTTCAATTTGTCCTCATCTTGACAATTGAGTGGGTTTTGCCTGTAAAACCGTTTTTTAGCTGAAACAAAAACAAAAACACGTATTTCTTCCATTGGGTCCCACTATACACCTGCCAAGTTTCATGGAAATCGGAGGGGGACACATAGGTCAAATGCACACTTAAATTTGTCCACATATTGACATTTGGGGGGGGGGGTTTGTCCTCTAAAACAGTTTTTTAGCCGAAACAAAAAAAAACACGTATTTCTTCATTTGGACCCGTTTATACACACACCTGCAAAGTATCATGGAAATCGGAGGGGGACACAGGGGTCAGATCCTCACTTCAATTTGTCCTCATATTGACATATGAAGGGGTTTTGCCCCCTAAAACCGTTTTTTTAGCTGAAACCAAAAAAACACGTATTCTTCCATTGGGCCCCACTATAGACCTGCCAAGTTTCATGGAAATCGGAGGGACACAGGGGTCAGATCCTCACTTCAATCACTTCAAGTTGTCCTCATCTTGACATTTGAGGGGGTTTTGCCCCCTAAAACCGTTTTTTAGCTGAAGCAAAAAGAAGAACACGTATTTCTTTCTTTGGGCCCGTTTATACACACACCTGCCAAGTATCATGGAAATCGGAGGGAACACATAGGTCAAATGCACACTTAAATTTGTCCACATATTGACATTTGAGGGGGGGTTGCCCCCTAAAACAGTTTTTTAGCTGAAACAAAAAAAAAACACGTATTTCTTCATTTGGACCCGTTTATACACACACCTGCCAAGTATCATGGAAATCGGAGGGGGACACATAGGTCAAATGCACACTTAAATTTGTCCTCATATTGATATTTGAGGCGGGTTTTGCCCCCTAAACAGTTTTTTAGCCGAAACAAAAAAAACACGTAATTCTTCCTTTGGGCCCCTCTATACACCTGCAAAGTTTCATGAAAATCGGAGGGGGACACAGGGGTCAGATCCTTACTTCAATTTGTCCTCATCTTTTCATTTGAGGGGATTTTGCCCCCTAAAACAATTTTTAGCTGAAACAAAAAACACGTATTTCTTCCTTTGGGCCCCTCTATACACCTACCACGTTTCTTGAAAATCGGAAGGGGACACAGGGGTCAGATCCCCACTTCAATTTGTCCTCATCTTGACAATTGAGTGGGCTTTGCCTGTAAAACCGTTTTTTAGCTGAAACAAAAACAAAAACACGTATTTCTTTCATTGGGCCCCACTATACACCTGCTAAGTTTCATGGAAATCGGAGGGGGACACATAGGTCAAATGCACACTTAAATTTGTCCACATATTGACATTTGAGGGGGGTTTTGCCCCCTAAAACCGTTTTTTTTAGCTGAAACAAAAAAAACACGTATTTCTTCCATTGGGCCCCACTATAGACATGCCAGATTTCATGGAAATCGGAGGGACACAGGGGTCAGATCCTCACTTCAATCACTTCAATTTGTCCTCATCTTGACATTTGAGGGGGTTTTGCCCCGTAAAACCGTTTTTTAGCTGAAACAAAAAAAAACACGTATTTCTTCCTTTGGGCCACTATACGCCTGCCAAGTTTCATGGAAATCAGAGGGGGACACTTAGATAACCTCCCTTGTTAGTCTTACACTTTGTAATTATATAACACTGCATATATTATAATGTTTTATTTTAATTTGTAAAACTGTAACTGTAGAAAAATTGTATAATTTTTGTATAACATTTCTATCTTGTTATATGTGTTAAAGGTTTCATCCTGGAATTGAAGGTCTCACATTTATGTATGTTTTCATTTCCAATACATTCGAATGAATACATATTCGTTTCAATGGCATTTAAAAAATCACCTCTGACTTTTTATTTTAAACAAGTAAGATTATTTTTGTGCACGAGTGTGTTAGCCGATGCGAACGTTACACAAAGTATTTTAGGAACAACACTTGAAAAAAAATCTTGTAGGACTAACTAATGAAAAATTTCTTTGTAATCGAAGATCACCTTTTAAGGTGTGGTAATATTTAATGGGATTGAGATACGAAACTCTCGGATTCGGATCCAAAAACTCCGGAATTTTCGGACCCGGATCCGGATCCAGATCCGGAACTTTTAGACCCGGATCCGGAATTTTCGGATCCGGATCCAGATCCGTAACTTTTGAATCCGGATCCGGATCCGAATGGATCCGGATTTTTCGGATCCGGATCCGTTTGGCCATCCCTAGTACAGACATATTGACACACGTAAATGTCATTGCGGATGCTCTGTGTACGCAGCCGAAAGAGCTAAATATGACTTAAACAATTTAAAAATAGAAATTGTTAATTAACAACTTGATATTTTCACATTGCCCAACATTTGCCTAAGCAAAGTAGAAGATGCCATTATGAAGTTGAAATTCAAATCAATGACCGGTCCCATCAACATACCACCATATATAGTAAAATGATGTTGCCATATTTTAAAATATCCCTTCCTGCAAATTTTTAACCTTTCCCTCGTTACCACCACTTTTCCTTCAAAATGGAAAACATCGTCGATCTGTCCCATCCACAAGTCCCACCAAAGGTCAAGCTTAGAAAATTATAGACCAATAGCAATCTTGTCTAGTCTTGCTAAAATATTTGAACAAATCATTTACAAGTGTTAGCACATGTCAATCTGGTTATCTCTCCCCATCAGCATGGATTTACTCCAAAGAGGTCTACTGTAACAAACTTAGCTAACTTCTCCCATTACGCATGCAATGTACTAGATAACACAGGACAAGTTGATGCAATATACACCAAGTTTACTAAGGCATTTGACAAAATTGTCGATGATATATTATACAGAAAATTGCTTCATTCAATATTTCACTTAATACTTTAAATTTTTTTGCTTCATATTTAGCCGATTGAATGCAAACTGTAATATATAGGAAAATCAAAAGTCATCCCTTCACATAATATTCTGGTATTCCACAAGGGTCCAATCTTGGACCGCTTTTGTTTTTATTACTTATCAACGACTTACCTAATTGCATACAATATTCTCAAAAGTTGCTTCAAGGCCTGTGGAGAATATCCAACATTCGATTCATATGTTAATCTAGTTTCAGAGAACAACTTCAGCAAACTAGCACTCAGGCGACAAGTAAATGACCTGCTCTTTCTCTACAAAGTAATAACTGTGTAATGGATGATTCCAACTTGTTATCAGCCATATCATGTTTCCGAAACAGTCTCAAGCACAAAATCTTTCATTGCCAGAGAGCGAAGACTTCAATTCTTTCTACCTCTCGGGTGTGGAGAGCATGGAACTCTTTCAACACAATTCCAAGTGTAAATAACACAATCGATATTTTTACAATGTGTTTATACAATTTTAAAAATACTATTCCTGGAACACTGAAGTGAATCCATTGTAGTAATACGTATTATGTAATTAGAGCACTATAATTGGGCTCGGCCTGTTGGGCTCTATGAATAAAATAAAAATAAATAAGCAAGATAAAAATATGCTAGTTACGGACACACATTGAATAGTACATGGGTGACTTTTAGAAGGTTGAATATGCATGAAAGCAGCATCGTAGAGAAAGATGAAATCAGAGCTTTAATGCACTAACCACTTTTGAAGGGAAAATCTCACAAGAAAATAAGAAGAGATGACTGTTGCGTGTGTATAGCCTATACATATATTTTTGTTTCATATGACATTTTGTGTAATGCTTAAAAGTATAATCATTGTATTCCACTTTGTAAAAAATATCTGAGTATTTTCCATTTGGTAATCATTTTCTACATGTAATGATCCAGTGAAATAGGAAAATTGAAATCTTGATGACATGACCTACATTAGCTTGATGAATTTTTTTGTTGTACAAATGGTAGTCCTTGGATAAGAGAAAATAAACTAATCTAAACTAGTCCTCACCCTGTGGCAATGTGAAGCACTGGCACAGACACTGGTTGAATCTGAGCCCATTTCAGGTCACCTTCCTTCAGTCGTTGATGACAGGCAAGCAGAAAGATGGAGCCACAAGAAGTTGAAAGATCTTGTCTAATTTTGAACCTGAACGTAAAAGGTAGTCGAACATTGCGATTCTCTAACCCCTAGTAAGGCAGGAATTCAAGCATAAGTAGAAAAATATCCTGCTGACAGTGTTTTGGAGAGCCACAGTAGTCTAGTCAGTAGGGAATCTGAGTGTCACAGGGGAGACTCGAATTTGAGTACCAGGGTGGGTGATCTAAGATTGGAATTTTTCCAGCCTTGTCCCTGCATGAAGTGGCTTTGGGGCTCACCCAGACTCAAATCAATGAGTACGGGGGTGCAAATCTGCAGGGTAAAGGTGGCTGGAGCATAGTTCTGATCACATCACCTCCAAAATGGGTGAGATCAAGAATGTGTGGGGCCCTACCTAGGGCTGTATGATACATCGATATCGAGTCAATATTTTTAAAATATTAAAGTATTGATATTGAAAAATATTGACATCAATACGTTGATATTGATATATTGATGTTGATATCGATACATTGAAGTTGATGTTCAATATTTCGATATTGATATTATTGACGTTGATAAGTTAGTATCTCCGACCTTAAATTTGATATCGATACATCTATGTTGATATTTGATATGTCCATATTGATATTATTGATGTTGATATATCAGTATCGCCAACCTTAAATATCTTGGTATTAAAATACATGTTGGTCTGTACATGCTACGACAAAACCATCATTACGGGGCCTCCCCCATGGCGCAGTGGTAGCGTCTTTGCCTTGCAATCAAGGGGTCCCGGGTTCGATACCCGGTGGAGGCACAAGTGGTTCGGATTCCACTTTAAACTGTAGGTCCAGTCCCGATTAGCCTTACTGTGCATAAAGCGGACTTAAAACAGCAACTCAAACCAAACCAAAACCATCATTATCCCTAACATGCTATTGTTGCAGTTTTATTATTAAATAGTACAGTATTACCCACACAAGTAACGCTGAATGAGTTTCAAATATTTTCTCTGTATTGTTGAGTAATCACGTCAGATTGAAGAACTATATATCATTTTGCTCATGCTATTCAGTTCATCTAGTGTATTTTTCTTATTATTATTTTCTCATTATTTAACAAACGATGATAAAGATTAATGGAAATACACTATAGTATGATTCCTGAGGTGGGTGATCCAAGGTCGGAATTTTTCAGATCTTGTCAACACATAAAGCGACTCCTATGCTCACCAAGCCTCAAATCAATGGGTACCTGGGGACAACCCTGGCAAGTAAAGGTGGCTGGAGCATGGTGCTGATCACATCACCTACAAAAATGGCCAAGATCGAGAATGTGTGGAGTACAATCCCCACATCCGTTGAATGTGCCTTCATGGCACAGTGCCATATGCATAGGAAATTTTACCTTACTTACCTTATAGTGACCAGTTTAAGCTATGCACATACAGGGTGCAGTTGTGTTTTTGAAGAGGATTTTGTAGACAGTTGGGAAGCCAGAATAATGAGTGAGGAGCCAGAGTGGTATTTTCTGGGTGTGGGGAACAGTTACATTTATAAATCTTCTAAACACCACACAACAATCCATATTTAGGCTTCAAATAAATATTTATTTATTTATCTAGTTTTTCGTTTTTTCTGGAGGGTGGGGGAAGACTGGATGACTAGGGTGCATTTGCCCCTGCCCTCTTCTGGCACTGTCACTGCTCGTGGCTTCAAAATGATGCATCAAACTGAAAAAAGTTATTACAAAATATTTGTGCTGGGACATGCTGCATATGTTGTTTATACTCAATCGAGATGAGGCCAATACTTGCAGACCTAGACCAGTGTTTACAAGTCAAGGTGAGACAAGATTGAAACAGGCTTTTGCAACTCGAGACTGAGTCTTTGCCTAGTGTCATTTTGTATCTATCAATACCATCCCTACACTTGGGCACATCCAGATAACCAGCAAGTTCTATAAAGTAGGAACCTTCCTCTTCTTTTTGGTAGTTGAATGTATTGCTTTCCATGTTAATCAGAGGCAATCATTATTCATCTCCCAAGTTCTGTCCCTGCAGGGAACGCTGTACTTGTCATCATAAACATTGTTCTTGTATGTAAGAAATGCAAGATCATCATTCGAGCTAGCTTATTTTCAGTTCCTCGATTAATGTGGTTAAAAACAACAGACTCCATTGTGTTATTGGACTCCTATTTTCGCTTCCACCAAAGAACAACATGATTCTTTGATTGTCATAGATAACACTGCAATTGAAGCTTGAAATTGAAAGATATAGATGTGTCGATATTGATAATATCTTTGTCGTCAATATCGATATTTTAATACTCATTATACTGACTCAATCTGATCACATCACCCCCACCCACGACCGAATCAAGAAAGTGTGGTGCGTTACCGCCACACCCCCTATATGCCTTCATGGCATGGTGCTAAGCACAGGGGAGCACTTTACTTTTTTACTGAATCAATATCGATATTCAATCGATATCAAACTTTGATAAGGAAAATCGATATTGCACAACCCTAGCCTTGCCCTCAGACCCCCCTAAGTGTGTTTTCATGCACGATGCTATAACACTGAGAACTTTACCTTTTCCTCAGTGTTAGGAAATGTCAGGCATATGTCCACCCCTACTGAGTCTGCATGCATTTATACGCTCCACAAAATTATTGATAACCCTCTCGCAGATGTCTGTCTCGATGGCTCCAATCACCCGTATGATTTCCGCCTTCAGTTCCAAAAGGTTCGTGGTTTGTTGGCATATACCTGTGATTTCACAAACCCCCATAAGAAGAAATAACAGGGTGTAAGATCACATGACCTTGCCGGCCATTCCTGGTCACCGTGCAAAGGGATCACTCGTTGCAGGAATTTTTCATGTAGTAAGGCAAGGATTTCATATCATAACCACAACAAACGAGTCCAAACAATTCAGGCTACATTAATTGGCATGACAACAGATACCAACATTGGTAAGAACAGGTCTGCCAACCTCGAAACAAAACAATTACAATCGATATAGATGGAAGACATACTGACTCAAATAAAAGTAACTGAATGTTGTCACTCTTCAATATTGTTATTTTGACAAATCTGATATTTTGTATAGGTACTGCAATGGTTTCTGCACACACACAATTTTCATTTCGAACAATGTATCATCGTTTTATTCTTCTTTCTTCCGTCAAATTCATGGCTGGCATGCTATGATTTAAGGTAGGAAATGTTATATATTTAAATAAAAGAAATAAAGATTGGGTCACAAACAAAATTCTGCAGAAAAAATTTGAACTAAAGAGTATCCATGACAAATTCATAGCTACCAAAGAAAAAATAATATGAAAAATTAATGAAATCAGAAAGCTCACCATTTATCACAAAAAAATAAAAAGTAATAGCAATAAATCTAAAATCATATGGGATATATTGAACAAGCAAAGAGGGTAAAATAATAATAAAGATAAAGAAAATATTTCACTAGCTATATATGGAACTGAGGTAAAAGACCCTGAAACCATAGCAAAAATATTCAATAACTGTCTTGTGAATGATAACCCAAACACTAGTTTGCAAACAAAACACAGTGAAAATTTGGGACGACACACAAATGCCATTCAAAACTCTTACGATACCGGAAGAAATAAGCATAAATGACCTTGAGAAAGCTATTACTTCCCTAAATAACAAGAAATCATGTGATATTGATGGTTGATCTAACTATCTAGTAAAGAAATGTACACCGTGTCTACTCCTACCTCTACAATTTGCTATAAACTTATCAGTAAGAAATGGTATATTCCCAAAGATCTTAAAAAAGAGTATCATAAAACTGATATACAAAAAAAGGGCCTAAAACAGGCCCCTTAAATTACAGACCAATAGCAATTACTTCACCCTTCTCCAAAATTCTCGAAAAAATAATCTCCAATAAAATTCATGATTTTTGTTCCAAATTTAATATTATAAATGAATATCAGCATGGTTTTCAAAAAGTCAAATCAATAATTCTGCAACTGTACAATTTATAAAAATAATTACTGAAGCCTCGGATGACAATGAAATTTTGAGCACAGTATTCCTAGACCTGTCCAAAGCATTTGACTCAACTACAACACACTTATGCATAAACTATATAGTTTAGGTATCTGAGGTGGCATATTCAACCTAATTAAGTCATTTCTCTCTGATCGAATACAATGCACTCAAATTAACCACATAGATATTTCATCTATCAAAACCTTCTATTCCAGCTTTAAATTGTCAAAGGTAGGTGTCCCTCAAGGATCTATACTTTGTCCATTGTTATTCATCCTTTACATCAATGATATACTGAAGAACAACATGACTCAAACTATCACCTATGCAGATGACACTAATATAATATGTAGGGCAAAAACAAAAGAACAATTAGAAATCCAAACTTACATCTCAATTAATGAAATAACCCAGTACTTGAACACTAATAGCGCAAATGTCAACCATCAAAAAACAAATTTCATGATTTTTAACCCTGGCAACAAGTAGAACTTTGATACCTTGATGGTTTACTTAGATGAAAATGAACTAGACTATGCTAACCATGTAAAATTTCTAGGATTGATCATTGATGATAAATTAAATTGGGCATGTCATACTGATTATATCTGTTATAAACTCACCAAAAATCTCTATCTGTTGAAAATCATTTCACAATATAATATCAAGTAAATCAATATGAATCTTTATTATAACTACCTAACTCTCTAGCCTTCTTAAACCCAAAGGTTCATGGCTGCAGCTACACTGGCCTTCCATCTGTCCCTATCCTGAGCAAGATCTATATATTCTTTTACATCCCTCCCAATTTCCTTTAGGTCCATCTCAACGTTATCCCTCCATCTTCATCTTGGTCTACCTACTGGTCTCTTACCATCAGGTTTCCCAACAAGAATCCTGTAAACTCTTCTTTCCTCTCCCATTTGTGCCACATGGCCTGCCCACCTAAGTTTTCTTGATTTAATCATTCTAATAATATCTGGACATGAATACAAATTACGTAGTTCTAAATTATGTAATCTTCTCCACTCACCTGTCTCCTCATCTCTTTTAGGCCCAAATATTTTCCTAGGATCTTATTTTCAAATACTCTCAATTTATGTTCCTCTTTCAATGTAAGGAACCAAGTTTCACCTCCATATAATATTACAGGCAAAATTACTGTTTTG
Source organism: Lepisma saccharinum (assembly GCF_977018435.1). NCBI lineage: Eukaryota > Metazoa > Arthropoda > Insecta > Zygentoma > Lepismatidae > Lepisma > Lepisma saccharinum. The sequence goes on from NW_028142937.1 coordinate 1,097,922, forward strand.
TATATTTTAACTTTTAGTTTCTTAGATATTAAACGAGATGACAAAAGTTTATGAAAAGAAAAGTAACATGCAGTTCCTGAATTAAGCTTGCTTTTTATTTCCTCCTTAATATCATTTTCATTTGTTAGTATTACTCCTAAGTACTTGAATTTGGAAACTGGTTCAAACGAGTTGTTATCAATAATTAGATTTTGATTATTACCTAACACTTGGTTTTGGCCTGTAAGCATATATTTAGTTTTCTCTTGGATAACTTCCAAACCTATCTCTTTAGCGGCTTTGAGAAATATTTTACCATTATTCTTAACTGTATTTACATCATCTCCCAGTAAGTCTACATCATCTGCATATGCTAACAGCTGAGTCACACCGTTTAATTTTAGTCCTTCATTAGTTTCTTTTTGAATCTTTATTATGCTCTTATTTATCCTCACTTAGATTACTGTATTACAGCTTGTGGAGGAGCAGCTCACGTACATACAAAAAAGAGTGTTCGCACTACAGAAAAGACTTATACAGGGTGTATCTAAATTCCCATTACAGACTTTGAGGACTTGTAGTGGGGACCAAAACGTTTAAGTTTTGCATAGGAACTCATGTCCGGAAATATACCGTTTCCCCACTACAAGCAAAACACCACCACAAATTTGAGTGCAAGTGGTGACCAAAATCCTTGCCTGCACGTTTGTCGGACTTGATTCCGCTTGATTATTTTCTGTGGGACCACATGAAAAGCCTGATTTACGAGACCTGCTGGCGCGGGTTATGGCAGCAGCGGATGTTGGACTAGCAGGTGTTGCTGATTGTGTGTACCAGAACATGATACATAGGTACGGTGTTTGTGTTGAAGTCAATGGTCGCCACCTCGAGCCCACCTTGCAAGTGAACGCTGCAGCTATGCAAAAACAATGTACAGTAAGCAGCAGAAGTCGGAGAGTTCAACGTGTGTTGTGGTGGTGTTTTACTTGTAGCGAGGAAATGGTACGTTTCCGGACATTGGTTCCTATACAAAACTTAACCGTTTTGGTCCCCACTACAAGCCTTCAATGTTTGTAATGGGAATTTAGATACAACCTGTATGCAAAATACCATGCAGATCGACATGCAGAATTGCCTTTCGCGAAAACAAAATTATGACTTTATACTTGCTGTATGTTTATAAATCTATTACCTATGTACTTAATGACAAAACACAATTTAGAAACGAAGAAATTCATGGACATAATACAAGACAAAGACAAAACTTCCATATCCAGACTAACAGATTAATTCTGACATATAGATCACCACATTCTTCAGGTTCAAAATTCCACAACAATCTTCCCGCTTGGCAAAAAATCCCACTCCCTTAAAGAAAAAATTGCAGCTAGGCAAAAAATACCTCACAGACAAAGCTCTGTATCAAAATATTGAACTATAAATTAGACTGGGTACCACGGCCGTCGGTGGGTACTAATTATTGGGTGGGGGGGCTCAAGAAATTGAAACCATACAGTGAAAGAAGAAAGTTTATGTAACAGATGTTTAATTAATATATATGACCAGTACGGTAAACTAACTGATTAACATGAAATGAACCATTATTCAACATTTCTCTTTTGATTGGTCAATGTTACTCACTGGGTATTAATTTAAAAATATTACAATATTTGCTATTGACTCTATATCAACATTATCAAAATTACCTAAAAGAAATAATGTCTCAAAACATATTTTAATTAAAGTAACTATACGAGGAATTTCAGGACTGCTTATAAATGTAATACAAACTTTTCTCAATTCACTAACCATTGTTGAACAAAGCTTATACTATTACATCCTTAACATGCTGAATTACATAAAGGACCAGGACCCAAATATTTTTCTTCTGAAATTGTTAATGGATACAAAAGTTTCTGCTATTTCATGCAGATTACTTCTGTCCAATTCACTTTAATGAGTGTGACACACAGCTATGTTGTTTAAGCACGTCTGTGTCATTGATGCTCGTAGGTATGTCTTTAACCTTTGAAGACTGCTGAAGCTCCTTTCCGCCTCATAGGAAGATGTTGGGATCACTAGAAGCAATCTCACTAGCACTCAACATTTTTTTAATAATGCCGAATAATTCTGAATAATTTTAAAACGCATCCTTTAAAGTTGTTGATTGCTAAAATCATGTGGCACATGATTTGGCTCCAGTGGTGAACTGGAAAACATAGGCATACTTACCCCCATTTCAGGACATGCAGCAGTGCGAAAATTGACAATCTTGTGTAACTGGTCGTACTGATGCTGTTGAAGATGATGCCTGCTGTTGATTGGCACTGCACTCAGAAGCCGTAATTTCAACTGATGAAGAACTATTATCACAAGGCGCACTCCCATTTCCACTGTCTTCTTTTATCTTCTTCTTTGGTCTCTCTGTATCCAACTCCTTACCACTATCGGTGTTTGTGATCTTTATTACAAATCTGTCCATATTCAATGTCTGAACAGACGACAGCCACATGAAATCATCAAGCAAGGAATGGTAACTGCAACAGAGTATGAAGACTATAGACACTATTTCACTGCTTACATGCTTATGAGTATAGTTCCACTCGATAAACCATTCTTTACAGTTTACATTCCTTTCAAAAACTAATACGATTTTCAAAATTAGGAAAAATATTGGGGGGAACAAAGTAGAGTAAATTTGTGACTCCCACTGCAACTCTGATTTCTTGACCAAACGACCACAAAAAGTTGAAAAACTCACTTTCTCTCCCCGTTCCACGCCTCATTTATTACGCTGACGACGTTTCACGGGCGCAAAAAGGCAGTGATGAGTGAAAGATGAGCTCTCATCCCCTCATCCTCTCATCTTTCTCATTCTCTTTTTATTCTCTCATCTTCTTATCCTCCTCTTATCTTCTTTTTATCCTCCTCTTATTCTCTTATTCTCTTATTCTCTCATTCTCTTATTTTTTTATTTTCTTATTCTCTTATTTTTGAAAGATGAGTGTACCTTATCGTAATTTTCCAAGTCTGGGGCCAAATGTTTATATATCGTGATCTTCGTAAACCTCTCCTCTCATTCTCTTATTCTGTTATTCTCTTATTCTCTTATTTTTGAAGGATGAGTGCATCTTATTGTAATTTTCCAAGTCCGGGACCAAATGTTTATATATATATCGTGATCTTCGTAAACCTCTTCTCTTATTTTCTCATCTTCTTATTCTCTTATTCTCTTATTCTCTTATTATCTTATTCTCTTATTTTTTGAAAGATGAGTGCACCTTATCGTAATTTTCCAAGTCCGGGACCAAATGTTTATATATATCGTGATCTTCGTAAACCTCTCTTCTCATCCTATTATTCTCTCATCCTCTTATTCTCTCATTCTCTCATTCTCTCATTCTCTCTACCTTTAGAATATTGTCGTTAACATTAGAGATGAAGTTGGAGTGCTGGAATCAACGGGGCCAAATGTTTATATATAGTGACCTTCGTAAACCTCTCTCTCGGGGGGAACGATGTGGCATATACACACGCGCGCGCTCTCATCTTCTCATTCTCTCATTCTCTTATTCTCTTATTTTTGAAAGATGAGTGTATTTTATCGTAATTTTCCAAGTCCGGGACCAAATGTTTATATATTGCGACCTACGTAAACCTCTCCTCTCATCTTCTCATCTTATCATTTTTTGAAAAATGAGTGCACCTTATCGTAATTTTCCAAGTCCGGGAGCCAAATGTTTATATATATCGTGATCTTCGTAAACCTCTCCTCTCATCCTCTTATTTTTGAAAGATGAGTGTATTTTATCGTAATTTTCCAAGTCCGGGACCAAATGTTTATATATTGCGACCTACGTAAACCTCTCTCTCGGGGAGGGAACGATGTGCCACACACATACGTGCGCGCGTGCGTATGCCTCTTATTATTTTCCGTATTGTGACGCAAGCAAACAAAATAATAATTGTTGTTTTTTTAGGATCCCTGGCCCCTATATAACCTCGCCGGGGGTGCATGGTGGCGACGAAATCATCACGAGTTTAGATTTGTACTGCGAATGTTGTCAAAAATTTAATCAATGTTGTTTATTCTCGATGCTAGAATCTTACATAGATTATTCTCTAAAAACGAAAATCGATAATCCTATGCAAAGCCCCCAAGGCATTCAGGCAATTTCTAATGTTCGCGTGGATAGCGACGCTCGGTAGAATTTTTCCTGTCCCTGTGGAGAAATTGTGTTTCGTCGCTCAATGTAACATTTTCATCACGGACCAAACTATCCACAGCGACCCCTCCCCGAACCCATTCACCTTGCATCCTCTTTCGCCCGAAGAGATTCTATTTTTTTTCAGCTTTCCCACGGTTCTGAATGAAGAATCCATCACATCCCCGATAACAATAGAATCAGAGGGGGATGTGGGGGAAGCAAACACAGCAGCATCTTCCGCTTTTTGAGTTTTATACTGGGAATCGTTTGTTTTACACACCACACCCTGACGGGGCGTGGAATAGAGGCCGAGGGGAAATGATCGACAATACATACATGGGTGGAACTATCAACGTCCCGTTTATTGTTATTTGTCCCCCACAGGATATTGTGCGCATCACAAAAGTTTTTTGTTGAAAAAAAATATAGCATGAATAAATGAATCAGTCAACAAGGGTTTTATTTGCTAGAATATTAACTATAGCTCTCATTGTGTTTTCACCAAAGAGAGTCGCGTGGAGTAGGAAGGAGAGAAGGAGAAAAAAAAAGGAGTTCCTATATAACGTACCAGTTTCTTCTTTTGTACATCATTATCATAGTGAACGTCAATCGTGGCAGTTCAGTATTTTTTAATTTGTTTGTCTGGCAGTATACATATATATCATCGTGGAAGTTTTAGTGAGCTACAAGTTTTATTTTGAAGTCTCTCTATCTCTCTTGAAAGGTGAACGTCAATCGTGGCAGTTCAGTATTCTTAATTGTTTATCTGGCAGTATACATATATATCATCGTGGAAGTTTTAGTGAGCTACAAGTTTTTATTTTGAAGTTTCTCTCTCTATCTCTCTTGAAAGGTGAACGTCAATCGTGGCAGTTCAGTATTCTTAATTGTTTATCTGGCAGTATACATATATATCATCGTGGAAGTTTTAGTGAGCTACAAGTTTTTATTTTGAAGTTTCTCTCTCTATCTCTCTTGAAAGGTAAGTTTTTATTTTTTCATGATATATTAATATTTTTGTTTTGCGTCTGACACACACATATTCAGAGGAGCCATAAAAAATTGACACACACTTATATGTCCCATATTTTTAACCTCCTACAACAGTGCACACACACATACATACATACATACTGTTCGCGTCTAATATATATGTGGAAGGAAAAAATGTCGAGCATTTTTTCAATTTTTTTTTCTTCTGTTTCAGTGTGCTTTCCACTACCACCACCACAACCCCCCCAAAAAAATTTCTCTGTATATATATAAATAACAGAGAGAAAAAATGGAACCGCAACCAGGTCCCTCCGGTCTTTACAAAAAAGTGGCATGTCGCAACTGCGGAATATTAATTTCTAAACCTAACATTGCTAGGCATTTGAAAAAATGTCGTCGACCGGATCATGATGTCCTAGTCCTGCCGGCAAAAAAACCTCGCATTGATGAGCATGAAGACGGTGCTTTGAATAAAAATGCACGCATCATAACGTATAAATCTGGAAGCGATGAAAAGTGTGACTCGAGCATCTTCCTCGACAATGTGAAATCTCTGGTAGTCGATAAATTACGTGATTGCCTCGTCAATGTTGCAATTAAAATTCATCTCGTCTTGACCCTGCTGTATAAGAAAGTTGTCTCGTCCGAGTCAAACACTTTCAGCTTTTACGTAGGGTGTGAAAGCTTACACGATGACAATAACGAGAATCTTGACGAGATAGTGACACGGCTATTTGAGCACTTGACACAAAAACAAGAAGAGTTTGAAGGTAGAGGAAGTGGGTGGAGTCTTTGCGGTCACAACCATATGTTAGAACTTCGAGTCTGCAATTTCAAACCATTACGCAGTGCTCAAAAAAAAACAAAAAAACAAAAAAAACAAAATGCAGTGTTGAACATACAAAGTAATGATCAGAAGAGTTTCCTATGGTCTGTCATCGCCGCATTACACCCAACTAATAATGTTAACCCCGAACGTCTGTCCAATTACAGAGGATACGAGGGAAGATACGAGAATATGATGAGAGGAATTTCCTATCCTGTGCCCCTGAATAAGATCAATCAATTTGAAAAAAACTATAGAGAGGAAAAAGGAAAAGATATCAATATTTCTGTTTTTGGGGTTGACAATTCCGCCAATATTCGTGTCTTAAGACCTGCTAGAAGCCAGAATAATGTAATTCAACTCTTGCTTGTAGATGGCCGTTACAGTTTGATACGGAATTTCTCACGATTAGTAGGAAGACAGATCAGCAAGAATCGCGATAAGATCGAAATTTGCGATCGGTGTTTGAGAATTTTTCGCGGGGGTAAGAAGATGAAAGAACAGCACAAGTGTTTTGGCTCCGTGAATGCAGAACCCGAAGATGTCATGCCGGAACCCGGAACCAAGATGAAATTTCAGAAACACCAGGCTCTTCTCCACCATCCCGTCGTCCTTTATGCCGACTTTGAAAGCTTCCAAGTTCCCATGACGTCTTGCGACCCTGATCCCTCTACCTCAAGCACGACCCAAATTTTTCACCACGAGCCTTGCAGTTTCTCCATCTACGGAGAAAAATTGAATGATGTCATCTTGTATTGCGGACCCGATGCGGCAAAACATTTTGTTGAGAAGATAGCGGAATGCGCGAGAGAACTTGCACCCGGCCTGAAAGGCTCTTACGTTTCTCCACCTGCTCTCACAACAGAACAACAACAGAGACATGACGCGGCGACAAGATGCGAGGAGTGTAACCAGGCTTTCACCCCCGAAAATTACAAGGTCGTCCACCATAACCACCAGAATGGATTATTTCTAAGCACCATCTGTAATTCGTGCAATCTCAAGATTAAGGAGTCGCATTTTGTTGCCGTGTTTCTGCACTACACGGAGAAGTACGACACGCATCTCTTTGTCAAAGAGCTCCACAACATAACTTCTCGAATCAGCATCATTCCGAGAACGAGCGAGAAGTATATTACAGTGAGAGTGTGGATCCCTCTCGAAGAAGGAAAAAGTGTGGAAGTGCGAATCCTGGACTCTTACAATTTCCTGTCCTCCAGCCTCGCAAGCCTTGCATCTCAACTTGGCGACGAAGATCTTGTGGCCACCAAGCAAAAATGTTTTTCGGGGAGAGATGAGAATTTGAATCTGTTGCGTCGCAAGGGCGTCTACCCCTACGAGTACGTCAACAATTTCGACAAATTTGACGAGACGGAACTTCCACCCCGGGAGGTATTTTATTCTTCTCTCACGGAGGACGTCTGTTCCGAAGAGGACTACGAACACGCTCGTAGTGTATGGACGGCATTCAATTGCCAAACTTTTCGCGATTATCACGATCTTTATCTGAAATTGGACGTGACACTTCTGATGGATATTTTCGAATCGTTTCGTAAGAGATGCATCACGATATACAAGTTGGATCCTGCGTATTTCTTCACCACGCCGGGATTGACTTGGGAATCGATGATGAAATACACCAACGTGGAACTGGGCCTCATCGCAGAGAAGGAACAGTATGCTTTCATGGAGAGTGCGATACGCGGTGGCATCGTCCAATGTCCCCGACGCCATGCTCAGGCAAACAACCCTCATACGCCTGGTTACGATGCATCGAAGCCCAACACCTATATTGTCTATTGGGATGTCAACAACCTGTACGGCCACTCCATGTCCCAGTGTCTTCCCATCAACGACTACGCGTGGATGACCGAAGAGGAACTCTCCTGCGAGGATTTTCTCAACTGGAGCGAAGATAACGAATGGGGCTGTTTCTTGGAAGTGGATCTCGATTATCCCGAAACACTTCACGAGAAACATCATGGATTGGCCCTGGCCCCCTCCAAAAAGAAACCACCTGGAGGATCGGAGCCAAAACTCATACTAAGCATGGAGAACAAGCGGAATTACGTTCTACACTACCGACTCCTCCAATTTTACATAAGTCACGGCTTGCAGTTGAAGAAAGTTCATAGAGGATTGAAGTTCCGACAGAGCAAGTGGCTCGAACCGTACATAGTCGAGAACACGCGACGCAGAGCACAATCGACATCGCCTGCAGACAAGGATCTGTACAAACTGTTCAATAACGCCATCTACGGCAAGACGATGGAGAACGTGCGTAATTACATCGACGCAACGTTGGTCACGGACGAAAAGAAATTTGAAAAGATCGTCGCGTCCCCCTACTTCAAAAACTTCACCATTTTTGACGAGAATCTAGTATTCGTCGAGAGGAACAAGAAGCAAGTGATGCTCAACAAGCCGATTGCCATAGGTGCTACTGTCCTTGAACTATCAAAATTGCACATGTACCAATCGTACTACGATCAGTTTCAACCTTTTTATGGAGATAACATCCAAATATGTTACATTGACACGGATAGCTTCATTTTTCTAATCCAAACACCAAGCCTCGAACATGATCTGACTAAGATGAAGCATCTGTTTGATTTTAGCAACTTACCATCAGGCCATCACTTGCATTCGGCAGAAAACAAAATGACGATTGGAAAATACAAAGATGAAGTTGGCGGGGAGTACATCAGCGAATTTGCGGGGCTTCGTGCCAAAATGTACTGTGTAAAGATTACAGAAGAAAAAGAGATCAAGAAGGCGAAGGGGGTGGGAAAAATAAGTACCAGCAAATTTAGCATGCAAGACTACAAAGAATGCCTTTTTCATGGTAAAAGGCAACTCAGCACCGATCATCGCATTGCAAGTAAATTGCATGATTTGTACACGACGCGCGTAACCAAAGTAGCATTGGATGCAACGGACAACAAGTTACGTGTTCTCGATTGTCAAATCCACACGCGAGAGTGGGGGCACTACAATGGAAGCGATAAATGTGACGTGTGTTAACCATAACCCCATAGCCATGAAGTCCGCTGTGTTTTTGAAGAAGAATAGCATACGGAGGAAAAGAATGAAAGGGGGAGCCCTCGGGCGATGAAAAATAAGAGTTGAATTTAATGAGCCTCAGTTTGGAGCGGGCTTAACAACATAATAACAGGTTGCAACTTTTCATCGCCCGAGGGCTCCCCCTTTCATTCTTTTCCTCCGTCTGGTTTTTGAAGAATAGCAAAAAAGCACAATGTGTTAAATAACTAACAAGGACAATGAATCTCTTTGGTTTTCGCAAACAAAGCAAGATGGACACTGCACCGCCAAATTCCAATAGCCTCTTACCTTCCGTGTTATCTAAACTCAATGGTCTACTAATTGTACATCTTAATAGTATATGGACGGAAATAAATAACGATGTGGGCAAGATGTTTTATGTTTTTAATAACAATTTACATTTCTATGAAATTCCGATCGACGGGAAACTTCAAATCACCGTGAATCCGGAGAACACAGGCGAAATCAAAATTTCTACCGGCAAGAACATTTTTCGAATGAAGCACGACAAGATGCTTTCTAACATTACGTACGATGTGTCTGCAGGAGATTACCTGTACGTGGAACTCCTCGGAGACTACGACAAACTTATTCCTCTCTTCGTAGAATTACGAATCGTCTATCCTATTATAAATAACCGTTAACCAAAAATGCCTAACGACATTTTCGGCAACACCAAGCGTGTGGACCATGCAGAAGAGATTCTCATGTTGGACATTCGAGTTAAGAAGTTAAGGACTGATTTGATCGCTTTGCAGGAAACCTTAAACAAAAGTTTAGAGTCGGAAATCGCTACGCTCCAAACGCAATGTCTCGACCCTATTCTGAAAATCGATTCCGAACTGAAAAAGCTGATAAAAAATTATGTCGACGTACCTTCTTACGACAGCGTTCAAAATATACAGTTGAACGTGGATTCGCTTCAAAATGATTTGGCCAAATTACAACAATTTCAATCAAAAAATGAAGATTTGGAAAAATTGAAACTCGAAATCGAAGAACGAACTTCCGCAATAGAAAAGAATTTCTCTGAACTTCAAACCGTCGTGAACGATATAGACGCAGAACGCTTGCATGTCGTCGTTTCCAAATTACAAGAAGAATTCACCAGCACGTTGGAAGAAATTAAATCCAAGTTGCAGACTTTGGAAGATACAATGACGAACCTACCATCGTCGGACGAACTGCAGGTCATCGGTAAAAGCGTCGCGAACATAAAAATTCAACTGGAGGCTTATCAAGATTTCGAACACATTCAAACCACCATCGCTACGCTTCAGGCGTCCTTGGAATTGATCAACGAAGAAATTAAAAATATTCATGCTGAAGCAAGTGTGTTGACGAGTATTCAGGACACGTTAAGCACAGTTCAGCAGAAGATCCAATATTTGGAAAATTTGAACGTCGAATCCAATCTTGCTCATTTTCATCACGTACTGGACAACATACAGGGTGACTTGGAATCGTTACGAACGAGCGTGCCTTCGAGCGAAGATTTGGAAAAATTGAAAACGGCGGTGACGGCACTATCCGATTCGAGTGACATCAAAAGTTCGTTGAGCGATCTCGAGAGTAAAGTGGCCAATCTCCCTACCTCCAAAGAATTACACGCTTTGAAAAGGAACATATCACGTATGCTGAAACGACTGGAAACGGAAACGACGAACGTGGAACAGATTCGAGACGAACTTGCTTCGCTGGTGTCGACGCTACCCACTTCGCAGAGCGTCGCCGACCTTCACACGCAGTTTACAGAGATGCGAAGCATCGTGAACGATCTTACCGAGAAGAGCTCGAAATTGAATCAAGTCGAGAACCTTCAGAACATTGTGGTCAACATCAGAGATCAAGTTGGAGTGCTGGAATCAACGCAGGAATCAACGCTGGCCTCTTTCGGTGCCAAGTTGCAAGAACTCAACGAAAGCTACAAGCAGTTGAACGTGGAAGTGAAAATCAAACCGTCATTTTCTACCGTAACGGATACCATAGTCGAGCATTTGGTGCCCGTACAAAACACACTGGGTCAGCTTCACAGCAACCTCGTTAGCATCGATACTAAATTCGCTAAACTGCATTCTCTGCAAGCCATCGAAATCAACAGCGTACCCAATCAACAGAGAATCTCCACCTTCGTCGAAGGTAACAAACTGTACATGTTGCATCCTTATCATCCGTACTACAAGTTTCTCCTCGATGGTACGATTCAGATAAACGAATTTTCGTACTGGTCTCACGGCAGAAAAGCTAGCGTTCCCACCATGACTTTGATATCGAATCGCGGTGTCCAGAAAGCAGGAAATATTCCTCTGGCACGTTGGAACGAAACGCGCAACATATATGAAATACACGAAGACGAAGATCTCACCGTTTTCGACGTGAGTGCCGGCGATAAGCTGATCGTTCAAAACACGAGCGAAGTACCACCCTCTTTGAATCCCATCACGCTTGTGCTTCTCTTCAAACGTAATCTCTAAAAATAATAAAAATGTCTAGGCAAGCTATCGTCCAAGAATTGCATAAACCTGCACGCCGCAACTACAAACGTTTGGCTGTGGTAACCAAGGGAATCGACGACCTCTGGGAAAGTGACCTCGTGGAGATGAGTAGCGGCAAGTTAAAAAACGTACATAAATTGAACAAGGGCAACAAGTACCTCCTCACCGTCATAGACACGTTTTCGAAATTCGCATGGGCTCTACCTTTGAAGGCGAAAACGGGAACATGCGTCACGGAAGCATTCAAGACAATTTTTCGCGAAAGCGGCGGTAGACAACCACGGTTTCTGCACACGGACAAAGGGAAGGAATTTTACAATGCCGTATTCCAAAAGTTTATTCGGAAACACAACGTTCAACATTACTCGACCTTCAGTGACGTCAAGGCCAGCATCGTGGAAAGATTCAATCGCACTCTGAAATCGCGCATGTGGTCACGCTTCACGCTTCAGGGAAGCTACAAGTGGGTCACTATTCTTCCGGAACTTGTTAACGACTATAATCACACACGGCACGCAACGATAGGCATGAAGCCAGCTGACGTTACCAAGTCTGACGAGCAACGTTTAATTTCTAGCGTTTACTGTCCAAAATACACGCCCACGACAAAAAAGGCTAAATACAAAATTGGAGAACAGGTGAGGGTCAGTAAATTGAAGCGAACGTTCGACAGGGGTTTCACACGAAACTGGAGCACCGAACTTTTTACCGTGGTTCGAGTTCTACCCGGGAACCGTCACACGTATATAATAAAGGACAGTGGCGGTGAAATTTTATTGGGGCGCTTCTATGAAGAGGAACTCTCTAAAACTAAATACCCCGACACGTACCTTATTGAAAAAGTTTTGCGCAAGAGAGGCAACAAACTTTTGGTGAAATGGCTGGGACTTCCGGAAACAAGTTGGATCGATTCAAACGAAGTCATTCTATGAGTACGTGGAATGTTGTGAAACGTTTACCTAATTCGGAAAGTCAAACGAAGAAAAAGAACGGCAAGTTGCTTCCCGACAGCATCCGCTGTCTGATCGTAGGTCCTTCGGGGTGTGGGAAAACGACACTGCTCGTGGACAATTTTCTCCTCGCACCGAATTGGTTAGATTGGAAGAACAGGCACCTGTACGTGTTCTCGAAAAGTTTGGAGCAATCCAAATACCAGCAACTGATGAAACTGTACGATGGTCTGGACATTGCAACGTTCGCCTCGGAAATAAAACCACTTGACGATTGTCGTGAAAATTCAGTCGATGTGTTCGAAGACGCCATCCTGGAAAATCAAAATGAAATTCGCAACTTTTTCACGCAAGGTCGTCACAAAGGAATGGATTGCTTCTACCTAGCTCAAACGTTTTCCAAAATTCCAAAACAGTTAGTACGCGACAATGCTAATTTCATATGTTTGTTTCGTCAAGATCACACCAACCTCAAGCACGCGTACGATGACTACGTAGGCGGGGACATGAACTACAATCAATTTTCGGAAGGCTGCTCTTCTTGCTGGAACGGTGACGATTTCGGATTCGTGACGATCGACATGACGAGGAAACCCAACGACGGAAAATACAGAAACAAAATCAACGACTTTCTAAACGTTGCAACGTTGTGAGAAACGACGTATATAAATAACGTCATGAGGAAACGAAAAATTGAAGACGAAAATCTCAAGCTTCGCGATTACCTCGCGAAACGCTTCAAAGGTTGGAAATCCGAGAATCGCGGATTCTACGAAGAGAAGAAACGTCAGGATCAACCTGTGATTGATGCCATCAGCGGTCTAGGTAAAGAAATTAAAAGTGTCACGGAACAAAATAAAAATTTGATCAATGAACTCGTACCGCTCGCAGCTAAAAGTTACGCTGTACCCACGCCCATTTCGAGCATTCCTTCGACACCGTTCGAACTGAAGGATGCACCGGCACGACGTCGAGCCATTGGTAGCACGTCGTCTTCGGATAAAATCGAGTTGGGACCTCTGGCACGAGACTACCTGAGCACGGGGAAGTTCGACAAGGATGAAGTGTTCGGATTGTATCCCAGCATGGAAACCAACGAAGGCGGCGGTGTGGTGTGGAAGATTGGGAAATCGAAGGTGACCTTCGAAGGCAACGACATTAAAGTCAATTTAGGCGACAAGGATAGTTGGAACAGGTATCCGGGTACGGTGGGACTGTGGGAACTCGTCGCCAAAAAGCAGCCGAAAGATTACACCGACGAAGATTACCAAAGTTACAAGGAAATTCTGATCATGACGGATGCCTTGTACCAGAACAACGACGCCTCGCAGAATAGGGTGAAATCGAGCAGCGGCGAGAAGTACAGGAATCTCATCAAACCGATTTGGAACCAGGTCAAAACAGGCAGCGGCGTCAAACGCTACAACACGTTACCCAAAGAATTCGTTTGGGTGGACGACGTTAGGAAACTCGTGGACCGATTGTTGGTGATAGCCGGCGAAGAGAATGCAGGCAACCGTAATTTCTACAACGAGAAGGTTGGCATCGTGGACATGATCAGCACGAAACTTTCCAACTTCATCGTGAACGACGACAAGGGCATAGGTTACCTGATCAAAATCATCAACACGCTGCCTCCTAAATTCTGGAACGTGGCCGAAGGAAAGGGGCTTGTGAACGACATCATCAACAAGTTACCTTTCGAGATGCATTTACCAGGCTACCAGTACTGCGGACCGGGTACCAAACTCGAGAAAAGATTGGAGAGAGGAGACAAGGGTGTGAATCCGTTGGACGCGGCATGCAAAGATCACGACATCGCCTACAACACCACGCAGACGGATCTGGATGCACGTCACGAAGCAGACAGAAAGTTAGAGCACGCAGCTTTCGAAAGATTCGTCAGCAGAGACGCATCGCTGGGTGAACGGGTCGCCGCACTGGGTACCACCATCGCCATGAACACGAAACAAAAATTGGGGTGGGGTATATAAATAACATACCGTAAAAAATAAAAATGTCTCGTATAACTGATTTGCCACCCGAGCTACTATCTAAAATATTCAAAAAGATAGTAAACGGAGATGTTAATAAACTTCTAATCATAGCAAGAACAACGCCGGAATTTCGCATCCCTTGTGAAATGGTTCTCAAGAACCATCTTCGGGAGATCAGCGGCCTGAGGTGTGGTGATCTCAACATTCTGCTTTCGGCCGCGGGGGAGAAATTGAACGATAGGTCGGACGAACTGTACGAGGCAAGGCAGGGAAGAAGACGGTATACTGATGATTGGTACAAGTCTATGCAGGAGACGGAAGATATCACTACGCACATCCTCGCGTTTTCCGAAGCACGAACTTTCTTCCTCTGTTAAAAAAATAATAATATATATACGTGTCAAAAAAACTTGATATATAAATAACACACATCGTGAAAAAAATAATCTTCGGTATATATAAATAACACACATCGTGAAAAAAACAATTAAATTTCTCTAACACACACACTGAAATTTTTCTCTTCTTCGATATGACAACTGAAAAAATGAGTGATCTCCAAGCATTAAAACAAATGCTAAATTTGTCAGTCGAGTATGTAAAAATTCGGGAATTGGAAGTCGACAAATCTTACACGATAACTTCCGGTTCAATCGTTTCTACCCAGTATGGCCCCAAGGTACGCCTGTTGCTCAACGCACAATACAGTCTATTTTTACCAGATCGATACGCTAACATGTTATCCGACGAGAAGCTATCTATTTTAATCGAGAACAAAACTCGAATCGTGTACAAGGGGACAAAGGAACTTTTTGGCAAGAAAACAAAGCACGTAATAGAATTTGTGTAGCGACTGCGGGGCCGTGAAAAAAAATCTTAGAATATTTATATATAAATAACATACCGTAAAAAAACTACACAAGAAAAAATCTCAGAATATATATAAATAACATACCGCGAAAATAACACATAGAGCATCAACATGAAGCCCAAGGGTGTCGTGTACCAGATACCATATTCGAATCTAAAAAATCTAGGTACCATCGATGGGTTACTCACCAAGAAACAACGCGAGAAGAAACGTTCTTGCTTGTCGAAAGGACATGGAATGAAATTGCTGCTCAGCACACCTCAATTGAAAAGGTTGCAGCGTTCGCGGAAACAGCAAAAGATCGGAGGTTTCATATTCAGCATCCCGGCCATCCTGGCAGCATTGGGGGCCGTTGGAAGTTTGGCCGGCGGAAGTGCCGCCATTGCGAAAATTGTCATCGACTCGAAGAAGAACAAGGCGGAATTGGAAGAACAGAAACGTCACAACCTGGCAATGGAGAAGAAGGGGAAAGGTATAACCAAAAAACAAAAAAGCAACCTCGATGCTTTGAAGAAATATAAAAAAAAGAAACAGAAGCACTCACCAACCGAGACATTGAATCTCTGATCGAACCGTTACAAATCAAACACTTCAGAGGAGTTTTCATGTCCGACTCGTTACCTTCAAGCGTGAAAAGAAGAGAATGCGGAGTAGTCAACTTGGACGGTCAAGAAAATCCAGGCACGCATTGGATATGTTACCACAAAAACGATAATGATAAAGCATTCGTTTTCGATTCTTTCGGAGGTGTTCCACCTACAAATTTAATTCATTATCTGAAAACGAGCAAAACCTCCATATACTACAACGACGAACGCATTCAAGATTTCGGAGACGTGAACTGCGGTCATCTCTGCCTCTCCGTGCTCGCCTTTCTCTCTAAAATAAATAACCCTACGATCGAGGATTTCCAGAAAGTACTGTGGAACCTGAAACAGCATCACTAGGATGGGCGTGTTCCATCTCACGAGCGAATCTTCAATCTTGAAACTCACGCTGCACGACGACATTGTCTATCCTAAATCCGTGGCTCTGCGTGCATTCTACAGCATGTACCTCATACCTAATGTTACGCAGCACAACAACAAAATTAGCGTCGGAAGCGAACACATCGTCGTCACGCCAGGACAATACAATCTTTCCACTTTGCAAGCTCAGTTACCCAAAGGCACGTACTTTTCTCAAAATTCGGTCACGCACAGAGTGGAAATCCTGTCGGCGACGGAGACCGTGGACCTGGGCACCATAGGAGAACTTTTAGGTTTCGAGAACAACACAAAACTCGAAGCTGGCATCAAGCACGTAGCAACCAACATTCCTAAATTTTTGGCCATAGAGACTTTGAACGTACACTGCAACGTGGCAGAAGGTATGATCACGAAATCCTCGGACGGATTATTAGGAAGTCACAAGCAGACGGGAATCATAGCCACTTTCAAACCAAGTTCCGAGTTCATGGAACCGATCATCTACACGCCCTCTTCACCGATCTATTTTCCAGTATGTCGCAACCGCATAGACGACATAGAGTTGGTGGTGACGAACGAGAAAGGAGACGTGGTGGATTTCGCAGGTGCCACTACGACGGCCATCGTGGAGATCAACGTATAATAAATAACCATACATGTAAAATGGAGCAAATCGAAAGTTACGAATTGCAATCTTTCCCTCCCAACCGTCGCACGTTCGCCAATCTGAACGAAGCGAACAGGGAGATCGAATACGACGTGGACGTAGGCGATGGGTTCATTCATCCTCACAGAGCAGACCTCTATCTTCAATTCGACGTGGTGAAGAAAGAAAGCGGAGACGCGTTTCCCGCAGCAGCAAACTTGATACTCGTGGACAACTTCGTGCCTCACCTGTTCTCGCAGGTGGAGGTGAGGAAACACAACACCGTCATCGACAGAATAGACTATCCAGGCATCACGTCGACGGCAGTGGGAACATTGAAATTATCCAAAACAGACGCAGCGTACTATCAAGCAGGAGGATTCGAAGCCGGGACCAAAATATCGACGAGAAGTCACACGGTGCTCTTTCCCATGCGTCTGCTTCCAGGATTCTTCTCGGACTACAAGGAGATCATGTGGAAGGGAGGACTGAGAGTCACGTTTCGAAGAGCGGCCAACGACAACGACGCACTAATGCGATACGCTACTTTGGGCCCGGACGGCACCACGCCGATAGCCAACACTTTACCCGAAGCAGCAAAATGCGTCATCCAAAGCATGGAATTGAGAATGCCGGTGGTGGAATACGAAACAAACTACGCCCTCAAGTACAAAGCGGAGATCTTGAAAAGTCCGCAGGTGCCGATTCACTTTCACGGTTACCAGTGCGTGCAGAAGATGGCATCGGGAAGTCACATGGAATTCGACGTGACGACGCAGTTCAACAACATACAGTTCGACATGCCAGATTTCGTCGTAGTGCTTTTTCAGACCGGGAGGGACAAGAATCAGGAAAAAGATTCCAGCAAATTCGACGACTGTAAGATCAAGAACGTTTATCTGAAGAATGGACGCAATGAAGTGTTCCCGCGCGAGAATTACAATCTTGACGTGACCAAAAACGATTACCTCAAACTTTACGAAGCGTTTTCGGCTTACAAACGCGTGACCGAGGGAAGTGTGGACATGTACTACACGCCCAGCGAATTCAAAGCACGGAGACCCATGACCGTCATCAACACATCTAAGAGAAAGCAGGTGGTGGTCAACGATCGAACCAACATCAAGGTCGTCTGCGAGTTCCACGATGCCTTGCCCGAGGATACCCTATGCAGTGTCATCCTGATTGCAGAGAAGTCCTTCGCCTACGACGTGAAGAACGAGAGGGTCACAGAGTAGTTTTAACAAGTTTTTAACATCTTTTCTTGCACAATAAGTAATTTTTTGGACTAGCACAATCAGTTACAATGGCACAATACGAATTTCACTAGTTCAGATCAGTTACAAATGTCAATTTCATTAGTTATCACTTACAATATCTTTTTTGCACTATAGCACGAGACAATCAGAAAATTTGCACAAAAAAAATTTGTTGTTGTTTTTTACACGTGAAAATTAACAATAAAATTTCTTTTTTATCGTTTCAGATGCTGTCGAAACATCAAAAACACATACACACACTAGAAAAAAAGCATGCAACTTTATTTGTAACACACACATACATTCTCCATCTTCATCAAGAAAATATTATAATAAACATAATTATTTTTATCTATCTCATAATAAAACTCTATATCCAAAAAATATCACAACATCAAATAACACTAGAGTCGTTAGTACACGTTGCATGCATTACGGAGGTCCTCTGTAGGGTTTCATGGAAGTTTGGGGGAAAAAAAAAACACGTGAAACTCTACAGAGGTGCGGTAATCTATAACCGCAGCCATTAGAAAACTTTTACATTTTTGGTTGGGCACCACGCACCCTGGCGAGGTTATAGGGGCCAGGCATCCTAAAAAACAACAATTATTATTTGTTTGTTTGTTTGTGTTACAATACATAAGCGCGCGCACGTATGTGTGTGGCACATCGTTCCCTCCCCGAGAGAGAGGTTTACGTAGGTCGCAATATATAAACATTTGGTCCCGGACTTGGAAAATTACGATAAAATACACTCATCTTTCAAAAATAAGAGGATGAGAGGAGAGGTTTACGAAGATCACGATATATATAAACATTTGGCTCCCGGACTTGGAAAATTACGATAAGGTGCACTCATTTTTCAAAAAATGATAAGATGAGAAGATGAGAGGAGAGGTTTACGTAGGTCGCAATATATAAACATTTGGTCCCGGACTTGGAAAATTACGATAAAATACACTCATCTTTCAAAAATAAGAGAATAAGAGAATAAGAAAATGAGAAGATGAGAGCGCGCGCGTGTGTATATGCCACATCGTTCCCCCCGAGAGAGAGGTTTACGAAGATCACTATATATAAACATTTGGCCCCGTTGATTCCAGCACTCCAACTTCATCTCTAATGTTAACGACAATATTCTAAAGGTAGAGAGAATGAGAGAATGAGAGAATAAGAGGATGAGAGAATAATAGGATGAGAAGAGAGGTTTACGAAGATCACGATATATATAAACATTTGGTCCCGGACTTGGAAAATTACGATAAGGTGCACTCATCTTTCAAAAAATAAGAGAATAAGATAATAAGAGAATAAGAGAATAAGAAGATGAGAAAATAAGAGAAGAGGTTTACGAAGATCACGATATATATATAAACATTTGGTCCCGGACTTGGAAAATTACAATAAGATGCACTCATCCTTCAAAAATAAGAGAATAAGAGAATAACAGAATAAGAGAATGAGAGGAGAGGTTTACGAAGATCACGATATATAAACATTTGGCCCCAGACTTGGAAAATTACGATAAGGTACACTCATCTTTCAAAAATAAGAGAATAAGAAAATAAAAAATAAGAGAATGAGAGAATAAGAGAATAAGAGAATAAGAGGAGGATAAAAAGAAGATAAGAGGAGGATAAGAAGATGAGAGAATAAAAAGAGAATGAGAAAGATGAGAGGATGAGGGGATGAGAGCTCATCTTTCACTCATCACTGCCTTTTTGCGCCCGTGAAACGTCGTCAGCGTAATAAATGAGGCGCGGAACGGGGAGAGAAAGTGAGTTTTTCAACTTTTTGTAGTCGTTTGGTCAAGAAATCAGAGTTGCAGTGGGAGTCACAAATTTACTCTACTGAACAACCCCCTCATCAATTATTGAGGGTGATATGTCTCCCATGTCCCCCACCCACCAAGGACCATGCTGGGTACAAGAATCAAGTACACAATGAAATTCAGTAATGTCATAGAAGGAATAATGTATCTCTAATCTTAAAAAGTCATGCATATACTTTATACGTATATATATGTGTGTGTATGTATGTATGTATGTATATATATATATATATATATATATATATATATATATATACAGGGTGATTGGTAATTCAACCTATTCCTGGAAAGGGGTAATACTAGAGCACATTTGCAACAAATTTGACCCTATGCACCGGGGGTCGGAAATCAATGGGTTTCGAGTTATTGCAGTTTTTAGATTTTCGTGACATATTCCGACTTGCGACCAAAAAACTACTAATTGTGAACAAATTACTACACCCCGGGCACTTAATTGACATGTTGCTAACAGCTGACGAATGAGTGACTACTGGGAAAAAAAAATTCATGCCCAAAATTCCCATACCCACAGAAAGAAACAGTAATTGGAGCACACGTCATGAAGAAATTTGGAGATTATCATTTAAATCGAAGAGGATTACTCAAAAAAATGGTAACACATTTACGGGAAAAACTTCCTCGCTCTCCAAAAAGATAGAAATGTTGTCAACTGGAACACGGGTTGGGGGGAAAATCTGAATTAACAGCGGAGAAGGCGCGTTGTAGACCTCTTTGTAAAGTGAAAAGAAGTTGTCGGTTGTGAGAAATAAAGGAAGAAAAATGAGTGAAATAATAATGTTATTTACCTTTCTCATGATTCCAGGTTGTCAGAATTAACTATTACGAAAACTAAAAATCCTGTTCAAATTGCCTCCCCGGTTACATATGCAAGCACGCAGCCTGCGGCGTACTTCAGACACAGTCACTCGCGTTGACACTCAGTCTCTTATGTATTGGGCAGGTGTCACAATTCTCTCCCCCGACCTCAAGAACATCTTGGTCCATAATACACCCACCGCTCCCATCCCACCACCCCCAGCCCACAAGTGCAACAAACCCAGATGCAAGACCTGCCGCATACTTATCACATCCCCTCCCCTACCCTCCAGATCCCGACGCAGCTTGTGAATTCACCCTTCACCCAAAGGGCACCTGCCACTCCTCCAACCTAATATACCCCCACACCCCCTATACACCTTCATGGCATGGTGCTAAGCACAGGGGAGCACTTTACCTTTTAATATATATATATATATATATATATATATATATATATATATATATATATACATATACATACATACATATACACACACACACACATACATATTTTCTACAAGTACACTCTGCGGCAAGAAAGAAAAAAAGAATCACCCCCTAGTGATAAAATCTAATATTTTTCAAGCAGTATGTTTTATTTTTTTTGTAATTATTTTGACAATTGAACATACTTTACGTAATTTTAACATTTCTGATATTTTACTTACTCTTACAATGAAGGTAATATTTAAGAAATCAACAAAGAAAGCAGTTAGTTGATTAAATTGTTAAGCTTTATGGCCTTTATTGCCTTTTGCTATTGTTTAGTTACCTTTGTTTGGTCTGATGCATAGTTCAATTGTTACATTTGTTTAGGGATTGGTTTCATAACCTCGCTGAAAGGTTTCTTAATCATAACTCTTCCTTCTTGCTCACACAAAGTACAGTAAATTGAAATGGGTACAAAGCAGGGTGTTACAGATCTTAGTCCAAGAAAGTGAGGAAGAATACTTCAAATGTTAGAGGATAATGTGTTGTAAATATTACATTGTTGAAATAAATCCATAAATGAAGAAATACTGCTTCAAAGAAAATTTTTACTCTTTATTACTAGGGGCGATTCTTTTTTGCCACAGAGTGTATATATGTTTATCACTGTTTTTAACATTGTGAATATAATGTACAATTTATGTAAACTTTATTATCACATATGTGCAGCATGTAAAAATTTTTGTTCCTATACTGTAATAGCTTGGATAACATAGCTTATATTATATTTTCATGTATCTGACGAAATTCATACTCACGCAAAATGGGTGAACGGATGAATGAAGATTATGATTATGATCGTCACGTATTACTCTGTAGTTTTTCACTCTTTGGAACATGTTAGAAATTTCTTGATATCAATTGTGAAATTCACTGTACAAGCTGTAATGAAACTTGAAACAAACCTTAGAAATTGCGGTTAGGTAAATTATCTATTATTGATTAATTTCAGATACATGAGAAACATGATTAAAATATTTATTGCATGAATTAATGTTTTCAGTGTTATTACATTCATAAAAAATCAAAATTCTTGCCTGATACTAATGAAATATAGCATGTCAACTTTTATTGTGGTTTACATTAAATCCACTTGGAACTACAGCATATATTTTCTCTTTCCAGGATTCGAAAGTTTCTCCTTATGAAGCTTCACAGATTGACTTGGAACGTCCGGATGAGTTGGATTAAAAGGTGATGTAAGAATATTAGTTTTTTGTAATAAAATATGTAAGTGTTAAATTTCGAACCCTTAAAGTTTTGCAATTTCAGGTGCTTGTTTTCAAATATACTTGCATTAAGGTTTAAATGTTTTGTGAATGCATATAATTTTGCATATGAGTATACAAATGAATCTGAATCAGAAAACGGATATTTATTAGGAAGATGGGAGCAATTTCTGTCTCTATTCATACTTTCATGTTTTACGTATATGTTTAATGTGAATTACAGTTTGTTATTCTTTTTCTTTCCTTCTAAGTCAAATTGCAAGTGAGATCAAGAATTGAAGTTTCAAAAATATTCACTCATGTATGCATATCTTTGGTGAAATGTTTTTATACATTACACATGTGCATGATGTTTTATGGAAGCAACTTGTCCTAACTAACTAACTCTCTAGCCTTCTTACACCTGAAGGTTCATGGCTGCAGCAACACAGGGCTTCCATCTGTCCCTATCCTGAGCAAGATCTATATACTCTCTTCCATCCCTCCCAATTTCCTTTAGGTCCATCTCAACATTATCCCTCCATCTTCGTCTTGGTCTACCTACTAATCTCTTACCATCAGGTTTCCCAACAAGAATCCTGTAAACTCTTCTTTCCTCTCCCATTCGTGCCACATTGCCTGCCCACCTAAGTCTTCTTGATTTAATTATTCTAATAATATCTGGACATTAATACAAATTATGTAGTTCTAAATTACGTAACCTTCTCTTCTCACCTGTCTCCTCATCCCTTTTAGGCCCAAATATTTTCCTAAGGATCTTATTTTCAAATATTCTCAATGTATGATCCTCTTTCAATGTAAGGGAACAAGTTTCACCTCCATATAATATTACAGGCAAAATTACTGTTTTGTATATTTTAACTTTTAGTTTCTTAGTTATTAAACGAGATGACAAAAGTTTATCAAGAGAAAAGTAACATGCATTTCCTGAATTAAGCTCCTAAGTACTTGAATTTGGAAACTGGTTCAAACGAGGTGTTATCAATAATTAGATTTTTATTATTACCTATTATTATTATTATTATTATTATTATTACTTGCTTTATGCCTGTAAGCATATATTTAGTTTTCTCTTTGCTAACTTCCAAACCTATCTTTTTAGCAACTTGTCCTTTATTTTGAAAATTAGTTGTTCATGTAGTTAATTTTGAAGTCTTGATTAATATATTTCATAAGCAATATGCAAATTATTGCATTATAAACTGGAAGAATTCATATTGTGTGATCTTTTAATGGATATATATACATTTTAAAAAAAATTTGTAAAAGTTCATAGCTAGTGGAAAATTTAGCTAATTTTTCTTGCTGTAAAGTTGCCCTATGCTTGCTATTCCTGACTATTACTGCTGCCAGTCCCCCTATTCTGCTTGCACAGTGGAAGTTGTTTCAAAAATAAAGGTAATGGTTACAGAAATTTATTTTTGAAAGCTCCCACCCAGAAACCTGACTTTTAACCCAATGAAGAATCTAAGTAAATTTGGCTAGAGTAAATCACATGTAAATTTTTGGTTTAGTTTCCTTGTGAGATTCAAATAGGAAGAATGTTGTCATGGATGATTTTACATTCAGTTTTTACAGATTTTAAGTCATTACAGTGTACTTGGTGATATTGTGCATTTCACTTCCCACTGAGATACTGTCGTATACCAATTAAACATATACGCGGGACTTGATCTGCATCAGCAGAGAACGCCAGACCTGGTTATTAAGTGTTGTTTGTCATCAGTCTGTGTTATAGCTCCTGTCATGTATGCCTCAAAGTCATAGCCGTCCTTCGTGACGAGGCTTCTTTCATTTATACCGATATGTAAGTTGTTGTACTTATTATGTTATTGTGTTGGTGAATTATACACCTTTGTTTGTGTTGGAACTTCAGTGTTATTCTTAACTCCGAAGAACAGAACAAACGCGAAATCCAACAGATACATTATTTTCTAAGTTGTAATTTGTCATGGTCCTGTGGATCCGCACAATATAATTAATTATATGTTTATTGAAATTATTAGTTTCATGTTATACAAGTCACTTTCAAATAACAGTTAAAAATGTATAATAACTACATTAATTATGTTTTATGTTATTTATTGTGCTATACGCTGTATAAATGAGGTAATATTTGGAATTCTAACGTTCCTATAGCAAGGAAAATCAATAGTCATTATGTGGTAATGTGTGTGACAAAATAGAAATATAGGTAATAGTGAACTGCATATTACTCAGTTATTTCACTAATATATATATAGACCCATAGAAGTTGCATCTTCACCTTCACGTTTTTAGTTTGAAATATTTATGAACGAAAGGTAATCGTGCAAATGATTGACTAGTGAACGTCACAGTATAATTGGTGGTCCAGTATTGTGGAACGTTGTCAGCACGATCTTGAGTGATGTGTTTTTCGTAAGTGTTAACTTACACCATTGTTCTCGTGAATCTAGTTTTTACATAAATTTCTATTATGTACGCATCAAGTAATCCTTATAATCTGAGATCCAAAACGAGTCTTACAGCTAGATATATCAATTGTGGTGAAGAACGTGATGAATCACAAAATAAGAATGGTGCCATGAATGTGATGAAGTGCTGCAAAGATCCCAATAAGGAAAGGTTGGTAGCTTGTGAAAATTGTGGTCATTTGTATCATTTACAATGTTTGGGTTTGTCCGATAAGCATTGGGAGTTATATCAGTTAAATGAAAATTATTTCTGTAAAGATTGTGATCCACCCTCTTGGGAGAAGAGGGAAACCACTGCCTTGTGGAGAAGGGGAACTTCAAAGGCTAAGGGAGTAAACCCCGAAAGAAAATCCTGGTCCCCCAGGTTGGGGGTTGGAGTGTGAGACTTTAACTCTACCCGTAAAACGTAGAGCAGAACAGCTAAGAACAGCTAAGCTATGCTCACTGCAAGCCCAGAGGCAGAAAGGAGGCAGCCCCTCCACTGGGCTAAAATGCTGTAGGCCAATCCCCTGCACATTTGAACCTACAATGATTAAAAGAAGAACAAGAGAGCAAGCCGGACAGATCACGACGACGACGAATTGGCGAGGATATGGCTCAGTGAATGTTGGAACATGGAATATAAGATTATCTTTATGTATCATACATGCCACTCCTGATCTTGCTCTTTCTTGTTTTGGTACTCCACTGTAGAATAGAAGAAAGTTTTAGAAAGGAAAATGTCAAGGGATGGAAATTTATAAATGAGAGAATAATGACAGTAGACATTTTAGAGCAGAGAGAATTAACTCTAGTGATTGTATATGCCCCTAACGAGAATAAAACTTCAAACAACAAAGATCAGTTTTATGAAATACTACAAAGAACTATTGAAGACATAGATAAAGAAGTTATTATCCTAGGAGATATGAATGCCAGAGTGGGAAATAAAACTGATCGATGGGGAAAAGTAATAGGAAAGTATGGAGAAGAAGTTATAAATAACAATGGAGAGAGACTATTGGAACTCTGCATAATAAATGATCTGATTATCACCAACACTATGTATATACATAAAGACATACACAAATATACTAGAGAGGAACCAAGTAGAAATGAAAAATCTATAATAGATTACATCATTGTGCGGAGAGATATGAAAAAGTTCATAAGAGATGCAAGAGTTAAAAGAGGGCCAGAAGTAAACACTGATCATAAACTTCTCATATTAGATATGGCCATAGGGGTTAAAAGTAAGACATCAAGGATGAATAGAAGGAAGAAAACGATAAATTACAACATAAGAGAGAAGATAAAGGTATACAAGTTGAAAGAGAAAAATTTTCGAGGAGAATTTAGAAAGAAAGTGAAAGAAGAACTAGCGAATGAGCAAGTAGAAGAAAGAGAAGAGGACTTAGAAAAACTCTGGAGTAAATGGAAAGGGGCAATAATATCTGCAGCTGAACAAGTATGTGGAACATCTAGAATAGGAAGCAAGAAAAAGATAACAAATTGGTGGAATCCAGAAATAGAAGCAGAGGTAAAAGATAAGAAAGAAAAATGGAAGAAATACCTGTCAGTGGGTACTCTGGAGACATTTGAAGAATATAGAAAGCAGAGGGATAAAGTGAAGAAAGTGGTTCAAGAGGCAAAGAAAGAAATGTGGGAGCAATTTGGAAGAAATGTGGAGCAAAATCGTAAGGAAAATCAGAAACTTTTTTTTACAAAGTTTTGAAGAACATGAGGAAACAAAAAGATTGCCCTTTAAAATTTATATATGATGAAAATAAGAAATTATTAACAAATTCTCAAGAAATAATGAAAAGATGGAAAAACTATTTCCAAAAATTATTAAGTGAAAAGGAAAGAAACGTACCAAATGAAGAGGAGGAGGAGGAGGAGAGAAGGCCTGAAGAACCAGATATGCTAGATGTAGAACAAGAAGTAATTACGAGAGAAGAGTTAAAGAAAGCTATTAGTAGAATGAAACTAGGAAAGGCAGCTGGTCATGATGGCATTGCACCAGAAATGATCAAGTATATGGGAAAGGAAGGAGAAGATTTGCTGCTCAGAATAATAAAAGTGGCATGGAAGGAAAAGAAGATAGTGAAGGATTGGGAAATATCAATACTAATACCAATATATAAGAAAGGAGATAACAGGGAATGCGGAAATCACAGAGGTATTTCACTACTCAGTGTGCCTGGCAAAGTCTATTCAAGAATTTTGGAAACTAGACTAAGACAAGAAATCGAGGATAAATTAGAGGAGACACAAAGTGGATTCAGACCAGGTAGAGGTGTCCAAGATCACATATTTACAATAAGGCAAATAATAGAGAAAGTTATAGAATACAATAGAGAATTATACCTATGCTTTATAGATTTGGAAAAGGCTTTCGATAGGGTGCCATGGCAAGAGCTATGGAAAACCCTAAAGAAAAACAATGTAAACAAACAATTAGTAGAAGCAATACAAAGTTTCTACAGAACAAATAGATGCTATGTCAGAACTGGCAATAACAGATCAGAGGAATTCAAAACATCAACAGGAGTAAGACAAGGTGATATTTTATCCCCATACTTGTTTATTATTCTGATGGATGATGTTCTGAAAGAAATAAAACCAAAGATGAGACCATTCAAAGTAGGAAATTGGAAACTGAAAACTGTAACTGTATCTGAACTTTTATATGCAGATGATATTGTATTGTTTGCAAATTCACAAGCAAACCTACAAAGGAATTTAGAAATAATAAATGGTAATATGTCAAAGAAATATATGAAAATAAACAAAGATAAAACAACTGTGTTAAGGATAGGGAGAATAGAAAAACCCTGCATAATAAGCCTTGAAGATTCAGAGCTAAAACAAGTACAAAGTTTTAAGTATCTAGGTGTTACAATCAATAGTAATGGAAAAATAGATGAAGAATTAAACACTCGAATAAAGAATACAAACAGATTATATTATGCCATAAACAAAGGATTTTTAGGGAAAAAGGAAATAAGCCAAAAAACAAAAATGATTGTGTACAAACCAACTTATGTACCAACATTGATATATGGAAGTGAATCCTGGATAATTAATGAAAAACAAAAACAAAACTTACAAACAGTAGAAATGAAATATTTGAGGAGAACAGTGGGAAAGACCAGAAGGGACAAAATCAGAAATGAAACAATCAGAATAACATTAAACACAAAACCAATATATCAGGATGTGGAGCAAGCACAACTCAGATGGTTTGGACACCTCAGCAGAATGCCTGAACATCGAATACCTAAACAGGTATGGGAAGCAAGAATGGGAGGATTGGGTGCAAAGAGACCGAAAGGAAGACCACGTAGGACATGGAATGAGGGAATGAAGGATATCCTGAGCAGGAGGAACAAGGAAGGAAGTTGGCAGAAGATCGTGACAGATGGCGAGCTCTCTACAAAACCTCGACACCAATCAATAGAAGAGGATCGGAATAAGAAGAGATTGTGATCCATCTTATGATCCATTCAGTATTGAAGCTTTTGTGCAATGGAAACGAAGGCAGGGAAATGTTCAAGAAATGAACATTCGTCCTTCTGTGTTCCTTTTCAAATGTTTGATCTACTTGCAGAGTTAAGGAAAATCAGCGAGTCACAACCGGTGGAATTTACAAAAATTAGGGAAACTCAAGATTCTATGAGGCAAACTCAAGAGTCTCAACAGCTTGAGTTTACAAAAATGAGGGAAACTGAAGAGTCTCAACAGCTTGAGTTTACAAAAATGAGGGAATCTCAACAGGAAATTAAAAATTCACAGCAACTACTCAACCTTGACTTCCACAAATTGAGTACATCGTTACAGAAGTAATTAGCTGAAGTTTCCGAGTCATGCAAATTAGCAACACGTTCATTACATCAGGAAATGGAAAGAGAAGTGCAAGGACTAAAATCGAGAAAGTCAACACTACTTGTGCAGAGAATTCTGATAAACTTGCTGGATTGAATAATCAGATTACAGAATGCCAGAACAATGTTTCCGGGTTGTCTCGGCAAGTTCAAAGACTTGAAGTCGTTGTGAGCAAGGACAAAATAATGAAGGGCGTGGAAGCATGTGAGGAAAAAGATTTCTAAGTTAACATCTAATATTTCGACTAATGTTGACTCAAGTAATCCTGTACAAGTTTACAGTTCTCATGTGAATGGTAACTGTCAACCTGGTATTCCTGCACGGAACGTAAGCTCTCTTAAATCATCTGATTCTTCAGCATGTGATGTTTCTGATGACGAACACAATCGCATTGCTTCACAAAGACACAAACGTTCTAGAAATAATCGCATGAGAGCTAGTAACACTAACAAGTTATGTCAATCAACCCGTAAACCAATAGTCATCAAACCTGCAGAATCATCGATGTGATTATCCTGACAATTGTGTGCGTTCGCTTACTCAAGAACCTCGACGATTGGTAAGATTGAATGAACTTACTGTTCTTCCTAAATTTGTTGACGAATTTCTGAATCACTACATGTCTCATTCCTTAACTCAGGCTCAATTGACTGAACTTAGAAGCCATAAATATGATCCTAAATCTTGAGTTTTTGCTATTCGTATGCATTCAGCATATTATAATTTAGTTGATCGTCCGAATGATGCAGAAGTTATTGATATTTTAATCAATCAGTTGCCCACATCTATTGCACAAACAATATTAGCTGCTAGATTGGACAAAATGGATGATTTAATTGCGTTACTAAAGAGGTTGGATTTAGTGAAATCTAACCTAACTAACAGACCATATAATCGTTACAGACATAATGATGCAGGAACTCAACATTTCCGGCAAAATAGAAGTCCACAAAGCTGTCGATACTTCAACAATAATGGTAGATTTATGACCAACAGTTTCAATGCCAGAAACCAGCAACAAAAAACAGCAATTTACACTGCATCCTAACTCTCAGTTCTCTGACGATAATGTCCACTCATGTCAACCATGCAATATATGTGCCAATTGTGGATATTCATCATCTCAGTTGTCAATGGGAAACAGTTGTAATGCAACTACAGTGTCGAATACTCCATGAAATGAAAATGCTCCATTTTTCGATCTAAGAGAAACTTCTTGTAAACAGTTAATTTCTTCTGCCCCTCAAGAAACATTAAACGAAGGTCGCGGGTGAACGTGGACCAGTTTGCTCGCACTAATGTAAAGCAGGGTCCGTCTAGATCATATTGAAAAGCCATTATCAATTGTACTATCTTCTAAGTGAGAAGTTATATTATTCTCATCTGCTCGTTGAGCTTTCAACCAAATAGAGGAAGTATCATCTTGTGAATCTTCCAAAATTACTTGATTGATATATAATTTATCATCAAGTGCACAATATGTAGTACAAGGTGGAAATCTGCTCAACGTATCAGCAGTATTATTCAAAAATCCTGGGACATGATATAACGTGAAATCAAAACACTGCAGTTTGAGAGATTGCTCTGCAAACTGTATATAACTTAAGTTGATCCGCTGCATTAAATTTGGCAGTCAGAATAATAAATTTTATACTACACCATAACTCATAACTGACTAAGTCACACTGGCTTCCACTGTCGATGACACACTGTATGTATGTTAATACCGCAAACTGTTCTTGTGATCAGTAATAGGAGTATGTATGCCAGTATCCACCAGCTGTCTTGATCACATCGCCTAAACTAGATTGCTCAATTTTAAAAGTAAATAAATATTAATGTTTTTAAAAATAGAAGACAATATGTATGTTTTAAATGTTAAAACGTATTTATGGCATCTCTACACCACCAATGCTATATCTGAAACTTTTTTAATAAATACAGTGTGCCCTGACAGAATAGAACTGTTTCATTTGAAGAGAGTTGATGTTATTTTTTTTAAAAAAAAAAAGATATTTAATGTGTCAGAAATAAAGAAGAGATAAATGTTTATAATATTTTTAAATACATAAAATTATTCAATAATTGAGCCTATATGAAGCATAGTGGCTAATGTTGTTGTCTAGCAATTAAGAGATCCTGTGTTCAATTTTCTGTGGAGACACAATGCACTTTTGGTTTGGATTCAACTTTATAAACTAGATCCAGTCCTAATTTAGTCTATGTGAGCTTTAAATGGAAACAAGTTTAGCCAAACTTTGACCATCAATGAACTATGAAACTTTCATGCACTACATGCTGGAATTGGAGGGCATACTATCAAGGAAGCATAAAGTTAAAACTAGAGTAAATCACAGTATCCTTTACGTTACTGGAAGGAAAAATAGCATGCTTCCATATGACATTTTTTTGGCAACATGTATAATTGTGACCAGCTTTCTCCATAGTGAACTAACTATATGAAATTAAAATTAGGGAACTGGCTTGGTCACATTTCCTGAAGACTCTCTTCAAATTGTTGTGGCTTGATTTAAAGACAATGTTTCAGTCTCATGTTGAAGTCAAAAACAGTCCTCTATTTTTAGGAATTTTTGTGACGGATTCTTGGGATTATTGTAATATTCTAATGACCAAGTTACTTTATTGATTCCAAAAAATATCATAATAGTTCACTTCTGTAATATGTGCAAGAGGAAAGAAAAGGATTTTAATCACCTGTTGACATAGATATTGGCTGTGAAATGAAATTGAAACAGCCTGTAGTGAATACAAACAGGGAGTCGCTATAATTGATAAGCTTTTAAAGTAAGTGTGCATATTTGTTTTTTCACATGCATATAGAAATGATGTCAACTGATTTACAGAGTAAAACTTTGCTTCCAGAATGTAACTTCAGTAAGTACAAATGTTGCCAAACTCTGTCAAAATCAAATTAATTTAATATACCGGGTGTCCACAATTTATCTTTACAACTTCAAATCTAAATAACAAAATAATGGAATGAGGTATCTCAGTTCTGTTGCCTTCATTTGAAAGAGAAACTCTCAATTTTTTTTACTGTGGTACATTGAGTAAGTGGTGAAGAGGTGAGATCACATTTCCACAAAATGACTACTCCACAGGAGAAGGCACAGTGTAAAGGTTAATGTGTGGTGTGGTCTTATGCACAATCAAATCATTTTCCCCTTTTTCTTCGCTGAACAAACTGTTAACTTCAATTGTTACCAATTGTTACCTGGATATGCTGGACCAATTTGTTTTCCCACGACTGGAGCATCTCCAGCCAGATATCTTTTTCCAACAGGATGGTGCACCACCTCACTGGGTTCTGGAGGTACAGATGAACATTTTCCTGGTCGATGGATTGGGAGGAATGGCTCAATTACTTGGCCACCAAGATCACCTGATGTAACCTCTTTGGATTTATTTTTATGGGGTTATGTTAAGGATATTGTGGAACGAACGCCAGTTCTCAATATTCAAGTCCTACGACAAAGGATTACTGCAGCCATTGCAACAGTTACTGAGGAGGTACTAGAGCGAACATGGCAGGAAATCAAGTATCGCCTTGATATCCTATGGGCAACAAGAGACACACACAGAGATGCATTGAGGTGGTAAAAAAAAAACTTTGAGAGTTTCTCTTTTAAATGAGGAAACAGAACTGAGATACCTCGTTTTATTTAGTTATTTAGATTTGAAGTTGTAAAGAATAAATTGTGGACACCCATTATATTTTATTCATAATTCTGAAATATCATCTGATTTATTGGCTCTGCATGAAATATATTTGTTTGTATTAATTCTTTTTCATATGAATTCTGATGACAGTCTCTGGACAGTGTGATTTTCACTGGATATTATGATATTTCTGGATGTTTCCTACTTTCAAGATGGATAGTGCATATAATACTGCACATGTTCCATATTCATATTTGGCTGAAATGGCATATTAATGGCAACAAAATATGCAGTATCTTTTATCTTTATAGACAATCGTATCATTTTTTTGAGCTTCCAATGTATATGGAGGATGTGTGTTCTAATTATAATGTGAATGAAGCCCCATAAAAATAAGAGAGTTTTATGTAAATTCAGTTGAACAGTAGTTATTCAATATTTCAAATTTCACACAAACAAAATTAAATTACAAACTTCCAATATTTTTAAGACTTCAATCAAACATGCAACTTTTACTAAGTTGAAGTATAGTTGTCACAAAATGCAACTGTGTAGATGTGTGTGGCATTTTCTCTGAACAGAATTTACAAATTTGGTACCTTATTATGTATGGTGATTCATAATTCTCACATTTATAGCACTAGAACTATAATGCTTAAAGCAAAAAGGTGCATATCAGTACATAAAGAATCTCTCCAAGTTTGGTATGTGCCTTAACAGGTGCTCGATATGTGCACCCCTGGTGATGCAGCAGACATCTATCCTGAAATCAATATATCAATCAATACCAGAGACTGCATATAGCACCATGCCATGAAGGCACATTTAGGTGATGTAGGGGTAGGGTCTCACATATTCTCGGTGTGATCAGAACCACACTCGTACTGCCTTTACCCCAGTTACACATTGATTTGAGGCTGGGTGAGCCCCAGAGCCACTTTATAAAGGAACAAGGCTGGAAGAATTCCAACCTTAGATCTACCCTGGGAATCGAACCTGGGTCTCCCTCATGGCAGTTGGATGCCCTACTGACTAGACCAGCATGGCTCTTTTGCCTTAATATATTTATACGTAGATTCATATTAGGGATGAGCAGATATGAAATTTTGGCTGGTAATGATGAAAGTATCGATATAAAATTTACTGATATTCTACTGATCTCATATAAAATTTTAAATGGTTCATTCACCTCCTTAATAAATGTTTCTTACCAAATGAACCCAGTTTTTGCAATGCAAAAGAAGCTGCATATTTTATATTTACCGTGTTGGCCCGAATATAAGCTGCACCCTAAAATTTGAAGGACCGAAAAGTAAAAAAGATGATACTCGAATATAAGCCGAGGGAAGAAAAGAAAATACCGGTAACCATTTACCAGCAGATTCAGGGAAATATAATTAGGTAGGTACATATTTTATTTTATCATAAATACAGTACATACAAAATACAGTATCATTATTGAAAAATTAAGGTTACAATTGTGTGCTATACCTACTTCAAAGGTAGTTTTCTGTTAACTACCAGCACAGTACTTATATTAGGCAACAAAATTTGCCTATTCACCGCCATCACTATTGTCACTAGCAGCAACCCAATGTCGCACATTAGATTCGCCAAGTCCATATTTCCTTATGGCCTCTCTGTTGCTTATGACTTTAGAGTAACGAACAACT
Organism: Lepisma saccharinum; assembly: GCF_977018435.1. NCBI lineage: Eukaryota > Metazoa > Arthropoda > Insecta > Zygentoma > Lepismatidae > Lepisma > Lepisma saccharinum. The sequence goes on from NW_028142937.1 coordinate 1,132,222, forward strand.
GCAAGTTTGAAACTTTGCATCGTAACTATACCTTATTCCCAGGCTTGATGAAGCTTTCTTCTCCACACGATCCTTCATATTGGCGACAAACCTGTAGATCCACTTCAGTAGAAATGAATACGTGAATAAGCTTAGAGAAGAACGAACACAATCTTAATAAAATCAAAGAGTACGTTATCAAGAATATCGACAGCTTTTACAATGCTCAGTTAAAAACAACAATGCTATTGTTCCAGTTAGAACCAACAATGCCATTGTTTCAGTTAGAAGCAACAATGCTATTGTTCCAGTTAGAAACAACAATACTATTTTTTGGATAACATAGTATCTACAATGCTATTGTTGCATTATCCTTATTTCAAATGAGAAATCAGCACATTTTGAACAGCATATGATTTGACGAAATGTCATAATTTTTTTAAGGTTGCGAATATAAGATGCATCCTAATTTTTCACAATTGAAATTTGGATAAAATGTGCAGCTTATATTCAGACCAATACGATACTTTTAAAAATATGGAATTGAGGTTACATGTTTATATCCATAAGAATTCTAACAAAATAGCATAATATTGCACTAAATTCTAAGATATTTATAGATATATTGATTTGGTAGAATTATAGGTAATTTTACTGATACACTGATAAGACTATATCGGCAAATACTGATACTAATTAATTAATGTGTCCCATCTTTAATTCAAATAAAGTAAGAATATTAAATAATTTATCTATTATTTAACATGAAGTCCACTTTTGTTATTGGTACAGATTTTAGGAAAATTGAATTTAAATAATTCCCAGAATATTTGAACTCTTCAAAAGTGTGCCAGCATTTTGCAAACCCTCTGTGTTATTTGGACTCTGTAAAAAGTATTGGCCACAGTCTGTGTTGGCTCTACCTTAGTATAAAGAAATACTGATTTACATAATTCGTGATAACCTATTCTTTTGCATGTTCGGGTTTGTGTGTTCAAATGTTCATATATTTTGCGTCAGTAATAGTAATTATGTAGAGATTGCTGATACTAATTTCTTTTGTTTCTTTTCAGTGTATTAGGTAGTGGCTGCAGACAGAAAGTGTGTGTAAAATTTGCAGTGTTTGCAACAATGCAGGATGAGTTTCCGCCACTGAGTTAATTCTGCACCTTAATGTCTTAAGCATTTGAAGGATAGGAGTATTCAATTTTGAACAGTGTTCAGTTTTCATTAACACTTTGCAGAAGCATTAAGAGTTTTGTGGTTTTCAAACATGTTTACATTCTAACTTCTCTTTGTATTTTGACATTGTACTCAGGCAATATGTAAGTTGTTGGATTATCAGGTGTGTACAAAGTGTTTTTTCTTGTGTTTGTATGAATATATTATTTAATAAATACACAAATTTGTAAGTGGAAGTTGTACTTATCCTATGTTGTAAATTATAATGTGAAATACAGTTACTTATCACACAACGTTGGAACCAACAGTTTTGCCAACATTAAAACCTGGAAGAAAATTGGTGACACCTTTTAGCAACAGATTGAAGAGTTGTCTGTACCGTGGAACATACTGTTTGAGGAAAAAAACATACAGGAGAATTAGGGCTGAGCTGATACCGATACTGTTCATTTTCTTTTACTGATACCATCCGATAACAAAGATTTTCTGTGGCTAGAAAAGCGGGCAAAGGCAACAGCTCGTCTCAACATTTGTCGGTTTCAAAAGTTCGTTCACCCTTTCTTGTGACAGATTGGGAGACCAGCACAGGAAGTTCCATGGATTTTCCTAGAAATACTGGATCATAAATCCCCACCCTCTTGGGCAAGATGAACCCAAACGTGACTATGAAGGCATGTAACTGCTTAGTTAATGCTGTGGGAAATAACCATTCATTGCTAAGACACTTGGAATGGACTAGCTCCCCAAATATATTTCTAGATACATGCCCAGTGATGTGACGAGATGTAACTCCTAGCCTTTTTATTTTATACTGGAATTATACAAGTATCGGTATCGGTGGGTATCAGTCATGGTATCTGTATCGGCATCGGTATCGGCTAATGGTGGTATCGGCTCAGCTCTAAAGAGAATACACCATAACTTATTGCTATGCTGTTACTGTTTCTTGTTGGATACGGTGCAAAGTGCAAGATTCCGCACGTTCATGACTTTCCGCAAACATTCAAGGCACTGTGGATCTTATCTTCGCTTGTCTTCAGTTCACATGCACTCTCTACCCTTCAGAGAAGTAAGGTCGGCAACAACAGGAAAACTGTGGTTACTGCATTGGTTACTTGCAACCGATTGCGATCAGCTACCCCCACATGAGGGCAGCTCTACATGTGAGGACACCACGTGAGAATGACCCGATGACACGATAGCAATACGATCAATCCTCTGTCTACTCATCCCTGACCTTCTACACTTCCTGAAAATGACATGAGGCAACAGAAATAACCCTGCCTATGGTTGGTTCACCCACATCCGTAGTATTTAAATCCTAGTCAGAACTAGAAGGGTGGTAGTTGACCAGTAGAGCCGGAGGCACTGTCCAGTCTCTGACCCCAGATGGCTATCCACCCAGCCAAGTCCAGGCTGTCTTTAGGCACTTAAAAGATGGACAAGGATCTTCACGTACAGCTTACTAAGTATCACTAATCTACGTTTCTTTCCAAGCAGCTCCCTTACCTTAACACCCAAATGTAACGGTAGGGTTCAAGAGACCCCACACTACTATTAGGGGTATGTAACTTGGACGGCTGGGCTTAGAGCTGTAAAGGAATACATCTAATATTTTGGTAGGGTCTCAATACTAAGTAGGAGCACCTGTAAGGTAAGGTATAGACACAATTAGGTGCATAAGTAATGGTCAACAGTAACAAGATTTATTATAACAAATAGTTGTTGTTGATATATGAAGAAGAGAAAATATCTCTACCTAAGTGTTAAGGGGAGGATATACATGAAAGAGTGCTCATATTTCTTACTTAATGAGTGGTATAGGTTAAGGGGGGGAGTTGATCTGTATAACTGCGTTTTTTCTCCGGGTGGATAGCAGGCCCGTAGCTAGGCAGGGTCCAGGGGGGCTGAGCCCCCCCTGGCATTGTCGTCAGCCCACTGGTATTAGGTAAAACTATTGCATAATTTGTTTGCCGTGACAAGTGAAAATGTAGAGTGTGGATATTATTTGCTCATAACTTGATAGAAGGATAAATTCACAGTACATAAAGAGCAGCTATCACATTTGTTCTTCTTGTTTATAAACCGAAGTTTAAGTAACAGGAAGTATTTAGAAGGTTCTCCAAATTTCTTCCACAGGGGATCTATGCACCTTCGCTCCCCCTCTTTCGGCTTTCCCTTGTAGCAGGTGTAACGGTATATTTTGTGCTTTTAAGCTGATTCTCAGCAACATACACAATATACACAACCATACATTTTTGAATCCTTGTCCCGAGGTTCAAAACTTGCAGTACCTGAAGTTCTGTGGATGCTAGTTTAGGCAATAGACACGTACCTCTTCAAATTACAACTTAACGCCCATTTCCTTTTAGATATATATAGGTTTATTCATATTATATTTACAGAAGTTAATTCTTGGCCGTTATTCGCAAAATTACATTCCGGTGTACCCTGTCGCCCCCTCCCGAAGAGAGTGTGTAGACTCGCGTAGCCACTGGCTCCACGAGTAAAAAAAAAAATATAACCCTCAGTACCAAAAAAGGTGGCTGAAGGTATGTGTGTTGTGTACCCGGTTTCCCACATGAAATAAACTATTGTAATAATGTGAAAAGAGCAAGTGTGTGTATTAAAAGAAAGAAAGTTAACATCCCCGCCGTCGGTTCACATAATAAGGAAAGAAAGCTCGCCCAGCCGCTCCCCTCAGAGAAAAAGATACCTCTTACATTGCTGTACTCCGCCAAACATCTGAGGCCGACTGCTCCCCTGCCCTTCCTATTTATAGGCCCCGCTAATGACCTAAACCGTTACTGGAAACTTACCGCTCCCCAACGGCCAAGAACCCAAAAGTACAGGAATACATAGCCATATACAATTTATAACATAAAAAAGGATCCAGTAATGATCGCATCATTACATAGTCCCCCCTTCCTGAAGAGAGAAAAATCAAAGTTCTGTAACCTAGAAAGATAATAATAATATACACAAAGCACTAGTCCGCGGTTTCTGTTCACTACAAACACACTTTCATTAGATCACACGACACTGACAGTCAATGTTCACTCTAATTTTGTCCACAAGTGTACTTCGAGATCCGCGATCTTCCCTCAGCACTGGAGCTGGTTAACACACGTCGATTCTTACCCACTCAGCATCTCTTCCATACTTCCTCCTGGACCAATGAGAGACAGTCTCCTGGAAATCCATCCAAGTCACCAAGGCTGCTGGTTCGACTCACGGCAACGCCACCGAATTGCGGCTTCTCGACGAAATTACACGGTCAAAGAATACGCACTAACTTTGCGTTACTTTCGCGATGAAATTGACTGCGGAACGACAATTTTGTATGAGTACTGTATGAGGTATGTGATAGAGAAAATAAGTGAAAGATAGAATAAAGAAAAGATAGATAAATCCCTATATACAATATTTACAAAAAATCCCCTTTCGAAATTAGACTAGAATATGGTTCTCAGCTTGTAACGCATCCGGGATATATCTTCGTCTTGCTCCTCCTGCCGAAGTTACGTGCGCTCTCTTTGCTGAATTGGATTCGGCTACTTTCCTTGCAAAGTCAGGTGGCGAAGAATAAGGCTTTAACTGGTCACTGTTGGCTCTCAATATTCTTCCGTCCCCGCTGTGTTTTATTTTGAAAGTATTTGCCGAAGTTTGCTCCACAATTGCGTGTGATCCAGAGGACTTCCCCGAGAATTTACTGGTTACTCTGCGGGCCTCACCAGAGATAGGATGTTCCTTAAGCCAAGCTTTATCCCCCACCTGAGACGTGCATTTGCGGCGTTTCCTATCACAAGCTTTCTTCTTGGCGTCTTCCATCCTGAATTTCGTTTCCTCCTTACTTGACATGATATCTTGCTTCTTATTCCTGTCATCTTTTAATACGCAGCATGGCTGGCACGACTTACAATACTGGATAACATCTTTAGTTAGGCCTATCCAAGTGTATTCCTCCTTAACCTTCGCTAACGTTTTTAATCTCCCAGGATGACAAACGAATGCATTATCATGCAACGACACGAGAATTTGTGAACGTAGAGAAGTAGGTGCCCATATTTTCCCTTTTCCCTTCTCTTTGCACTTTTCCGTAGGCAAATTTCTCCTAAGAATTCCCTTGTTGTCGAAGTACGAAGATTTGGCCTGGGTCTTCACCTTTTCCCTGTACTTCTTCGTTCCTTCCACCTCCTCATTCCTTGTAGCCCTCGCTACGTCAGCAAGAAACTTGTCTTTCATTTGCTCAGAAATGAGGGAGGCTGTGTCCAGAAGCCTACGTGGCTCCTCAGAATTGTTTTCTTCATTTCCCTCAGTGGCAGAGAATGGAAACAATGAAGAATCTTCCATTTCTTTACTTCCAGAGAGACGAACCACGGGCAGTTTTGTGCTCCGAAGCAAATTTTCCCTCTGTTGCTTCCTCATTTGCTTCGCACTTTCCTCAGTACACAAAGCACTGAAATCTGCAACTGATTTCTGCACAGTGTCAGTCGAACATTCGACACGGACAATCATGTCCTCAGTTTCGGGGTGTGGTTTGCAATTTCCCATCGTCGCGGTTGCTTCAGCTCCAGTTTCATTTCTTTCCATCGTCGCAGTCATCGTCGCGGTTAGCCCAGCTCCAGCTTCCACAGTCGACGTCCTCCCCTGCTGCGAGAACGGAAGCCTCTTTCCCACTTCCCTCTTCTCCGCAGAAAATAAATGAATGATGTTACTGTCCTCAAAACTGTAGCCTCCCTGCTTCAAATGTAGCGATATGCCGGCCTTCCTTATGAACCCACGACCTGCGATGAATCCCGTGAAACAATTCCGCAGAACGACGAATTTATGATTAAATTTCATCCCATTCAAATGTACAGTAAGATACATTTCCCCACATGATTGTACAGAGCCTACTGCCAAAGAAATATTAATACGTTTATTGTTAATCTTATTTCCTTGTTTTTCCAGTTCTCTTGCGATCTCAACAGACACGGTGCTCACAGACGCACCAGAATCCAAATATAGCGTGAAGTCCTTTCCCTGAACCTTACAGGTGACTAACGGTTTTTTGTCGCCAGAAGTGAAATTTCTGCAGTTACGTATTTCCATATTCCTCCCCCTGTTTTGCTTTCCTTCTACTTGTGCAAGAACCGGAGTTATCTGTTCTGGTCTAACGGTATCTTTAGAGACGGCACAGGTGGCGCCCTTCTGCTGACCATCATACCCTCTTCTCCTCGCCGGTTCTTCTGCTCTCGACGGGGTTCCAATATTCCAGGAAAGGCTCAAGCGGTTGAAAAGACCCGGATTTATGGCACTCATTGATACTTCTGTTCCCACGCGGCCGAAAGTGTTCATTGTCCCCGCGGCTGCTAATTGCCTTGTGGCACTCGCTGAAGTCGGCATGGCAGACAGATGCGGCGAACTGTTGTCCCTCAGTTCTGGACAATAGTACAGGGCTTCTGAATACAATCTCTTTTGAATGTCCATAGCGCGAATCTCCAGATCTTTCAAGGTTGCAAAGGTTCTATCGTACAGGTGCGTTCTGAATTTAGGATGGGAAAATTTCAAAACGTGCTGGATGACCTCGTCTTCTGTCCCCCGTTTCTCCCTCATTGCAAAAAGCTTCATGGTGTGTCGAATAAATGCAGGAAGAGACTGGTCTGGTGACTGGTAATTGTTCTGAATGATCCTTGCTATTTCCGAGTCGTAATCGACACTAAAGAATTCTTCCAAGAACGCCTTCTCAAATTCCCTAAAAGTGCCGAATGGTCTCGAAAATCTGAACCAATCTGCAGCGATTTCCTTCAACGAAAGCGGCAAGATTCTATCTAAGAGAAAAGTATCCCCAATTTCCATGATTTCCTGATAATTGCGTAATTCATACAAATAATCGTGTGGGCTTAAATCGCCGACGTTTCCCTTAAAGATCGGAATGTTAATGTTGCTTTTTCCAAGATTTTGCTCATTTTCTCCTCGCCCGTCCTTGCCGAAGTTCCTTGCGTACGGTTTAGAGAAAGTCTCTCAAGTTCCCCAACAATATCTTCCTCAGGCCTTCCTTCCAAGTTCGCATTGCCTAGCAACTTGCTAATGAGCTCCCTGTCTATTTGAATTGCCATTTTGTCTTCTATTATTTTCTTTCCACTTCACAATAACCAATGCCTTCAGTACTTATCACAAAAAAATATCCCTGACTCTGAGCCCCCAGTATGTAACGGTATATTTTGTGCTTTTAAGCTGATTCTCAGCAACATACACAATATACACAACCATACATTTTTGAATCCTTGTCCCGAGGTTCAAAACTTGCAGTACCTGAAGTTCTGTGGATGCTAGTTTAGGCAATAGACACGTACCTCTTCAAATTACAACTTAACGCCCATTTCCTTTTAGATATATATAGGTTTATTCATATTATATTTACAGAAGTTAATTCTTGGCCGTTATTCGCAAAATTACATTCCGGTGTACCCTGTCGCCCCCTCCCGAAGAGAGTGTGTAGACTCGCGTAGCCACTGGCTCCACGAGTAAAAAAAAAAATATAACCCTCAGTACCAAAAAAGGTGGCTGAAGGTATGTGTGTTGTGTACCCGGTTTCCCACATGAAATAAACTATTGTAATAATGTGAAAAGAGCAAGTGTGTGTATTAAAAGAAAGAAAGTTAACATCCCCGCCGTCGGTTCACATAATAAGGAAAGAAAGCTCGCCCAGCCGCTCCCCTCAGAGAAAAAAGATACCTCTTACATTGCTGTACTCCGCCAAACATCTGAGGCCGACTGCTCCCCTGCCCTTCCTATTTATAGGCCCCGCTAATGACCTAAACCGTTACTGGAAACTTACCGCTCCCCAACGGCCAAGAACCCAAAAGTACAGGAATACATAGCCATATACAATTTATAACATAAAAAAGGATCCAGTAATGATCGCATCATTACACAGGTCCTTTCCATCTTCATCAAAGGTCATCGGCTCCCAAGTTTTGCGAAGGGAAGTTTTATTGCCCGGTCGGGGGTGGGGTGGAATATAAGGGCTTGCCCATGCCAATCGGGGGAAAACATTAACAAAGACACTTCGTTGAGTTCTTCATTCGTGTAAAGAAGGTTTCGCGTTTGCGCGGGTGTTATTGTGTTTCGTATCTTTGTAAAACTGATTCGTGTGATAGTGAGTGGTTTTAGTGACGAATAATATAACCATGTTTCATCCTTGGTGTGCAGTATTGTGATATTTTAACGATTCCCCAGCACCATGGATAAATTTATAATTCGTAAAAAAATATCTGAATCTTTGACCATGGCGACCACTGTACCTACTCTTTCCCCATCTACGGCTGCCTCCAATCAAGAAGAGGATTTCTTGCCTACAGAAGTAAAGGACATTTCCAAACCAGGTGAGGAAATTAAACAGCTAAAACTCAAACATTACCCCCGAAATGCTGATGGACGGTGTTTTCAAAGTGACTGGTTTAAAAGGTTCAAATGGTTAGAGTATTCACAATTTTTAGATGCAGCATTCTGCTATGCTTGTAGACAATATCGGCCTTTCGGATGCAAAGAAGTGGCCTTTACATCTAAAGGTTTTAAGAACTGGAAGGCAGCTCTCGATAAAACCAAAGCAGGGCTAGTGAAACATGATGCGACACTTACACACATAGAAGCAAAGTCAAAGTGGGCAGAAAAGCAAAACCGTTCGTTGGTGGGAAAATCTATTTCTACACTAGTCAATCAGAATGTTCTTGAAAAGAATCAATATTATATCAAGAGCATTGCTGAAGTTATTCAGTTCCTTGCAATAAACGAATTGCCTCTTAGGGGAACGTACCACTTAGAAGAACATGAGGAACAAAGCCTGTTTCGAAATCTTTTCGAGTTCACGCTTCGAAAAGATGAGAAACTGGCAGACTGTTTTAAGCAGGTGCCTAAAAACGCATCTTACTTGTCCCCTGAAATTCAAAATGACATTATTGAAATAATGGTTGACATTGTACATGAAAACATTGTTAGTGACATTAACAGTGCAGATGTTCCTTTGTATACTTTGCTTGAAGATGGTACACGAGATAAAAACAACAGAGAAAACGTAGCCATAGGAATCCGCTATGTGAAGAATGGGACAGTCATGGAATCAATTCTGTGCATAGAAACACTGCCAGCTTTTGATGCAGAGTCTTTTGCAGATCTAACACTAAATATTTTTCAGAAATATGGTTTGGATAGTGCGAAATTGCTCAGCCAGTGTTTTGACGGGGCTTCAGTTATGAGTGGGAAGAAAGGGGGTGTGCAAGATTTAATCCAGCAATGGCTTGGGCGTCTAATTCCTTACGTTCATTGCTTTAACCATCGGTTACATCTGGTAATTGTTAAATGTGTGCATGAAATTTCTCCAATTAAACACTTTTTCGAACAGAGTTCCATGTTGCACAATTTTCTAAAAAAGGGAAAAGTTGCCATTTTATACGAGAGGAGAAGTCTTTCCCGACTTTTAGAACAACGTTGGTCAGGACATTTAAAAATGACGAGAACAATATTTGAAAACTATAATATAAGATATAATTCATGTTTTGCAGTTGGTGAAAAATGGAAATTTTAATGGGGATGACGTAGCATCAAGTGTTGGTTTGCTTGTAGTCATTAGCAAACCTCAGTTTCGGTTTTGCTAAGTGTGCTTGAAAAAGATCCTTGAAATATTAAGCCCAGTTGATAAAATGCTTCAAGCACGTAATGTTCATTTGGATGCTGGTAGAAAGATGATTGAAGCTGCCACAGAAACATTAAGGAGCATGCGTCAGGAAGATGTGTACGAAGGCATTCTGCACGAAAGTAATGCACTGCTAGAAGAGGATGGAATTCATGACGAGATTGTTGAGCACCCCACAAGAAAGAGAAAACGAAATACACAGTTGCAAGACTTCGTTATCACTGACGTCCTAGGAGAGGAAAAGCTCACATCTCTCACACAAATATTCTACGAATGTTTAGATCTTGTGCTAACAGAAATAAATAGACGTTTTACCAATAACGACGACTTATTGGAGGCTGTATCATCGGCTGAGTCCCTTCAATTTAGCAACATTGAATATTTATCAGCCTTTGGAATCACCATTCCGTCAAAAGAGGAACTAACTGTTGCCAATGCATATCTCAAGAAACTGGATTCCCCTTATACTTTTGAAGAACTGTACAAAACTAGAATGGCCTACGAAGACACTTACGCTCTACTTGCTGGCATAAGAACTTTTGCATGCAGTACAGCGTTGTGTGAATCCACTTTCTCTGTGTTAACCCACATCAATAGCCCTCAGAGACTGTCAATGTGCAGCAAGCGCCTGGCAAATCTTGTTTTTCTGGCATTTGAGAAAAACGAGCACCAAACATAGATATGTCGAGACTGCTTCACAGGTTCAACAACATGAAGAATCGCCGACTCCAACTTTTTTAAGGCAGAGGTATGTTGAATATTGTGCATTTTTCATATGCTAACTAACTAACTAACTAACTCTCTCGCCTTCTTAAACCCGAAGGTTCATGGCTGCAGCAACACAGGCCTTCCATCTTTCCCTATCTTGAGCAAGATCTATATATTCTTTTCCATCCCTACCGATTTCCCTTAGGTCTATCTCAACGTTGTCCCTCCATCCTCGTCTTGGCCTTCCTACAGGTCTCTTACCATCAGGTTTCCCAACAAGAATCCTGTAAACTCCTCTTTCCTCTCCCATTCGTGCCACATGGCCTGCCCACCTAAGTCTTCTTGATTTAATCATTCTAATAATATCTGGACATGAATGCAAATTATGTAGTTCTAAATTATGTAACCTTCTCTACTCACCTGTCTCCTCATCCCTTTTAGGTCCAAAGATTTTCCTAAGGATCTTCTTTTCAAATACTCTCAATTTATGTTCCTCTTTCAATGTAAGGGACCAAGTTTCACATCCATATAATACTACAGGCAAAATTACTGTTTTGTATATTTTAACTTTTAGTTTCTTAGATATTAAACGAGAAGACAAAAGTTTATGAAGAGAGAAGTAACATGCATTTTTCATATGGGATACAAATATTTGTGTAATCAAAAGTGTATGAAGTGGTTAGTAAGGAATGAGGTCAGTAGCATTCAATTAACACTTCGAGAGATGACCGTGTTTTAGAAGATATTGAAAAAGAGGGTATTATTTGTATTATATTGCTATTTCTTTAATGACCCCCTTAACTCACACAAAATAGATTACCTTTATTTAATGTGAAACCTTTTTTTAAAAAGTCACCTGATATACCGTGAGCCCCCCCTGATAAACCGTGAGCCCCCCTAGAGATCAATTCTAGCTATGGGCCTGGTGGATAATACCTATATGTTCCGTTCCTGAGACGGCACGTGAGGGTAAAGAATTTTGCTGCTTCTCTATAGTGGAACCACAAGCAAAAAAAAAACCTGCACAGACCAGTGACTCCTGTCCACCGTACTTCCACGAGGAGGTGAGGGAGAGAGTGGACCATGCTTCCTTATGGCGTAAGCAGAAGGGAAGAAGGGAAAGCTGCATGGGGACCTTTTGTCCAAGTTTTTTTTTGCCTTGTGGTCGCTCTGTAATGGGGAACAGGGGCACCGACGACCACGAGAGCAGTTTTATTCTTCACCAACAGTTTATAAATCTCCCCGAAAACCTTACCCCACATATCAGACACACAACGCGAGATTTGTCTTTTGAGTTTGTGTAAAGATACAGGAATTTAAATTCTTGTTGCAATTCCATATTGAAACTGCATGTACGCTTCTTGGCCATGCTTATTCACTGCTCTACAAATAACGTAACACGCACATAACAAAAATATATTTTTTTAAATGCAATATATCTCAAGTTTAGACATAGTTTTCAAATTACTCCTAGACTTTTATAAGACGGGACAAATGGTGGCTTTTTAATAATATCAATGAGACGACTGGGACACGCTTCTGAAACGGGACGTATGGTCACCCTATCCTTGGGAGACAGGTGATCCTCACAATTATCCAAAAGAAATGGAATTGTTAAATGGAATAAATACGCTAGTATAGATGGTTACAAATTTATTAAAGAAAACATTTCTTCTTTGGAATAAAGAAGGTATAATTTTAATATGTGATAGATTAATGTGTTCATGGTACTGAGCAAATTATAACGCTGCAAGGTATTTTAAAGCACAATCTATATAGGTAATGGAATAGTAAAAATTTTAATTTCCTTAATTACTGTACAACAAAACTTCCTAATTTTACTACAACTGAGAACTAGATTTGTGAAGAAAACTTTAAGATGAACTTAGAGAGGAGAGAGAGAGAGGGAATGAACTTAGTTGTTTTGCTATCTTAATAATGTTATAAATGTTTGCAAAGAGATCCCCAGAATAATATTTAGTAGGCTGTAATTAGTTTCCATTCATTTAAACCTTGTATGCAGATGTTCTCTTTTACCAATATACTATGCATGCTTATAATTGGACATTAATTGCTCAATCAAGGCTGCCCACAGGATTTTTCTCAGGGGGTCAGTAGTACTTAAGTGGAGGAAAGGTGGGCTGATGCTTTCCTCAGTTACGAGAATTCTCATAGCATCCCCACCACTTGGATAAATAACTTGCATAGGCACTTAATCTGCTGTCCTTCACCGGACCCCTCATCCATGTTTTCATGCTACAATTTCAAAATTTGAATTGTATGTAGTGTTTCCAGATATCTTCACACCCTCTGCGGGCGCCCTTGCGCTTAATATCTAATCCAACAGAAACCAATGGCCTTCTAAGTTTCGTTGATTCAGATTATAGTCCAGTACCTCCTATTGGCAAATCAGAAACCAAATAAGAATGAACAGCAATGTATAAATGTTGCCAACATGTAATGAGCAGCGAGGTATAAAAAAAATTATTAACGAAATAATGTGTATTTTTATATGTAGATATATATGAACTCTTGAAATTAAGTGCAGTAAGCTGGAACACTATAGGTATTATGACGCTTTCGGATCTTGAGAAATGTGAATTAAGGAAACGAAGAATTACGGACTATTACAAAATTATAGGGGTGTGCGGGAAATGAATTCCCGACTTATCAGGATCCCGAGCAGTCTGAGAATACCAAATTGTTATTTTAAAAAGTCGTTAATTCTCGACGTTTTCTGCATTGTAAATGTCTGGAACTTATCGGAAATTGTTTTTGCATTTCTGGTACAAAAACTAACAATCACTTAAAGTGAAAATGACGTGTAGAATTCGAGATTACCAGAGCTTCGGGAAATTTTTAATGTCGGGAAATTGCGAATTTTTCCCGTCCCGAATGTCGTGATTAGTAGAATTGAAAATACTTCCCGGACATTAATTTATTTATAACAACGCTCGGCTATTGTTATGCTGTCATTTTAATTATGATTAATGGGTTTTTTATGTTAATTAATCAAGAGGCACGTGTAGGGGGAGGGGAGGAGATGAGTCATGGATGACTCATGCGCATGTGTGAACTTGGTTTTAATGGTTTTCCATTAGTGTACAAAATATACTATTATGTATCCCGTTTTTACCCTAATCTAACCCTATTGTTGTATTTTATATATGTGTTACAGCCGGATATGAGTCATGGATGCCGCATGCACACATGGGAGTTTGGAATTAATGGTTTTCCATTAATGTACAAAAGCTACTGTTATGGAGGCTGTTTCTTTACCCTAACCTAACCCTATTGTTGTACTTTATATATGCGTCACAGATGGATATGAGTCACGGATGATTCATACAGATGTGGAGCTTGGTTTTAATGGTTTTCCATTAGTGCATAATAGATACTATGGAACCCGGTTCCGGCATATTCTAAACCAAGCTACCCAGTTCGGCCTATTCTAAGCCAGTTTATGCTCTTCTTATACGCGAGGATGAGTCAAGGCTGATTCATGCACTCGTGGGAATTTGAAGTTAATGCGTTTTATTCACTAATGAGGAGACGTTTCCGGCCTATTCTAAATGTAGAAAGTTGCTATCTATAGGCGAAATATATTTAATTATCCTCTTAAATGAGGATCGTCGACCAAATAACTTTTATATAACCCTGGCTAAGTGATGTCAAAAGAAAACCGATTATGACATTGGAAGGAGGTTTTCTATGATCACTTTGCCATGCAGTCTTTAAATTGCTTTCTGAAATTCAATAGTCTAAATTGTTTGCTCGACGACTGACTTTTATTACTATTAATAAACTCTATTTTAAAAGGAATGATCATTTTGTCATCTGTGCCTTAATTTCGAAAACAGGGTGAGCACATCAAACAATGATTTTCCGATAATTTCCAATCTCCATAAGATGATTAAGATTTCTTACTGTAATACATACAACCAGCATAAGCACGTATCCTTCTACGATAATCTTCCTGTGGGTTACTTGAAACAACAAATAAACTTCTTCTTACCTCCAGAAGAATGAATCTATCTAGAAACTCCAAGAGATACCCCGAGATTCCCAGAGCAGCATCCCTAAAGTGGCGGCGATTACGGCGGGGGAAGAGGCGAGGGGACATTTGCCCACCACTTTTCGCCACTTTTACCCCCGCACTACGCTAAACCTTATCTAGAAATGGAAATATACTGTCTTTGTCCCCCCCCGGCTTTGGAACACAATCGCCGCCACTGCAATGATCAACAAGATGCACCGGCACTAGAAAAGAGGAACACAACTTTCATCTGCACCGCCTTCGTGAAATGAAGAATCCAAACAAATCCGGCACATCTACATACATATTGGTGACGCAGTGCAACGCACACATCATTTAATAAAACAATTACACACGATTGAATCGCTTCATAGCTTCATGTAATTCATAGCAAGTGGGTTGTTGTACACTTCTGTTAACAGAAAGTGCCACGCTCGTTTCAGTTAAAGATCAGCTTCGGAGCCGATGGAGTGTTGCAGTACAGCCGAAGTAAAGGTTCGAGAAAACAGCACTCTGCAGTGTTACTTACCACTAAAGTTTTTCACCGGATGCATGGAATTTTCTGACGTGCCGAGTGAAAAGAAACAGTTACAGGAAAGCCTTGCATTTTAATTATTAACGCAATCCAGTGTCCAATTTTACAAGAGAATGGCGGGAAAATAATAGGGAAGAAATGTTCGAGATACTCAGTATCCCATAACTAATAAAAAAAAACTAGAGATTTGCGGGTCTACCAAAGACTTCGTTAGGAACGGGTCTGTTGAATAATAATTCTGAAGGAGCATAGCCTGTTGCTTCAGATACCGAATTTTTGAACAAATAGTGGAACAGTGTAAATCAAAATAACTGATAACGTTTACAGAATACAACGACCACGCAGGATCAAATAATAAGTGAAGCTAATAAACTTAGAGATAAGTAGTGTGATTGGATATGTTCAAAATAAAACTTGGTACGAGGCCTATTATTTTTATTAATTTAAGCACAGTGGTAAACCTATTTTGACGATGTTTTTGTCGATTGTATAGTATTGCAACTCTGTGATTTTTCATCTCATACTTAGTACGAGAGTCATAATTTCTTTCGAGTTAAAGTACGTAACACCCACACCCAACCACACCTATACTTACACACACACAAATTTACTTCCGGTCTACTTCCGGTTTACTTCTGGTCTACTGACAGACACCTGTGGGTTTTTCTAGTTTTTTATAAGTACATATATTTTAGGGGTTCAAAGTAATACTTGGTACGAGGCCTATTGTTTTTATTAATTTAACCACAATGGTAAACCTATTTTGACGATGTTTTTGTCGATTTTATACTATTGCAAATGTGTGTTTTTTCACCTCGTACTTGGTACGAGTGTCATAATTTTTTACGAGTTAAATTACGCAACATTGCGATGGCTCGTAAGGGTAAATTATTGCATCATGTTATGCAACAAGTTATTACGCAACATTGCGATGGTTCGTAAGGTAAACTATTGTGCAATGTTTACGCAACAAGTTATTACGCAGACCAGTATCTAACGTGTTGTTGATTATGGCGTAATGGGTGTCTTCTGATTGACTTACTGTTTCGGAAGTTTTCATCCGCGCTTAGGTTACTTAAAGGGTTTTCGCATTACAGATCAGTCAGTATCGTGAGAGTGTTTGAAGAGTACGGATGTGTTGTTGCATTGTTAAAAGTTAAGTATTTAATTTATTTTAAAGCTACATGCTATTTATTATTTTTAAGTTTAAAAAAGTGTATCAAGTGATTTCTTTTTCATAGTAATTTCGATCAGATTGAGTTTTGGTGTATTTTTAATTTTTTTATACTTAGTACAAATATATATATTTTATATATAATAAAAAATGGCTAATATGAAATAAAACGTCATGAATATTTTTGGGTTTAAGAAGCAACAAGATAATCAGCCTGTAGAGAGAATTCCAGTAAACATGGTTGTATTTAGAGAAATTTATCATCAATTGAAAGGGTTACTTCTTGTTCACTTGAATAGTATTTGGTCTCATTTTGACGAGGATACTGGAAAGCACTTATTTGTATTTAATAATAATTTATCATCATGTAAGTTACCTGTTAGTGGGAAAATTCAAACAAACGTTTCTCCACCCAATGCGGCAGTTTTGCACATAGGTCGAAATTTGTATAGAATTAAACATAGTACATTACTTCCTGATACGTCTTATGATGTGGAAGCTAGTGAATTTTTGTATGCTGAGATAATTGGAGAGTATGATAAATTGATTCCTCTGTTTATCGAAATAAGAATAATCTATCCTCTTATTAATATATAAAATACCTAAAAACAAAAAAAACATGGATATATTTGGTAATAGAAGGCGACAGGAGATTCCAGATATTTCCAGCGAGATTGCTAGTTTAGATGCACGTCTAAAGAAACAAATCAGATTTACTCATATTACAGAATTCGCTAAATCTAAATATTCAAGCAGAGATTAAAAATCTTCAAACTCAACTGATTGATCCTATAGTATAAATTGATGGAGAACTCAAATCTTTGCTTGAGAAATATACTAATTTAGCTTCAATAGATAATCTTCAGAACTTAGAAGAGAATATTGCCAACTTGAAAAAATAACTTGATAAATTTAGACAAATTCAGAGAACGAATACCGAACAGCTGAAACAGCAATTAAATGACCAGGCAAACAGTATTCGTACCGAACTGCAAACCATCATCCAGAATATCAAAATTCAAGAAGAATATGAGCAGGTAAATGCTAGTATTGCTAAATTGCAAGAACAGTTTCAATCTTTCGAAGTTCCTACATTGCAAAGTATCAAATCTGAATTACAGACAGATGAACTGCTTACAGCTATAACAGAAGTTCAATCGAAACTACAGACATTGGAAGATTTTTTCAATAATTTACCATCATCTTCTAAATTAAATGCTATTGCTCGGAGCGTTGCCGGCATCAAATTACAGTTGGAGACTTATGAAGATTTTGAGAAGATACAAAGTACCATAGCTCACATAGAAGATACTATGGCAACTATGAGAAATGAGCTAACAAGTGTACAGGAAACTCTGGAATTGAAACTGCCTGGCATTACTGATATTTTAGCTATAGTTCAACAGCAGGTTACTAAGCTTGAATATTGAATCAGAATTATCGCATTTCCATCATCTTATTGACGACATTCAGAGTAAATTAGAGACACAGCAACAGTCTACACCTACACAGGATGACATAACGCAACTGCAAGAAATTTTGAAAAATGCAGCTGATGCAACAGAACTCGATGCTATAAAATTAACTCTTACAACACTTCAAAATACTGTAGCTGCTTTGCCTACTTCTCAGGAAATCAGAGCTTGAGGAGAGCGGTACATCGAATTTTAAAATCTGAGGATATCAAAAACATTCAAGCCGAAATTGCGCAAATCAGAGAAACTGACGTAGATACTCGTCAATTTTATTCTATGGAAATTGTTAGGTTACAAAGTGTTCCAAATGCTCGAGGGCACTGGACGTACGTCAATGCTGGCAATGTTTACAAATTATATCCGTATACTCAGGTACATGAATTTTTTGTTGATGGTAGTTTACGACTTCTGAAGTTTAGTTTTCTAAAACATGGAAAACATATTGAAGTTCCTCAGTTTACTATATTGCGAAAAGATGGTATACACAAGGCAGTTCAAATACCTATTGCATACTGGGATGAGTCTACCAATAAATATAAAGTACATGACGACGAACAATTATCAGTTTTTGATATTGAAATTGGTGACAAGCTAGTATTCGTCATAAAGCGGTTATACCCTATACAAAATATCCATTTTATATTCTCACTTCGAACTCGATGCCAAGACAAGATATAGTTCATGAATTACACAAACCAGCCCGTCGCAATTACAAGCGACTGAGTGTAGTAACAAAAGATGTAAATGATTTGTTTCAGGCTGATCTCATCGAGATGCCCCCCCCAAGGGGTACTTTAAAAAATTTGGGTAAGATAAATCATGGTTACAAATATATGCTTACAGTTATTGATACCTTTAGCAAATATGCATGGGCTGTTCCCCTAAAATCCAAGACTGGTACTTGTGTTACCGAGGTTTTAAGTCGATATTTAGTGAGGGAAGGATACCAAAATATTTACAAACAGATAGAGGGAAAGAATTTTACAATTTTACATTTGCTAAGTTAATGAAACAACATAATATTAAACATTATTCTACATACAGTGATCTGAAAACTAGTATAGTGGGACGATTCAACAGAACATTAAAAAATCGCATGTGGAGGCAATTATAAGTGGGTGCAAATTTTACCCGAGCTAGTACTGATTATAATAATACAGTACACAGTACTATTCACATGAAACCTGCTGAGGTAACCAAATCTGATGAGCAACGATTGATTTCTACTGTTTATTGTAAAAAATATACATATACTACCAAGAAGCCAACGTTTAAAATAGGGGATCAGGTAAATATAAACAGTTATTCGAGAAGGGTTTTACTAAAAATTGGAGTACGGAGTTATTCTCAGTGGTTCAAGTTTTACCAGGGAATAGAAATACATATATAATAAGGGATAATCATAACAAAATATTGAAAGGGATATTTTATGAAGAGGAACTTAGTAAAACAAAATATCGAGATACATATCTAATCGAGAAAATATTGAAGAAGAAAAATAATAAATTGTATGTGAAATGGTTAGGTTTGCCAGACAAAAGTTGGATAGAAGCAAACCAGGTGATTCT
This sequence comes from Lepisma saccharinum, assembly GCF_977018435.1. Taxonomy (NCBI): domain Eukaryota; kingdom Metazoa; phylum Arthropoda; class Insecta; order Zygentoma; family Lepismatidae; genus Lepisma; species Lepisma saccharinum. The sequence goes on from NW_028142937.1 coordinate 1,151,556, forward strand.
TTGACACCAACATGGAATGTGGTACAGCGTTTACCAGATGTAGTGGAAACTAATAAAAAAATGGAGAGTTTTTACCTGATAACATAAGATGCCTCATTGGAGGCCCATCAGGTTGTGGAAAAACCACTTTGCTGGTTGATAATTTCTTGCTTGCCCCCTATTGGCTAGATTGGAAAAATAAACACTTCTATGTCTTCTCAAAGAGTTTAGAACAACCAAAATACCAACAACTAATGAAGCAGTACGACGGACTGGGCATAGCTACATTTGCATCAACAATAAAAGTTCTCGACCAATGTTTGAAAAATTCTTTTTTGGGTATTCGATGATGTTATTCTGGAAAATCAGAATGAAATTAGAATTTTTTTTACACAGGATCGTCGCAAAGAAATAGACTGCTGTTATTTATCTCAAACTTATTCCAAAATTCCCAAACAATTACTACGAGATAATACAAACTTAATCTGTTTGTTTCGTCAAGATCATACTAATTTGAAACATGTATACGATGATTATGTGGGAGGAGACTTAAATTACAACCAATTTTCAAAATTCTGTTCATCTTGTTGGAACAGCGACGATTTTGGATTTGTTACTATCGACATGACTCGGAAACCTAACAATGGTAAGTTTAGAAATAAAATCAACGACTTTTTAAACGTTGAAACGATATAAAATAACCATTAATCAAAAAAATAAATATGACAAAACATAAAATAGAAGATAATTCGAAATTACGAGAGTACTTGTCCAAACGTTTCAAAGGTTGGAAATCAGAGAATCGAGGTTTTTACAAACAACAGAAGCGTCAAGACCAACCTATTATCGATGCAATCAGTGGTGTCGGTAAAGAGATTAAGGGTGTGACAGAACAAAATAAAAACCTCATCAATGAATTGGTACCTCTTACTGCTAAAAATTATGCAGATTTTCCTCCTACGCCATTATCCAGCATTCATACTCCTCTGGTACTTAAGGAACCACCTGCTAAAGCAGCTATAGAAGAATCAGAGAAAATCGAGTTGGGTCCCCTGGCAAGGGATTATTTGAGTACAGGAAAATTCGAAAAAGATGAAGTATTTGGTTTGTATCCAACTATGGAGGGTAGTGAAGGTGTAGTATGGAAAATTGGCAAATCTAAAATAACATTCGAAGGGGACAACATAAAAAATAATTTGGGTGGGAGAAACAGCTGGTCCAGATATCCTGGTACCGTTGGGCTATGGGAGCTTATTACCAAAAAACAACCAAAAAATTTTACAGATGATTATCAAAGTTACTCTGAAATTTTGACACTCTCTGATGCTTTGTACCAAAATAACGATGCCAGTCAAAAGCGTGGGAAATCGAGCAGCGGGGATAAATACAAAAATCTGATTAAACCTATTTGAAATCAACTAAAAACCGGTAGTGGTATAAACCAGTAGAATACTTTACCTAAGAAATTTGTATGGGTAAACGATGTGAGAAAACTTATAGATAGGTTGCTGGTTATAGCAGGGGAGGAAAATGCTGGAAACAATAATTTCCATAATGAGAAAATGGGTATTGTATACATGATTAGTGACAAATTAGCTAATTTTATTGTAAACGATCCTAAAGGTATAGGATACTTAATTAAAATTATCAATACTTTACCTCCTAAATTCTGGAATATATCAGAGGGTCGAGGTTTAGTAAATTATATTATTAATAAACTTCCGTTCGAGTTACGCGTACCTGGTTACCAATATTGTGGTCCTGGTACAAAACTTGAGAAACGAATAAAGAGAGGGGACAGGGGTATTAATCCTCTGGATGCAGCTTGTAAAGAACATGATATTGCATACAACACACACAAAGATCTGAATGATCGTCATGTGGCTGATCAAAAACTAGAAGAGGCAGCGTTTGGAAGATTAACAAGCAGAGATGCATCATTTGGTGAAAAAATAACAGCGTTGGGTACAACCATTGCTATGAATACAAAACAAAAATTAGGGTGGGGTTTGTAATATAAATACCCTGAAAAATAAAAATAATAATAAAACAACATGAAACCAAAAGGAGTTGTTTACCAAATACCATATCACGATCTTAAAAATTTAAAACTTAATTCGATTTTAACTAAAAAAAACAACAAGAAAAGAAGAAGCAATGTATAGCCAAAGGAAATGGAATGAAGTTATTACTCAGTACGCCACAATTAAAACGATTGCAAAATGCAAGAAGGAAAACACACAGTAGAGGATTCATATTTAGCATTTCAGCCATCCTGGCTGCATATGGGCAGTGGGGAGCTTAGCTGGGGGTAGTTCTGCTATTGCCAAAACTGTAATTGATTCGAAAAAAAATAAGGTAGAAGTAGAAGAGCAAAGGCGTCATAATCTTGCCATGGAGAAAAAAATAGGCAAAGGTGTGAAGTCTAGAGCACTCACAAAATTTAAAAAAAAGAAGCTCTTACCA